>NC_021163.2:58930601-58956924 GCF_000331145.2 Cicer arietinum | reverse complement strand
TCTTTCCCTCCTAAACTAGTGACCTTGTCCACAATGTTCACAACTACACTTCCAACTACATCAGCAGCTGCTAGTTCAAGAGTGAATATAGCCATTGCGAAACTCGACATACTTTTAGGGAAATAAGTGTAGAAAAACTCAACCTGCCCGACCGGGGTAAAAGCCTCGCCAAATCCAAGCAAAACAAACTCTGGAACAAGCCATAAAGCCGACATGTTAATCACAGCATTAGGTTGTTCCTCGAATCCTTGTTCAATGGCTTTACTTCGTCTCACAGTTTCGACAATAGCCCCCATTGCTTTTGCTAAACATACAAACATCAATCCTATCCCAATGCGGACTTTACAACTGAATCCTCTAAGCCGGCCTGTGTATTTGGTTAGTAGAGGTACAACTATGCGGTCGTACAAAGGAATGACTATTGATAAGGTGAATATCATGATAAGATTGAAAGATCCTGCAGGAAAATTGAAATTGCCAAATAAATTTCGGTTCATGGTTTTGGCTTGAAGAGTGGAAAATGAACTCTGAGTCGCCATCATAAAGATTCCCGTGGACCACATAGGAAGGACTCTGAGCAAAGATTTCAGTGACTCCACCTGTCCTATGGTGCATAGGTTCCATGGATTCGATATCGATCCGTCTGGTTTTAAGTCTCTCTCAGGATTTCTTATAATGCAAGCTTTGTTCAAAAACCTACATAGGAAGAACATGTTAATCAATATATGATTGTCATAAACCAATATATGATGATACTTAAAGTTTTCATTTTCTATTTTTCACATGAAATTTAATGGTGAAAAATATTTGAGGAGTGAGATTAAGAGAAAATTAGACACTACGTGCAATATGCATACCTTAGGCTATCTGTCGGAACCATCAGCTCCGAATCATGACCTTGACAGTACTGATCAAAGTTGTGATCAGGAAGACTAATCTTTCGGTTCCTTGCGGAAACCACAACTACTCTTACAAAATTAGCGAGTAAGCTCTCGCTAGGCTTCACTTTGACATAGTATGGCGAACCAAGAATGAAACTGAAAGCTGAAATCAACATTAGCACCGCAGGTACTCCAAACCCGATTTTCCATCCAAGGTTTTCTTGAATGTAAACAATCACACTCAACGCGATAATGGTTGAGGCTCCGATTGACGTATAATACCAATTAAAGTAGCTATCCAAGATCCTACCATCATTGGAATTTTCTTTGATAGCAAATTGGTCCGCTCCAAAGGCTATGGAACAAGGTCTAACACAACCAGCTCCAATGGAAATTAGTCCTAAGGAAATGAACAAAAGTGCTAGTTGGGATGATGTAGCAGAGTTGCAGACTTGGATGAGTGAAGAACATGAAGGTTTTAGCATTGGAATCATTGTAGTTAGCCACAAAATGGTTAAACCCTGTGGAAAAAGCAGAGTCACTGCATCAGAAAATTAACATCAACCTAATTAACATTGCTCTACCATTTCAAGGATCATTTTGAGTGTTTACTCTACGATAAAACGGAAACTATCAGTATAAGCTAGTTTTAAGTCCAATGAGAATCCGATATTCTGCAGTTATATCTAAAATGCATTATAAATCAGGTTTATGTGGCAATATGATAAGTTCTTATTGGTTGTCAGCATAAAACTAATTTACACTAATAGTGCATCTCAAGAGGCCCAAATTCATCCTGAGAAATTCCATCCTTGATAATGTGAAATCCGTAAATATTGAGCATATTAGTCATTGAGATTAGAAACTATTATGACCAATAGAGTGAGAATTTCAAAGGACTAATGTGGAATATTTGCATTCTCATAATCTCAAACATGAAATTGTGAGCAAAAGGCATGGAATTAGTAATGAAACTTACAAGGAGGCTAGAGAGTGAACCAATAATAATGACACTGAAGCGACCCAAATAAGAATCAGAGAGAAATGCACCAAAGATGGATAAGATATTTGACATAGCAGACCAAGTATAAAGAACATTTGTAGCCTTAGCAATAGCCATGTTATAATCATCCCTCAAATATAATATCATGTTTGGCATTATTCCATAACTTGCCACTTTCTCAAGACTCTCATTCACTGTCAAACAAACACGCCCAAAAAACACATTATATTAGGAATCACAGGATCAAAATCGATTAAGATTAATCTCCTAAGAAAAATAAGCATGAGAGCTTGATGGAGAATAAAACTCATAAAGTTTCATATTAAATAAAAGATAGTGAAATGTTTACACTTGACTCTTTCTTTATACAGAGCTTAAAAGAATATTAACTACTAAAAACAAGACTAATTAACTAAAACTCTAACTAACTTTGTAATTCTAACAAATAACTAACTAAAACTCTAACAAATTTTGTAATTCTAACACATTATTATTATTAATCCAAAAGTAGAACTAATTATTAGATACACCAATTAATTAGTTATACTAGTTTGTCACCACTAGTTGGCTAGATACTATATAAATCTTATGTATCTCTTAAATTCACAAATTCTTGCATTATTTAATACAATTTTCATTTTACTTTTCTTCCATTTTCTCTTATCAATGACTTCTATAAAAAAAAGTAATATTAATGACTATTTAACAACCATCTCATAACATAAGCATTTTACATCTCATAACAACTATCTCATGCAAGATAAAACATCCAAAAGGGTCATCAAATAAATAAATAAAAACTAATATAGTAAAATGTAAATGAGTACCTATGATAAAGGGCATAGTTCTCAAAGCACCCTTTCTAGGTTGAGAAGAAGAAGATGAAGAAGAAATGCCATTTTCAATAAGTTTATGATTTGTGTACTCCATCTCTTACTTAGCTTAGCTTGTAGTAGTTGGAAATGGGGTTTAATTTTGTTGAGGAAAATTTTCTTATTTTTTTGGTTAGATTATATAATTTCAAGAGAAAGATTATTATATTTTAGTTGATAATGATATGAGAAAAAAATCTGGTTATCCACGCAGTTCACGAGTTGAATTTAAATGTATTATTTTGTTGTACACGGATCATAGGAGCACCGCATGCTCACTCATCATCATTTTTAGTCATAAAAATTTATGGAATTTTCATTTTTGCCACCTTCTCCACCTATACTTAACACTCTCATCACATATAAAAACACTATTTTATTTTTTTAATTATATATAAAAATTTGATTGTTTTTACTTTAAATTTTTTGAATATTTCAGAATTTCTAAAATAAAATTTTCAATTTTTTTAAAAATATTTCAACACTTTCGAACAATGTAAAAATTTTAAAATAAAAAATTTTAGAATAGAGAAACTATAAAGTAAATTAATATATTAATTATTATATCAATAATTAAAATAAAAATAAAAAATTGAATTTTTGAAACCTTTGAAATTTTGAAATTTTACGAACAAGATTTTCGAAAGTTTAAAATATTTGAAATGCTCGAAGGTCTTAAAATCTAAAATTTTTCTATTTCGTAGATTTTATTTTATGGAAATTTTTAAAAATTCTAAGTTTTTTTATTTTGAATGTTTTATGTTGTTCGAAAATCTCTTATTTCGAATTTGATACATTATTCAAAAGTTTCAAAAATTTAAAAAATAAACTGTAAATTTTGTTTGGGACTTTTGAAATATTCAAAAAAAATTAAAGTTAAAATAGAAGATAAATAAAAATAAAAATAAAATCAGATTTTTATATATAGTAAAATAGCCTTTTCAAATATATTAAAAGTAGGAAGTATAGATGAGAGGGTGGCAAATAGAAAACAGAAATTTATGTGGTAATAATTTAGTTCATAAAATTTGTCAAATTACTCGGTAAGAGTATATAATGTTTACCTTGATCAACTACTACTAATCACACATAATGTTATACATGAATTTTAAGGTAAACATGATTAAGAATTTAATAGATACGTTCTTTTTTATTTAAAATTATTTTAGACACATCCAATCCAATGAACTCATTGTCACCATATTCAATTATTATTGAAAGTTAATGTATATTTTGGTTTACACTAACATTTTATATTCCCTTTTCTCTATAATTAATGTCAAATATTTATTAAAAAAATCTTTATCATTTTTTGCATAACAATTAAATACATTTTTAATGATATTCATCATATTTTTATATCAAAGATAAACTCTATTTGAGAGAGATAGAACAATGAGAGTAAGATTTCTCTTCCGCTAAAAATCACTCTAGCATTCTCTTTTATATATAAAATAATGTTAACACAATATTTAGCATTCTCTTTTATTAGAAATAAAACAAGGAATATTTATGAAACTAAAATTTTAAGACAAATATAACAAAGAAAAAATATATATCAATTGATATATTTAATTATATAAAAAGACTTGATACTTGTACAAATACATATCTTGTTTATATAATAATAACAACTCATGTAATTATTGTCTATACTGAAAGAAGTTTCTCAAAATTAAAATTAATCAAATCTTATTTAAATTTAACAATCTCTCAACAAAGATTAATTGACTTTGATATTGATTGAAAAATTAATATTAAATAAAATTGAATACAATAATTTATTAAATAAATTTGCATTTCAAAAAATCCAAAAAATAAAATTAAAATCAAAATATATAAAGTTTATTGAAATATTACAGTTACATTAAAAAAATGGGAGAAGAAATACATCTTTATGTTATGTTGCCACTAAGATAGCCGCCTCCTTGAACAAAATCATCACATATATTTTTACAAAACTTTACACTGAAAATCTCATTATAAACAAAATCAATTCAAAAGAGACAAATTAATTATCACAAGAAAAAAGTTTAAATTTAAAAGAGATGTAGTCCAAGTCAACACATTCACATATCACACCACACTATAGTTGAATTTAACAAAATTCATAAAATGTAAGAGTCTCTTCTGCTACATTTCTAAAAAATCACTCAAGTCCAAAAATATACTTCTAAAATTTAAATTAAAAAAAAAAACTAATTTTGTCTAGAAGTATATTTATCTTAAGAATATCGAACTAAAATCTCATTCCTCCTTTTCCTTTTTTAAATCAAAGAATCTATAAGAAAGAAAACTTAAAATTAGTCATACTTAAAATTTGTTCATTAATTATTCATTTCATTAATATCCAATATTCTTCCAATGAACAGCTTCATTTCTTTAATATCAAATGACCATATTTAATATAGTTCACAATTTAGATATTCCAACAATCCAGTGAAAAAATCAAAGGAATGTGTTTGAAAAATGGTAATAATAATTGACTAAAAATTCCTTAAAAAGTTTACCTGTACAAATTCTTGTGAAACACACAAGACAAGAAAACTGAGAAAATTAAATTAAATATAAGCAATTATCAGCTTTCATTCTCCACCAACACTTCATTAACATCCTTGAAACTGTCGACTTTTTTCGGGGTAGCCCGTCGGCGAATTTTCAGGTAACCGAACTTTCCTGCACCCGGTGACGAGCCTTCGAAAATAAAGGGCAAGTAGCCAGTAGCTTTTTTGTACCTCTGCTGAATCTGAAATCAAATTTTATTATTACAATGTTTGTTAGTATTTGATGAAGCTTCTTTTACCATGGCTTTGTTTTGATATTGAAGAAAGGCACATAGAATGTAATCAAAAGAACATAATGGAAAATTTTGTTACAAGTGTAAAAATTTGATATGACACTTGTTTTAGGAGTCAAATTGAAAGAGTAAAATATTACTTAACATTAAAAAGTTACTTTTAGCTTTTTTTGCATGAAAAAATCACTTTTTAAGGCTAAAGCAGTCATGTTATGATATAATGTAAGTTTTTTTTTCTTCTCAACAGCTATCTCGAAGAGATATGAAGGATTATTTTTTTCATAATAATAAAATGTTAAATTTGTAATAAAATAAAATAAAATACCTCAAAAATGTGTTCACTGCTCTTGAGACAATTTCTACCGATTACACAAACCGTTCCACCGGAACCCCCACCAGTGATCTTGGCTCCGCATAAAGTTCCGCCTTCGGATTTAGACGCTGCGCTATGCTGCAATTCTTGTACCAAGTGAACAAGCCTGTCTGTTCCATCAGACCCAAGTCCACAAGCACTGTAGCTGTAGTGACACTGCAAATGATAGTGTTTATGTTTAATTATTTTTCTCCATTTAGATTTTTGTATTCTTCATTACAGTTTACAAGTAACAAAGTCTATCTTGAAGAAAGAGGGAACAAAAAACATCTCCAATCAAACAAGCAATAAGCCAGTTACTAACAACATTTTATGAACAACATGTTGCTTTGTCATGACTAAACAACTCTTGATCATAAGCTAAAGAAACCATACTACCAAATACTGAAGTTAGGATTAAATGAAGCTGTACATGTACCTGATATAGCAATTCTCCTAAAGCTGAAAGTTGATCAGTTGAAGATGTCGATGTCAGAAGTGCTTTGAAGGTCTGCATATCATATTATGGTGGAGAATTAGATCAAAACATGCAAGTTATGCAACAATTAGAACAAATAATTAGTTATTTGTAACCAATTAATTTCTCAAATAAAATCCTAACCTTGACTCGGAAATTTTCATAGATAGGATGTAGTGTGGGAGCTCTCACTCCATAGTTATGCTTTTCATCAATAATAGTGACAGGATCGTTATGATTTGTATATTCCTCCAAAAATGTCTCGCCAGCAATGGACTCGGGTATCGTCTTAGCGTAAAGAGCCTCAAATCTGCCAACAAAAATTACAACAATAATCACATCAACTACAAGATTTTGCCAATCATGATACCATTTTACAAATAAAGGAGGAAATTTTTTTTACCTGTGAGGTGGTAAATTACATAAGTAATCTAAGGAAGCTTCTTGTTTAAGTAATTCTATGTCACCTTGTTCCACTTCATCATAGTTCAATCCATTTGCAGCACACATCTCAGTCAATTCCTCAGAAGCCCTAGACTTTATCATTTTCATACCCATAAAGGTTCCAATTCTCACAGATCCATAATCTGCACCTCCAACGCTGAAAATAGACGACATTTAAGGTAACTCGTGAACATCATGATGAAGGTGATAGGGCATACCACATTGCTTTATAAAACCAAATTCTATATAATAGGAAAAATGAACCGGTGGTCGTAAAGAAGAAAAGGATATATAGTAGAAAACCAACCTGTGTCTAATTCCAGAATCAATTCCCCAAACTCGGATATGGCTTGGAATTTCGACGAGGCCAACAATCTCTGCAGGCTGCATCAATAACAAGCAGTACCATGAAATTACTGAGTCTTTGAGTGTGTTTAAGACTGTTTAAAATCACTTTTTTAACTAGGAAATCATTTCTAGTTTTAAATTATGTTTGTGTAAGTTTTTTTTTCTTCAAAGGTCGGTTTGTAAAAAAATTATTTTTATGCTAAAATTGAAAAGTTGTTTTGATTAGCTTTTGAAAAAAAAAATCCAATATAAGAGACAGGAATACATAATCACTTTCAATAATTGTAAACAAACTAAAAAACGGTTTTTCCTTTTTTTTAAATCTCCAAAAATAATCTCTACATTATTTTATATCAAAATCACTTTTATTTTAACCTGTAACAAACAGACCCTTAAATCTAAAAATAAGTAAGCAGTGATTTTTGTAGCTTGTTGTGATGCAAACCTGACAAATCATGGCAAGAAGCTTGTTGGCTTCACCGCACGCTGAAGCCATCTGGTCCATGACACCACATGGAGCACCTACAATGTGATTTTCCACCTGATGGAAAATTGTGAGAGAATGAGTGAAATTAAATCAAGTCGCCTACTCGCCATGAATGCTATAGATAAAATATGTATACAACACCATAGGGATTCCGCATTGATCACAATAGAGAATATAGTCTAACCTTCTGGCAGAGCAAAGCCAGATCCCTTGAGCTTATATTTAATCCTGAGTTACAAACACAGAAATTAACAAAATCAACATTTTATTTGAAGAAAAATGGATCTGTTAAGAAGCTGAAAAGTTCATACTATTCTTTATAAAACTGAGAGAAATCAAAGATTCTTCAAAGCTAATCTCATCTTTTAAACAACTTGGTCTCGCCGAATATCAATTTTACTCCATGAGAAAAATCAATGAAGTTTCCGAAAATAAAGAAAGATGGTTTGGTAATCATAAATTATTATTATTATTATAGGGAAGCATTATTACCATGAGCAGCTGCAATAGCAGCCATACTAGCGACCTCCACAGATGCAGAAGACGATACACCTTTCCCTTCTGGGACCGCAGATGAAACCTATACATATTTTATCATAGTTTTGAAAATCTTAGAAAATGAGATGGAGATAGAGTAAAGGAACAATTATGGGCATGGATATATGGTTCAACATGACACTAAAATAAGCACGATCCCTCAATAGGTAGCATACATATATAGTTCTACTTCTTCTAATATCCTATGAAGCACTGGCACAGACACGAACACGACACTGACACGTTGAAACTAATAATAATTTGTAAAATGGAATTTATTGAATGTAGCCGCATGTGTCAATGTCATACACTGATACATGTTGGACATTAGACACACATTTAATTTAAAGTGTAGGTGCTACGTAGTTAATAAGCCTATAAAACTGGTATGTTTTTACCCCTTAAGAAATTAGTTAAGATTGAACACTTGCAAGCTGCAATTATGTTATCAACACTCATGCAAAATTATCTAAGCATTTGGTAGGATATTTTGTTTTCTAAAATAAAGAGTTAATAACTTAAGCAGAAACCAGGAGGTACCAGCATGCTGATACTATCTTCAAATTGCACGCCCAATTCGGTCATTAACACCAAAATTGCACCCGCAACATATGCTGCCCACCTGTGAAAGTAGTAAACAATCAAATTAGAATAATAGATTAGAATGCTAGAAATAATATTGGACAGTGCATATAAAGTGATGCATTAGTGTTACCGACTTTTGAGATGGATCTTGAGCAAAGTATTTCCTTGCTTTTTTATATGAAATTGGCTTGTCTCCATCCATAAAATCAGACAAATCCATGTCGAATGTTGGGCCACGATTGCCTAACTCTGAGCCGTATGATACCTGACATGATCCAGATTTACGAAAATACAGTCATTATCATCTTCAAAACATAATTTCTTAACAAAGTGATGATGGTGCTCAATCAATGCACAAAGTTTTCTAATCAAGATTATTCATTTGTAATGCCTCATAGTTATATGAACTCCATTTAATAGTTGTCAAAGGTGAATTGTTTTGGGGAATGTTTGGATTGACTTAATTAGTTTATCTACTAGCATAAACACTTGTGAGACTGTTTAGAAGAACTTATAGAAACAACTTATGACATGACCATAAGTTATTTTTAGTTTATTGATATAAGCTCATCAGGATAGCTTATGAAAACAACTTATAGATTATATGAAAACAAATTTACTTTAATTTATATTTTATTATAGAAATAACTTATACATAAGCCCTAATATATTAAGTGTGTATGTTATAAGCACTTAATTAGGCTGTTTGTTCAAATGGTAAGTAGTATCTGGAAATTTCGTAAGTTTTGAAACATACAATTTGCAAGACAGCAGTTGGATCCCCGCCTTTGTCATTCTGTCTGGCCTCTGCATGTTTCCACAGTCTATGCTTACTTGGATGGACTCTTTGCAAAGCAACATGACAGGCTTCTTTAATTGGCATCTTCAAAAGAGTGAAAACAAAGCATAGAGTCAGTTGTTGTCTACAAATTTCATGAATAACTGTCATTTCCTTAATTTCATAAATTTGAAAAACTAAATTTTGCAGCATCAAGTCTATAGCTATTATTATAAATGTGAAACTACATGAAGAACAGATTGTTGAAACTGTATGGAATCAAATGCAATGAAAATTAAAATCGTCAGGGGAAAGAAAGATTCAACCTGCAGGACAAGACTTCCAGAATAATCAGCAATACCGCCCATTACATCTAATCTTCCTGGAGCTCTTGTTATAAAAATTTCTTCCTGTCACAAAAGCGAAAGAATAAACAAAAAGAATCACAATTTGAAGTTAATAGATTACGTATTTTAGTGACTTAACAACACAGTTTCTTCAGTATTTCTATATTTATGAGGGTTTCTTGTTCACATTAAAAGATGTAAGTTCCTAGAAAATAAATTTATAATATTTTCATATGAAATGATTAAGACCTCCCAATTGAAGAGATTTGCTGCAGCCTTGCGCTCCCGCTTTGTGTGCTTCGCGACCAATTCAGATAGGCTTTGTAAGAACGCCACAGTATCTGGAAGACCTTGAAAATCTCCATGAAGAATATCAAAATCTTCAACGCCTCTAGAGAAATAATATAATGAAACAAAAATAAGAGACAATTATATTGTATATTACGAAACAACATCGAAAATTATACACAGAAAAAGAGAAGTGACACTCACGAATGGAATGCAAAGTCACCATTATTCACAGGTGAACTAGGTGATGAGTGGCCGAGTTGCTCTTCAGCTGTAGCATACCATTCTGGGATCGTAATATCTCGGCCAGGGGCCCTTTGGAGTTGATAACCAAGAACTATTGCATCACGCAATCTTCTTGCCCCACTAAGCTAGACATTATTAAGTCAAAAATGAAAAGAAAATCAAATTCCATCACTTCTGCAATATTTTTCATGAAACCAACACAAAATTTAATGAAAACCAACACTGTTATAAAACAGCAATCCGAAGGCCTTTTACCTTATCTGATGCATAATTTTTTCCAAAAGCCGTTTCCTGAAGGATGTGGGCTGCCACCTGCATTTTCAAAATGTTTTATGAACAAATGTAACACGCCAAAAGGAACAACCTTAGAATAATATAAACACACAACAGTATTTGAGGAGTAGATGTTTATTCAAAAGAAATATAAACATTTAAATGTTTCGATCCGATTAACAAAAAAGAGGCAAAAATAATAAGTGCTAAAGAGTGAGTTGAAGAAAGAAAAAGATAGTACCTCACCACCATTAATGCCTGCTTCATAGCAGGGTTTCAGACTTATTGCACGTTCGAGATAAGGTCTCCAGTGACCGGTGATTAAATCCCTCCTGATCATTTCGACACCACATTGATAATACTAAATAAAAAAACACGAGACAATTACTATCTTGTAAGACCTTCAACAACAAAACATTGAAGAGGAAACTTATACAGAAAAGGTCGATAGAGTACCTCAAGCATATTTCTCAAAAAAGGTTCTTCGTTGAAATAATCTCTGCGTACAAAGACAAATGGACACTTGTATGCCAAGGCTTCACTAACTGTTCCATAGCCAATTTTTCCTAAAAATAATATAAAAAATTGCAATTATATATACTTTTCTGTTTAATTCTGCTTTGCGATTATGCGAGTTCCATACTAACCAAGCATACAGTCACATGCTGCAATAATGTCGGGCGTATATGCATCTCTAGCAAGTCTTCTAAAATTTGGTGGAAGGTCCTCATTTTCAGAAGCACCACAAACCTTGATCATGAAAGGAAGATTAGATATGAAGAAATATTACGATAACAATAAATGAATAATTTTTCAATGAAACAGTAATATAAAACAGTGGCAGGAGAAAGTACCAGGCACAACCAGCCAGAAGGTAAGAAATCCTCCTTTAACTTCCATCCCGATGGCTAGAGATAAAACAAGAGTTATTAGTGGCAAAAACAGCAGAAAAAATGTAAAATAGACGAGCATCGGGTTATAAATGACCAAAGAACAACAATAAACTAGTATTGGCAATAACAAACCGTTAAATTATCTTTCTAATAACTTACGAATTTATTACTAATTCATATGATGTGACAACAAGGATGGTTATTACAATCACACATGAATATGAGCACTGCAGATTTTACAGGATATGAAGAAGTAAAGCATGCAAGACCAATTCATGGGAAGATACCATAAGTTTGTCTGGACCAGTTCATGACGCATAACTCAGCATGAGTTGATAATGCGACAATTGATTTGGGTAAATCTTGAAAGGTGCAGTTTTAAAACCTCGTAATCCCAATTAAAATAATGTGTTCGAGAGTATAAGAATACAATGTAGCCATTGCTTAGTCGGACTTGGAATCATTGTTATAAATGGTGGATTATGGCGGCAAGCCAAAAATCTGCCATATAAACATGGAGTTGTGATCTATGGCGGTAAACACGGAGTTGCGATCTATGGTGGAAACATTGTGGATATTATAGGCGTTGCGGACTATGGTGGCTGGCACAAAATCTGCCATGCTATAACGCCATGGCGGAACTTTAACAACAATGGTTGGAATAGTCTTTCCATTATCACCAAACTAGGAATTAAGGTTGCCAATAAGCCAAATGTACTTAAGAGAACCTTGAAGCAAAAACACAAACATGCCATCAATCTAAGAATCAAACAAATAAAATACATTGTTTCAAAATTGCAACATTTTAGAGTTCAAATACATGAGTGAAAACAATAACAAAAAGGGCTGCGACACACAAAGTAGAAGCACCTTTCATTATCCATGAAAAAACTATCATCAAGCTCTGGTTTTTAAAAGAGGGGGATCTAAGCAATCACCTGCCCGCCGAAGTTGAGAATAACTAGCTTCACATCATCAGGTATCTCGAGCTCCTTCCTCACCTTCAACAAGCGAAATTACAAACTTATATATTAGGAGTTAAATCATACTATGGAATATATCCAATGAGGTTTGGGAGGTAGTACCTCTTTTGCAGATTTGTGCAGCCTCCTCACCACCAAAGGGACATCAATAACATCGCGAAATGCAGGCACTGTAAATATTGGAGATTCCACAATTGTAGTTAGTCATTAATTTAAGTGGACATTCAAATAATATGATACTACGTAAAAATTTGACATACTTGGGCAATATCCGGGGAGGCGAATAAGGAACTCGCAATGGGAATAGTCCTCGGCTATCTGCATCAGTGTGTATATATATAACTACAGCTATGTATCATGCTTCAAGCACAAACAGATATAAAAGAACAAACATATGGAACATGATAATTTCCTATAAAAAAAATTATTTTCACCTGCCAAACTATTGAACGATGATGAAGTCCAGCAGCCATGACATACTCTGCATAGATGAAGTCCCAACTGAAATGACAAAGATGTGTAATGAGGGTATTATGGAAACTTAACAAAGACACATACATAGAAAATTACATGTAAGTAACCAAAAAGAAATACACGATTTACCTGAAATTGGTCACACAGACAGAGCGAATGCCAGCATCTGCTGCCGCACGACATGCAACCGGAACAACATCAGAAACCTGTTTTTTTCATATCAGTTTTACAAGGATCCTCAAAGTATAATGTAATTCCATTTAAAGTTACTCTAAGCAAAAATTAAATTGCGTAGTATCATTTTTTTTTCTGCTTTTTGTTTATGTTTCCAATCAACAAGGGAAGAATATTTCACATACCACTAAGTCAGCTTTTATAGAGTTGAGCCACTCGGTTTCTAAAGCCAAGATTTTAGCTCGCGGCTTCACCGCTGTTTCAGAATACTACAATAACCAAAGACAAAGCGAAGGATCAGCGACGGAGAGAAACAACATTGAAGGAACTAATTAAAAACATTCAGCTATGAAACAATCAAACATGCAATGACATTCCGAATTACCTTCTCCAAAGAAGCAAGGCGATCAACCGTCAAAGCATCTGCTTGAACAGCTCCACAGTCCAAAAGCACCTATTTTGTACAATCAACCATTCTCAATAGCAGTCCCTTTAAATTTGTAAAATAAAGCATTATACACATGGACTTGGATCCTCTCCAGCAAACTTCATTAGAGTAATCTAACAACATAGATTTGGCTAATGCTTTTTCCTTATGAAAACCATATCCAATAGTATAATTTTGATTATACTATGAACATACCCCTTTTTGGGGAGCATTAGAATCAGACTTTGAATAAAAAATTCAACTTACTAACCAGAAAATTAAGATTAATAAATGAATCAATACAGAAACTCACCTTGCGAATGAATAATCGAGGAGACTCAATTTCAGAGGTGAAAACAAAATCAGGAGCACCAGTGACAACATGCACATCATGCCCCGCATCAATCAAATGCCTCACCACCTACACATTCATTCATTCCAATTCAATATTTCACATCTAATGGGGTGAAAGATTTCCTCTTCTATGAAGAATTGGCCAAAAAAACAATAGTGAAAACCCAAATTCAAAAATCAATTTTTTTTATTGATCAAGCACCCCATTAATCCAAAAACATCAAAAGTGAAATACCCAAAATCAAAAATCAAATTTTTTTTATTGATTGGGCACCCCATTTGGCCAAAAACAGAGATGAATTGAGGAGAGAGGGAGAGAGAGAGACCTCAGTGACTCTGGTGGCATGACCAAAACCATGACCAGTAACGTAATAAGCAAAAACAAGATGTTTTGTGGAAGCTGAAACTCCATCACTTTCTTGTTCGATCCTCATTTTGATGTTTCAACTTATTCTATTCACTCTAACACAATGAGAGAGAGATATATATTATCTTATGAATTTGATGCTAATGATTTTTTGAAAATTGAAAGAGAAGTTAAATAATTTATCACATATTACTAGTATTTGCTATTTTATTTATTATTTTATGGTTTTAAGAAACATGATCCTAATAGAGACATGAATTGATGATGATGATAATGATGATGAGGATGATGACTAGTTTGTTACGATGGATAGAGATAAGTTAGGAGAGAAGATTATTGAGTTGCGTTGCGTGCAACACTTGTTTCAAAATTGGTCACTTTTGTAACATTTCATTTTCATATCAGTGTTTTTTTTTTGTTACTATTATCTTAGGGCTTTTTGAGCTTTCTTAAAAGTACATCAGATTCTTATTTTAATATTTGATTTAATAAAACAAAAATTAAATTAATTCTAGAGTTATAAAAAAGTCAGAGAATATATTACCTGATATTATAATAGTCATTAATTATTTTGATGATAAATTAAACTTTTCAAGTACTTTTATATTAATAAATTATATTTTTTTAAGAATTATTTTAATAATTTAAGATTAATTTAAATTTTTTTCTAAAATCAAAACTTAAATGACATCGATTTATATTTTTAAGATTAAAATAGTAGTTTATTTATTAACTACTTTTTAAATATTTTTAAGAAATTGAAATTTGTTTTGTATTTGTTATGTGGACATAAAAATTATATTTTTTTTTATAAATTATTAAAAATAACCTATCATTTTAAAGAGTTTTACATAAAAAAGTTGTAACAATGGAAATACACTTTAAATATAAACAATATTAGTTGACATTTTATAGAATGAAAACAAAACAAAAATTACAAAATAGATGTTATACAGAATACTTAATTAGATTTCTACAACGCGATGAATCATATAATAAATTTAATTCATAAAAATAGATAAATATAAATTTTAAATTACGATAAAATTTTAGGAAATTCATGTTCAAAATGCCGATTTCCCAAAGTTTTTTTTTAAAAAGAAAATTAATTCAATTTTTATTGAAATAACAAAAGTAATATATATATATATATAAAAAAAATTAATTAATATAATTCATAAAAATAGATAAATAGAAAATTTAAATTACGATAAAATTAAGAAGTCCAAGTTCGAAACCCTAAATGAACCTTTGGGAAATCAGCATTTCGAACTTGGACTTCCTAAAATTTTATCGTAATTTAAAATTTCTATTTATCTATTTTTATGAATTATATTAATTAATTTTATATATATATATATATATTACTTTTGTTATTTCAATAAAAATTGAAATAATTTAAAAAAAAAACAAAAAAAAAACCTTTAAAAAATTGACATTTCGAACTTGAATTTCTTAAAATTTTATCGTAATTTAAAAATTTTATTTATCTATTTTTATGAATTATATTAATTATATATATATATATATTACTTTTGTTATTTCAATAAAAATTGAAATAATTTTTTTTAAAAAAAAAAAACCTTTGAAAAATGCCTATTTGAAACTTGAGTTTATTAAAAAAAATTCATAATTTAAAATTTTTATTTATTTATTTTTATGCATTTTTTTGAATTATATTAATTAGTTATATATAATTCCATTAAAATAAAAATAAAATTAGATTTTTTTTTTTAAAACCACGTGGGAAGTAGTCAGACTTCCTTAAGGAAGTCGATATTTCAAATATGAATTTATAATTTAAAATAAGAAAATAGTATTTTAGTATTTTTTTCAAATGAGTTAATTTAGTGTTTTTTTTTCTAAAAGGGTTATTGAAAAAAAAAACCATACTATACTCCTATTTGGATATTTGGCCCATTTTACTTTCCGTGCAAACGTGGAAAACCATGTTATTGGGAGCAATGCCATTGGCTAATGAAAATGATGGGTCGATGGAGAGAAATTAATTAATGCGTGTATATCTTAATTTTTGTATGTTTTGGGTGAGGACAAGAATTTATTTAGTTGGCCTAATTGTTCCATTACTTTCTTAGTTTTTATTTTTTTTCTTTCTATTTGAATATTTCCACGTATAAATAATGGAGTACATATCTTTTCTATTTCTCAGAAAGTAACAAGATTAATTTCTTGAGCAAGTAAAGATCATATAGACAGAAAAGGATATAATATATAGTGATTTGACGGACAAATTATTTTTGAAAGAGGGTTGATAATTATGGAGGGAGGAGTTCAAATTAATATTCTAAAGTTGGACTTACATTTGACACCAAAATTGTTAGATATGGCGTTGAACATTTAGCCTAAACATTAGTTGAGTTGTGATTAATGTAATATTGTAATCTGAATTTTAGCATTTAAATATAAATTATAATATATAAATTATAAGTTTGAAATTAATTAAAAAAGAAAGAGTTGTAGGAGCTTTACAATGGGAGACGTATAAACAATTAGTTGAACTTTATGATCAAATATTACATGTTTTCTTTTTACATTTTTTGTATTTTTATTATTTTGATTATGAGTTGTTATAAGAATTGGTATTAGATAATTCTTAATCATTGTGCAAAATTCGAAGTGGCAAATTTCAATGGTGCAAAAAAATTTGGACTATGGCAATGAGTGTTATATTTATTGACACAACAATATTTTTAAATTGAATGAGTCGCAAGAATGATATGTTTGTGTGTATCATATGAGGTGATGTTTCATATCCTAAATGTGGATCTTTAAATAAGGTTTGTAAGAAATTGGAAAGTCAATATATGTCAAAGACGCTGACAAACAAAGTGATTATGAAGAAACAACTATACAAGTTGAAGATGTTTGAGATGTCTAGTTTGCAACATGTCAATACCTTCTACAAAATAATCATTGATCTAGTAAGACTTGAGGATGAAGGTTGTTGATGGAGATAAATCAACTATCATGTTGTGTTCATTGCCAAGCTCTTATAAACATTTGGTAACCACTCTTACTTAAGGAAAAGGCAGTACCAACATGCATGATATTAACGTACAGTTTTGCCTTTGTCAAAGGAAACAAAATTTAGAAGAATGATATCAAGAAGAATACGACCATCACCATGGGAGGAACAAATGTAAAACATGTTCTAGAAATGATATATCTAAATACAAGAACATGAAAAGGACATAATGCTTTGGTTGCAAATAGTTCAGACATTAAAAGTGAGATTGTCCAAACAAATACCATAGTTTGTCCAACTTTGCAAATATGGTTCAGAATGATTATTCTAATTATAATAGTGAAGGAGATATGTTTGTGTTTTATCCAACAAGATGCATAAGTATGAGCTATTGACTCTGGATGTTTTTACCTCGTGATATTGTATCGAGAGTGGTTCACCACATTCAGGTCAGACAATTTTAGATTTGTCTTAGGTTAGAATAAGATAGGCTTCCTAACCACTTCCGATTCTTCTTTTTGATCGCAAGGGTTTAGGATCAAGTAAGATTTATTTTTGAGTTAAAATTCTAATTTGATGCATTTTATTATTCGATTAATTTTAAAGACTTACTAAGTATAATTTATTCAAAAAATTAATATATATATATATATATATATATATATATTAGTATAAATCGATTAATATAACATTATTGGAGACAAGATCACTTTCAAACATAGTTTTGGATTTTGATTTGGTTATTCGATTTTGTATGGAATTATCAAAGTACAAATTGCAAGTTGTTACACTCACGATAATTTATTAACTTAGAAGGTATAATCGATTAACTGACCTAGAACAACTAAAAAACACTTTCTAACTATCATATATTTTATTGTAAACATTCAAACATGTAACACATAAACTGTAATTCTAATAAAAAGAAAGCTTGAGGTGTTACATTATCTCATAAATAGGCCACCACAAGTTTTTTTAGAAAGGGAAAGTTGTAGGTAAGGTACGAACAAGTAACATGCTTGATCTTAACAATAAAATGTTTTTTGGAGATCCAACTTATGTGCATATATCTAATAAACATAGATCTAGACACGCAAAAGTGTGTTTTTCTTAGTTACACAAAAAGTGTGAATTGGTTCAAATTTTGGGATTCAATTTTGAATAAGACGGTGAATTATGAAGATGTGTTTGATAAGCAATCTATGTTAAAGAAGACAACTAAAATAGACGTGCTTGCATCAAAAGAATAAACTTACAGCTCTAAAGTGTTTTGGAGGGATATCGAACTGCTACCAATGAGCAATATATGTGTAGAACCAGAACTAGAATTTGATACTGAAATTAGATATAAATGTGTAAATTCCAGTGGAGTATGTGATTATTCTCATGTACATAACCAAGAGTTTTGTACGATTAAGCTACCATAAAGATACATGTATGATGATTTGACAGCATATGCATTTCTTACTAGTAATCGGGACCCATCAACTTTTTCAATAATTTGTTGCTAGCCAGGGGGAAGGCAAATGGCTTGGCACCATGGTGGATGAGATGGAGTCCTTGAAGAAAAATTAGACATGATAACCTTTTCTATTTCCTTTGGAAAAAAAGACTATTATTTCCAAATTGGTGTATAGGAGGAAACCAACAATAATAGAAAAAGTTCAAGGACCAACTTGAATAAAAGGGGTACTAACAAAAAAAGTTTAGTGATATAGGAAAAAAGTAAGTTAATTTGTTAATTTAGGTGGTTTCTAGATTTTTTAAATAAGTTTCTGAAGCAAAGTTATAAGTGTTTTAATTCATATACGCTTCAAATTAGCTACAACAAATTTTATTATGACAATTGTGTTTATGTTAGGAGGATTAATGATTCTGTTAATCATTTACATGATGTAAATGAACTGAAAACTATATTGGAAAAAAGTTTGACATTAAGGATTTATGTGTTGCTAAGAAGATTTAGGATAAAAAGTCATATGGATAAAAGTGCTAGAAAATTATGGCTTTATCATCAAAGTTGTGTTGAAAAGTGTCAGACATATTTGAGACGAGTAGTGCTAAGGTTGTGAGTACTCTAATGACAAATTTAAGCTCTCATGGATCAATGTCCAAAGATAAATGTAAAAGTTGAGTATATGCAAAAACAAATCTTTATGCCAGTGTTATTGGGACAAGCTATAAGGCAAGTTTGGACGTTTATGTCCAAACTCGATATGGTCATTAGGAATTAGTCAAGTTGATTTTCAAGTACTCGAAGGGGTACGATAGGTCTTGGTATCATATTTGATTGCGGTCAAGGTGATCCTTCAATTATATGATATGTTGATTATACTATGTTGGTGACATGAATGATAAGAAATCTACAACAAAATATGTATTTACTCTTGCAAGATGATCTATTTGTTGGAAATAATCAATTCACTCCATTATTTTTGGCTATATTTACTACTGAAGCGAGATGCATGCAAATAATTAAGGTTGTTAAAGAGATTTTATGGCTTATAAGACTATTGAGTGAATCAAGTGTTGAGCAAGACACAGTCTAGTTGCATTTTGACATTAAGAGTGCTATTTATTTGTCAAATAATCAAGTGTATATCATGCTAGGACCAAATATATTGGTATAAGACTCCACAAGATTAAATAGTTGTTTGCATCTAGACAAATATTTTTTGAAAAAAAGTCATACTTTTGATAATGCATCTACTAATATTTTGACGAATCCAATCACCAATGTCAATTTCAATAATTGTTCGAAATTGTTAAACACATTTCTCAGTGTCAAGTAAGAGTTGTACCCCAATACTTTAGGGTGGCGTCTTCCACATTTAACACATAGAAGAAAGATAAATTGTCTGCAAAGATTTCCAACACATGCTCTTCATAATGCAAGACAATTTGCACACTGAGGTGTCCTCCTCGACATCAAAGCACACCTATACTTATGTTGCCTAAGGAAGATGAGAAAAAGTGATTATAAGTATATGAGAAATGCTCAATAAGTGGATCTTAAGATGCATGACTCTGCAATTGTATAAGAATTGATTGATATTATTATGGGACCAATATGGTATATTGTAAAAAAAAATGAATGGTTAATTGTGCTTGTCTTGAAGCATTTGTGGGATGAGAGACTCTTTGAGAAGTTCTCTCCAATACAAGTGAGTGAGTACAAAACACATTAAAAAGACTCGTAATGGTTTGCAATAAAAGTTGACAATCTTGAAAGTAGTATGAACTTTTACAAATGATATTGTAATGGAAGTCTATCTTAATATTAGGTTATTCAAAGACAATTTAAAAAGACAGTTTGGCGGGCATGAAACATTTAAAGCTTACGAAGATGAAAAGTAATTGTTAGTGGATGAAACATCTTAAATGAATGATTTTTTGTGTGTGTATAGACAAAAATAACACATGAATGAACTAAATTTACTTTCTTCTTTTTTAAAATTATTTCATATATTTTATTTTTTTAAAACGCAAAAAATTCAAAAATTTCTAAAAATAAAATGTGTAAAATATAACTACGTTCCTCACTTTTTCAAAAAGTGAAAAATCGAAGACATTGTTTTAAGAAAATACTCACTTGTGTTCCACATTTTTCTGATTTTTTTAAAACGATGCTGAATTTTAATTAAAATATAAATATTGAATGACATTTTTTGTAGTTTAATGGGGATTGTGGGGTATGGAACTAGTAAAATTTTGACATGAGAAAAGCTAGCCGAAAACAAAGCCCATTTCGATCCAAAACATAAAAACAAGCCCACGAGACAAAGTCTCACAAAAAACCCTAGCTTGTTACCTATATATACTTCCCCGAAACCAATTCATGTACTTGTGCACTTTAGGGTTAACATCCAACGTAGCTGCTCTGTCACTGTTACAGTATCTTTCACTTCTTCGATTAATTTTGTTTTGCGTTTAATGATTCATGTTTTATTTGAATAATTGTTCTAAGGGTCTGGAGTTTGGCTCTTTGGCTTTAAAATTCTGTGCCTTTGAGATGAATGCAGAACCCAATATCAAAATTAATCAACTTTATCATCAATTTTCGCTATGATGTGTATTTTTATAAATCTAGTGAATCTATTTGGTATGGTTGATACATTTTTTATTGTTTTTTTATTTAAATTATTTGTTTAATTATGTATTAATCATGTGAAAATTGGATAAATTAAAGTATGTTAATTACAATTATCGAGTGGTGATTCAGGCAGCCTACTTGCTAATATTCAATGGCATGAGAGGTGTTTAACTGCTCGTAAATCAAATTCTTTTGCTCTTCAGATTTGCTGAGATTTTATCTCTGAAGCTGGTCTAGTAAGCTAAAGTACATTTTTTTTCAAATAATCATATTTATATGTTAATTTTCCAATTATTCCACAACAAAATAACCTTTTCAGTGTTTAATTGTTGCTCTATTCATCTTATATATGAACAAAATTTTGTTAAAAATAGTTTTATATATTTAGTTTAATATATTAACTTTTTTAACTGAACTTTGTTTATTGGTTGAGATGTAATATTACTTATAATTCATTGAGTTGCTGATATACTAATGTTTCAATTCTTTGTATGATATTGTCAATTTGTCTGATACTGAATTTTTGCCTCCATGAAATAAGGGTTATTGAATTATTGCCACTGAAATTAGGGTTTTTAATCTTAATAGAAGCTGTTGCTTTGTATTTGAAAATTAATATAATGTAATTATATTAATTTGCTTCTCTATCTGGTCGGTGTGGATTTATTTGATTCCCATTTGACTCGTTCCCTTGAAGCAATAGTAATTTGTGTTGTTTTTTCTATTATTTTTTCCAACCATCTTTTTATGATTGTTTTGGAAGAATGTTTGGGCAACTACATTTTTAAATCTAAAATTTTATTTATATAAAATAGAAATAAATTCCAATTTGATTCTGTTGAAGCCTTTTTTGTAGAAATTTTTTGATTTGAAATTAAAACTGAATTGAAAATTCAACTTTGAAGTCTATTATGTCAACAGAGTTAGACATGTTTTTATCAAATATTTATTTATTTTTATGAATCAGTAATACAATATATATGATATAATGATATGAAGCTAATGAATTTTGAATATCGAGAGATAAATTAAAGATTTTCACATTATATAATTATTTATCAAACTTTGTATTATGACCCTCGAATGTTTGTAATAAGAAACATTAATTGATATTAATAAAATTGATAGTTAAATTTTAAAATAATTTTACATAGTGAATTAATCTTGACAACGGCCATGGATCTGATTTGAAATTGGATAATTAAAATTTTAATTAATTTGACTATGTAAAGTTAAGTCAAAAAATTGGACTGAATACTTAAATTCATTTGACTAACTTATATACGAAATTGGAGAAATCTACTTTCTTCTTAAAAAATAAACCTCTATTGCAACAAATTTTACTTTTTGTTAACTAGTTCGTATAATTAAAAATATAGTTGTACCGAAATCAACCCTACTAAAATTATGTTTGTAAAAAATTGTACAAAAATAGAACAAAAACTTTTTTTAAAAACACATTGGTCCTCATTGATCACAAAACACCAATCTACCGCCTTTGCGGCACAACCCTTGTTCCCCAATAGCATCAACAACTTTACCATAGCTATACCTCAAAGGCATTCTTCCCAAAACCCTATGAAATTCACTTATACACCACCCTCTACTTTTTCGATGCTCCCCTTTCCTACCACTCAATCCCACGCTAAAATTTCCTTCATCGTTTCGTGCATCACCGTAATCCCTTACTCTTTTTGCTCCAACCAAAATGGGCCCCACATTCGTTGTATCAGTCACCACAAAGTTCATAAGTATATCCTCGCAATTCCGAACCGAATCAACAATCCTCCTCATTTGGGCCATGACAGGCCCACCCTCACAGCTATATCTGTACAAATATTATCAGTAATATCGATTTCACTTAAATTAATTTCGAGTTCAATTTATTTTAGTGACTAGACTAAGTTCCGAAAATAATTTTTTTTATTTAGTGTAATTTTTAGAAAAAGTGAAACAAACATATAAATTTTTTGTAATTGTTTTTTTTATAGAAAAAAGCTATAACAAATGCCTTTAATTCTTTCATCGTTTTTTTTTTAAATTGTAAAAATTAAAAGCTAAGAAAGAACTAATACCTGAACAAGTAATCGCTTTTGAGCAACATGAATTTGGTGAGCACAATCGAGTACCGGTCTGGGTGAACCGTATAAACCCATTCCTTCCGGTTCAAGTCCACATCATGCGACCTAGCAAAAAACCCAACAATACGGTCACGGTTCGCCGACCAAACACGAAACGCAAACTCAAACGACGCGGCGTCGACTTCAACATCATCATCGCAAACCAAAACGGCATCGGTACGAATGTCGTTTAAACGAGGTAGAAACCGAGCATTGAGACTACTATCAGCGTTTCGGTGCAGGGAGATCGAATCAGAAGAAAACGAGAGGTTAAGAGCCAATTGATTAATGACACGTGGAGGTGTAGATGGGTTTCCCCAGAGGACGAGCACAGACGATACTAGTGGTGAGAGTGAATACGTGGCGGCTATTGATTGGAGGATTGGAATTCGGGACTCGGAGAAACCGTTTATGAGTACTGTTAGTTTGTGAGGTTGGAGGTTTTGTGGTTCCCGCTTTGGTGTGGGCCCGCATGAGTATGGATTTGATGACGTGGTGGTGGTTGTTGTGAAGTTGAATAAGAGAACCGCAAGGATGAAGGTTGTTGCTGGTGAATTCATTGCGGTGGTGTAAGTTAAACATGTTTTGGATTTTGAGGTTATTAATTTCTATTATTATTATTATTAAAATAAATATGATATAATGGAAGGTTGCTTGCTATTGTAGTGATGATTTGACATAGTCACATGTAAGTGAATGGGTTCGGTGTTGACGCACGATGGAACTGAATTTTAATTGTGCGGGTTTTTAATTGTAGGAAAACGAGGAAAAATGGTTAAAAATGACATTCTGAATCTGATAAAATATTTAAATTTGTGGCATGAGATATTGTATAATTGTTAGGTTACGGTAGAATTTACTGTATCTGTTTTAAGATAAAAAAAACTATACTTGCTAGAGGTTTTTGGGATTCTCCACATGCACTTGAGACATAAGTGAATGTTCGATCGAGATTGAATCATTTAGATTTAAGTTTTATATTTTGAATTATAAAATTTAAATTAAAATCAAAATAAACTTTTTTCTAGATCGAACAACCACTGATGTCTTGATTCCGTAAATGTAAGATCCTTGCATGAAATCTGAATTCAGGTTTTTCAGACATGTGGTGTCTCCAAGGGAGAATCAAAGTTTTCATCCTACCTTCTTTGCTTGCATTATTACATCAGTGGATGGTTCACTTATCATAATAATTTGAAAAAAATTGAAGTGATTCATGTGTGGTGAGTGTTGAACATGCTTACATGACTCTAAGCTAAAATGTTTGTTCTACATTGGACTTAACTCATCATATATTGCATTTAAAGTAGAAATAAAATATTATAAATAGACGCATTTTGATGACTGATTTTTGATTTACTATAATAACTAGTTCTTTGTTATGCAGCATTTGTTATTATTTGGCCTAAGTTGTCACTTGGATCTAATATATTACTGTGGTCTGTTATAGAGAGAAAAATCCCATAACTTGTCTTTGCAATTCTAAATTTGTAACAAATGTTGGATTACATACATTTTTTGGTTTAAATAACTGAGGACAAATTGATTTTTTGCTTTTTGAAGAAACTTAACTGCATGAAGAAGATTACTGGTATTAACTTTCAGTTACTTTATAGAGGTTGGGTTAGGGTGATTTAAATTTGCAACTGTCATATGTTGAATCTGAAGAACATAAGGTAAGAGCCTTAATATTGTTTCAATTAGTCTAATCTTCTTTTCTTTCTTATGAAACATTTATCATGGATTGATTGATTGAATTTTGTTTGAATGCTAAGATATTTTGTAGGGCCAAGATGTGGCAATGGTACTTGTTAAGTTACATAGTACCGACACTTCAGATTATAAGCTTGTTCAGTGTTCAGCATGTGTCAGTATCTAACACCGAAAAATTACCTACTAATATAACTACTAATATAATTACATTCAATTATTTCTAAATTACTGTTGATGTCTATATGTTAGTGTCTGTTTCATTGTTTTCCAGCTGCTAAGCTCTTGTACTTTTGTTCTTTCAGAGGTTTGCAGGTACATCACAACTTTTTTTGCTACTAACTACAACCTCTCCAAAATAATAGTAAGGAATCACCATTCTCAGAACTTTCCTTCACATGTTTCTGAATTTTGTACAAGTCCATAAAGAGTTTGGCACATGTGAGCCAATGATGAATGCTCAAGTCATCTTTGGCTCACAAGTAGCAATTTGAGCATTGTCATCTCCGGTGTACTAGACACTTCTAGGGCTGTACATGGGTTAGTCCAACCCAACCAATCCAGCCAACCCAACTCAGATCGATCCAAAAAAATGGTTTGGGTCGGGTAAATTAGTGTGAATTGACGATCTTGGTTTCACAAAATAGCGAACCACTCAAAAAAATTGGGTACTGAGTAAAACAAGACCCAACCCATTTTACCCATCTTACCTAGGTGGCCTAGTTGTTAAAAATTATTTGGTTACTTTAGGATGATGCACTTTAGTTATTTTGATGTTTGCAAGCATTTTATGCAATTTTAGGAACCTTGTAACTTTGGTTATGTTGATGCTTGCAATAGAAGTATTTTATGATTTTGATATTCTCATTAATTGTATGTGTGTATATATATATATATATATATTAGTTGCTAAAAAAATAGTTAAAATAGGTTACACTATTTTTTAGAGGAAAAATTAAGGTTTGACCAAACTCAACTTAGCACTCTAACAAATGGTTTTTTTTATTAGACCCAACCTAGTGTTCC
>NC_021163.2:58896391-58930414 GCF_000331145.2 Cicer arietinum | reverse complement strand
CTACACGGTTTGGGTTTTCGGTTTGGCCAAACCCAACTGACCCACGTACAGCCCTAGACACTTCTAGTTCCATCATTTCCATCTTTTGACATTTCTTTTTCAGTGTTATATTATACCTTCATAACTAAATTTATATTTTGAGGCCTTTTTTAGACCCAAAATTTTGATGTATAAAGTCCTAGTTTGGATTGTTTGGTCCTTGGGATGGCCTTGAGTGAGGCGACGGAGCATATATAGGTTCGGCCCATTCTGGGGTGGCTCAAGTGTAACGTTGATGCAAGTTTTCATCCCGTCACGGCCTTACGAGTTCTAGTTGTGTTTTATAATATTGAGGATGGAGCTTAGTGCTAGCTTACTCGATGTGGACCAATATGGTTGTCCAAAATGCACGAAGGAGAAACTGCAACCCTTCTAATAGCTATGTTTTGGGTCGTTAATTTGGGACTTCATTTTGTTAACTTTGAGAGTGATTCAAAATTACTTGTGGATGCTATTCTTGTTCACATGGGAGATGATTCAGAATTTGGGTCAACTGTTTCTAACGTTAGGAGTTTGTTGTTGCTTAATTCCAACTTTGTAGTTGAGTTTGTTCGGAGATAAACCTATATGGTTACTTTTCCATTGCAAGGGCGACCATTTTTTAGGCTAGTCACCATACTTTTGGTTTGTTACCACCTTGTATTCACCAACTTTTCATTAATGATATGAATTGAGTTTGCTTTTGTAAAAAAAATTGTTTTATTTTTGTTTCTATTTAAGCTTTACCTACTTGATTTTTATTTTTTGTGTTTGGCCATTGCTCATTTTCTTCTTTTAGGCCAATGTTATTGCAACCTTCTTAATTTACTTTCCCCATCTCCCCTTTCATGCAGTTCATTATTTAACCCTTACAAACCAAGCTCATCCCCCTACTCTTCCCCATCCACTCTCCTCACCTCCCATAACCCCAAAACCTAAGAGCTCCCTCTCATACTCATCACTAAGTCGGTTCATGGTTCGGCTTAGGAAGAAAACTAAATTGAACTGAACTGTAAATTTATAATGATTCGTTTTGAACGGATTGTGATTTTTTCTTTTCATATCAACAATATATTTTTCATAAATAAATTGTTAAAAAATAGCAAGATAGTAATTTAAATAATTGAACCTACATCACGTACATCCCTCCCTAATAGCAGTGCTTCCCGGTTAATCCTATAAGTTTTTGGGGTGTTTTTTTATGCTAGACAGAGTAAGGCTTCTTTTAGCACTTCTTCTCTCTTCTATGTGGGCAATTGAGCATATGATATTATGAACGATAATTACTGATGATAATAAACCATAAAATGACTTGATATATAAATTATTGTTAAAAACATATACGTGAAGAGGTGTTAGAAGAGATTCTCTTTAGGGACCTTAACCATTAAAAATAATATTTTAAGACTCAATTTCAATTAAAAGAAGAAAGAAAAAGAAAATGAGTGAGATAAATTGTGTCAAGGATACTTTAAGGAAAATATTTTAACATAAATATATAAACATGTGGGTTGTTGTAAAGTAAGGTTGGTCCTGTTGACTTATATTTCTTAAGAAGTGAATTCAACTCTCGCTGTTAGTGTTATGATCTCGCTAGTGAGTGATATGTACTGAGGTATACTCTGACTCTAGTGAGCCTCACAAATTTAAATAAAATTCACATAATTTGATGGAATATATGTAATTTTAATCGATAGAAAGGAATGTAATATAATGTGTGGTAGAGAGTGTCTTACTAGTCATCTTTAAAAAAATATACGTCGGTTGCTTAATTTTCATAATATTGAAGCAAGTTGTAGATACATTATTTAAGAATTGCTTGTACACGATGTAGTATTATAAGACAATTTTAAATTGATTATGTAACTCAAAGTTGGGAGATTTTCCCCCTCTATTCTATAGATGCTCTTAGAAGTTTAAAACTTATATGATTAAAAAAGGTGTTTAAAACTGACTTCTAGGTATTGAATATTAATAGGAATGGATGATAGAACTGGAATTAGTAGATCACTTCCTTGAATGATAACTTCGACGATGGAAAGGTTCTGAAAAAATCATTATACTAAAAATGAGGTTGTTAACCTAACTAAAAGCTTATATAATTTACAATTATATACAAAAACCTTTGTTTGACAACATATATAAAACATAATAATTTAAAATATATATGTTCTTTAGTTTTTCAACAAGATGCAGGTCCATCCTCCCACATACACGTACACATAATAAACCTATATCAAATAAAGTCAAATATTATAAAAAAACTAACAAACTAAAATAATAACTACTCTATTTATGCTAGAATAAAATAAATATATAGAGTAAATTTTTTAAAGCATAAAGATAGTTTATAATGGATAACTTAATGTAATGTATAAGCTTGTAAACATAAAGTATTAATTGATAACACTTTCCTCTCACAAGCTTATAGCATTTTTCATGAAGTTGTATCATTTTTTGAGATGTTATTTTAACTTGTAACTTATGATATTTCCTATCATTTTTATCTTTATTATTTTATTAGATAGTAATTAAATAAATATTTTTATGTTATTTTATATTTATGAATTAGTTAAACTATTAATTTTATCAAAGACTTTAAATATTTTATCTACTGTAAATCCATTATCAACTAATTATCCATCATATGCTAGGATTGGTGAAAAGGTTCAACTATGTGATAAGTTTATTGTTTTTCCGAATCAACGGGGTGTTGGTGGTGAACGAGGTAAAGAAAAAAAATATATGGTACAACTTTATTTTTGAAGGTGGATTTTAGAATGGTTTTCGATATAATGGATAGTTTGGACTACTCCCTCTTATCTTGAATATAACAAAAAAATAGGTTAACAAAAATTAGTATTTTGTTTAAAATTTAACTCAAATATATTTATATTTATTGATCGAATGAAGTACATTCTAAGAGGTTGATGAATGTATTTTGACCTTTGAGAAATTCACTGCCATAAAGAGTGATATGACAATTAATATTCATTAAGTCGTATATATAAATGAAAGTCACTTCCCTTTCCTATAATTAGAAAGACTTGTTATGATGCAAAATATCTCAATTTTTGGTGATCACGTGGAGAGTTAAAATATTTTCAATTATAACTTAGAAAAGAGAATTTGAATGATCATATGATCGGCGAGATATGACTTGTATCTCTTAAAGAGAGTATTGTAGAGTGATATGTATATTGAATTGGATTACAAATTGTTTTATCTTATTTGAGATCATGAGTGAATTATGTTGAAGTATTTTCGTGGATGTAACCAAGAAATGTTGAACTACGTAATCTTTTGTTTACACTATTATTATCTTTATGTTGCCCCGTGTTTATAAATGTTAATTTCACAAATTTACTAATTATTGGTCCGAAAAATTTAACAGCTAAAAAAGCCCCATAAAAAGATGCTCAAAAAGCTAAAAATCCTTAAAATTATATGGGTTAAGTGGGTCCATTGACCTACCTTTTTAAATTTGTTTTTTAAAAAAAATTAAAATTTTTTGACAAAACTTTTCAATTTTCTTTACACAATATTTTGGGGAATTTTTTTATTTTATTTTATTTTGTAGATTAAGCTTTAGATTTTTTTTTCTCAAAATTTTTTGAGAAAAAATTTGGATATTTTTATGTTAAAAAGAAATTCAATTATTTTTAAAAATATTTTTTTGAGAAAAATTAATTTTGAAAATTTCTTAAAAAAAATCTCAATTGATAAAACATTAATCCCATGAATTATTAATTCAATCCACAAATAATAATTTAATAATATGTCAGATTCTTAAAAAATTATATTAATAATGGTCGAATATTAAAAGACTTTAATAGGAGACTTTTTAAAAAAGATTTTAGACTTCAAAATTTAGTTGACCTATTCGTGTGAGATCATCAAAATTTGCCATTTTTTTTAAATACCTTATTTTTAATTTTTTTTATAATCAAAATACTCTATTTTCAAAACTATATATTAAAATACTCTATTTTTGAACTCACATAGTGTCGCTTTTTCAAATGACGACTTCTTTAAAGAAGTCCACGTTTGCAAATGCGATTTTCTTAAAGATATATTTTTTTTAATTTCAATTGTTTTTCAAATTAACAATATATATATATATATATAATTAAAATAATTCATAAAAAGATACAAACACAATTGTTTAAAATTATATAGAATGACTAAAGTTTCTTGTAACATTTGGACAATGTTTTCGAGTATGACCAGTTAACCGACATAGTCTGCATTTGTATTAAAATTCAAGGCGTCGTCAAAAATCCGTACGTGTGAGAAAACATGACAATATGGTACTGGAGGCCACATTTGACATTATTTTTATCGTAATTTTTGTAAAATTTGTGATGTTTTTTATGAATGAATTATATATATATATATATATATATATATATATATGTATATATATATATATATATATATATATATATATATATATATATATTTGTTAAAAAAATTTGAAAAAGAAAAGAAAATGCAGATTATGTCGGTTAACTAGCCAACACATAACTCTAGTCAATTTATACAATTTAAAATTTATGTTTGTGTATTTTTATGAATTATATTTAAAAAAAATGAATTTTCTTTTTGAAAAATTCCTTGAGTAATTCGCCATTGCAAATTCAAGTTTCTTTAAAGAAATCGCTATTTACAAAGGTGACTTGTAACTGAGTATAAAAATGAATATAAAAATGAGGTATTTTAATATATAATTTAAAAAATAGAGTATTTTGATAAATATTTTTGAAGAAGAGATTATTAAAAAAAAAATCCTTATCTCTTATGAATATCTTCTGTCAATTTCAAAATTAAGTTAAACAATTTATAGTTAATATCAAAAATTATAAGAAAGAGGAATTAAGAAAACTGTTGTTTTAAATTTTTGCACATTAGACACCTAATACTTTTGGGATTACACAATATATTAAACATCTCCTCTCTCGTGTAATATTTATTCTAAATTCTTTAACTTATTTCTAAGATAGGCATGACTCACACTCACACATAAAAGATTGAAAATGGGTGCACATGGGATAAGCGACCAACCCTATATATATATATATATATTCTCATGAATTTGAACAAAATTGATTTTTTTTATAGAAAATTTATTAAGGAAATCGCCCTTGCAAACACGTGAGCTTATTTAAGGAAATCGCTATTTGCAAAGGCGACTTGCGGATAAGTATAAAAAATGAAGTATTTTGGTATATAATTTTAAAAATGAAGTATTTTAATATTTTTTTTTTAAAAAAAAAACCTCAATTTTATAAGTGTGTCAATAAATTATTGACATGTATAGTTTTTTCTCATCCTTAAAAAAGTTAATTTCTCACAACAACATGATAAATCAATGATCATACTTCGTTGAAAATTTATCTATATTTAATATCGGACTATACATAGAATGTGAAAAGAAAATGTTATCCTAACTAAGTTTATAATTTACAATAGATCTTCTTTAGTTAATTTCAACAAGTTGCATTTTCCATCTCCATTTTTTAAAGGCGTTTTCCACCGTAAACATGGTCCTTTAACTCACCCTAACGTGGAAAAACTTATTTCGTTGGTATTCTCACATGCATGTGACACACAGAAAAATTTCAAGCCATTATTATAATATTCATCATTTAATTAAAAAAAACATTTAATTATTGGAAAATGTAAACTTCCAAAGTCTCAATCCTTCTATAAATTGGAAGCATGCAACCTCATCAAAGTTAAGTTCATCACAAAAACAAATTAACAAATTTTTTTTACATAAATCCAACCGATAAACAGAAACAACATTATCACCTTCACCATTTCAATGGATCAGAAGAAATCTAACAAAATTCGAGAAATTGTTAGACTTCAACAGATCTTAAAGAAATGGAGAAGAATAGCAAACTCTTCAAAAACAACCACAACAACAACCGCAAACAACATAACTAATAGCAAAAGCATGAAGTTTCTGAAAAGAACACTTTCTTTATCAGAACGTGAAGGAGGAGGAGGAGGATCAACAATAAACAATGCCGTTCCAAAAGGATATTTAGCGGTTTGTGTTGGAGAAGAACTTAAGAGATTCATTATACCAACTGAATATTTGAGTCATCAAGCTTTTCAAATACTTTTGAGAGAAGCTGAGGAAGAATTTGGGTTTCAACAAACGGGTGTTTTGAAGATTCCTTGTGAAGTGTGTGTTTTTGAGAGTATTTTGAAAATGGTTGAAGATCAAGGGAAGAATAATAAGGACAAGTTTTCAAGTCATGAATGTAGATCACTTAGCATTGAAGAGATGATGATGAGTTATTGTTCTTTGGAAAATCAACTTGCTTGTTCTCATCATCCTCAAAGTCCTTTGTGCAGATAGTTTTTATTTTTATTTTTTAATAATAATAAATATTATTGGATGTTGCAATTTTTATCCATCTTTTTTGTCTCTCTTTTTTTTCTTTTTTGCCCCTTTTTACAATAAAGTTAATGTATGAGAGAAAAAGAGAGGAGTGAGTTTAGTTAGATGTAAGAAAAACCCATTTGGGAATTATGAAGCAAGAAGTATGACTTTCATTGTCTAAATCTTTTATTCAAGATCAAGAGTATTTGGCAGCACTTCTATTGTGTAGGCAATATTATTCTCATAAGCTTAAAGTTTTTGATTTGATATATATAGCATATAAGGCATGATTGGGTATAGATGTCTTTAGATTAAATATTCTCTCTTACAATGAGTGATCTATGATTCAAAAAATTGTCTCAAAGAAGTGAATTACTCTTTCAATGCCATTTAATTCTTAAATTTTCTATAATTGTATTGTAATGTTAATCACTTGCATTATGTAAATCAATATCTTCTATTTTACACTTATGATATTGGATTATTTTTCTTTTATTTATACATTTTTTTAATATATGTAAAATATCAAATGTGATACTAATTATAAAATAAAGAAAATATATCGTACCAATAAATATTGTATATGAAAGGTAAACTTTAATAAACAACCGCAATTAAAAAAAAAATTTGAATTGTACTTCAAATTTTTATCTTTTTTGACAAATAATACTACAAACTTTGTTTATGTAATTTAATGCATGTTTGAATTGAAGAATTTTGGCAAAATCACAATAGTAATATGATTTTATCAACGCTCTAAAATGTAACTTTTATTAAAATTACTATGACATATATATTACGATTCGATCAAACTTGTTGTCAATTTAAAGATACACTAATCAATAATACTTTCCCACCTAGTAGCCAATGTTGGGGAGTTCGGGGGAGCGCGACATCGGGACCACTAGACTTGATCCAAGTACTTTTTGCTCTCCCATCAAGCCAAATCAGGCTCTGATACCACTTGTTGGGGAGTTCGGGGGAGCGCGACATCCGGAATGACATAAACATCATAGATTTTTAAGAGACTTAATTAGACACCACATCTCAACCAAAACCTTAAGGCATTAGGTTTATGGGTCATTCTCCTTATATATCCAATATAGTCTTCATTCCTAGTCAATGTGCGACTAACCACTCATAATTGAATTCCAACAGTCAACTAGTGATTATGCTATGGAAGCACTTATTACTTCAAAATGATTAAACTAAAAATTACTCCCACCTATATTTTATATAAGAAATAATTAATTAAAATTTAATCAATAAAAATTGACATAAAAATTGACGTATTTAATCTATATTATAAACTAAATATATAAATTTTTATTAATTAAATTTAAATCTAACTATCTCTTTTAAAAAAAAAAATCTAAGAAAATGATTTATCACGACACAAAAGTATGAGTCATGAAAAAATATTTAACCTAAAGGCATAATTTGGAACTTGAAAAGTGAAGGTCAAACCGTCAAAGTGCATTTTCAATTTTTAGACAGAAATAACTTAAACTATTTTGTCCTTGAAGATATAAACATGTTCTGAACCTTCCTTTAAGATAGATCATAAACATGCATGTTCTAAGCAAATTGAAGTTCCCTAATTTCAACATCTCTTGAAAACATTTATGATAAAAAATTACAAAAAGTTTGAAAGCAACTTTCAAGTCTTGAGAGGTATCTCAAAGTAAAAGGTGCATCTAAACCTATTCTCTTCGGATATGCTTTATGGACATTATAAGGTAAATGTTAGTTTCTCCTAATCTAATTTCTTATATAGTTATTTAGGTCTTACTTATAAACAAATATATATATAATTTCATACTTATTAAAAAAATTTAGTTGATTATAATTAGTATGCTTGATCTAAAAAATATGTGCATTATAAAAAATGTTATTTCTAAAAATTTGTTCTATTAGAATAAAAGATTGACAGTAAAATATAATATAATGTTTCATTCATCTCATGACCGCTATTATATACGACCATTTTATATAGATTATATAAAAAAAGTATATAAAAGTGAAAAATATAATTATATGAAGTGATACTCATAATATTAATTAAATTAAAAAAACAGTTTACAAAAACAATTGAAATTGTATTAAAAATTAAAATAACAAACTTTTGGAGACATTATTTGGTATATATAAAAATTATTACTAGACACGGGGACTAACAGGGGAGAAGGGTCATTGATGGATGGGATAGTTTTGGCTACCTAGTTATTTTTTGTTTTAGTATTTGTTTTGTTTTAGTACTTGCATAGTAACAATCATGATTCTAAATTATTTAAGCAAACATACAAATAAAAAAAAATAAAGAGAAAATAATAATAATACTAATATTACTAATAATAATAATAATAATAATATATGTGGCTAAATGATTTGAAATTGTAGTTGCTACTATAAAAAAATTACTTCTGCATGATCCGCATTGACCAACTAGAAGCATGTGCTAGATCCTTAAGCTAAAAGAATGTGTACAATAATTTATTTTTAGTGACAAGTTCCCTACTTGATCCTTGGTAAAAATAAATTAGTTCGAAAGAGGTAATACTCATATCTTTATTGTTCTATCATACTCAAAACATGATTCTTTTTAAATATCTGTGTACTTCATTTTCAATAAGTTGTATAATATGCCATTTTTTTTATGGTTTTATATATCTCGATTTTTTTGTGAAATTAATTCTAATAATTTGGAGTTGAACCAGAATCTAATCAAAAGATTTTTCCGGTCAAAGTTTTGTACTATATGTTAGTTATTAATTAACATAATTTGCAAGTTAGAATAGAAATATTAGTTTTGTTTCATGACTAGTGTTTATAGTTGGTCCAGTCGGAAGAAGGCATGTGAGTGATTAATGCAACTTCTGAACATTACCCTCCCTTGTTTTGTAGGTTAAGTCCATATGGGGTTGGTTTATTTTAATGAGTTGTGACTATAGGGCTAAGATCCTAAGTAAATAAATTATGAATTATTAAAGTGAGTGATATAGGTTATGTCATGTGTGTGTATGGTTTCCAATGCAAACTGCCCCAACAGTCTCCAAGTCGTACAATACAATTGTACCGTTCTAGCTTTATTTTATTGCTTTACTACTTATTTTAATTTAACTTTTTTATAATCTTTGGTGATAAATTAAATTAAAATAAAGTACTTGTTATTTTAACTGAGCTAAGAGTATGTAACAAATTAATTAAAGTCTCATTTTTAGTACTTCCAAGAGAATCAATCACGTGATCATGGCATTGATAACCTACTTAATCGGTTGGGCTGAATCAGTTTCTACTTTCTAGACTTTGAGTTCCTAGATTCAATTAGTCAAACTTCAACTTTAGGGTAGCTAAGGACTGTCCTTAAAGGAATAAAAATAAATAATTTGTGTTAGAAAAAAGAAACATATTTTAGATTTTAGGGTTATGGTAACGAGTGTTTTATAAAATATTTGTTCAAAAAACAAAAAGAGAAATTAAAAGAATTTGAGTTGAAAATTTAATTTTTTTACAATTCAAAATATAAAATACACAAGTTTTATAATTTTTTTGCTATATTTAAAGTTTTAACAAATATTGTTAAGTGTCTCAAAGGCACTTGTTAGCATTTTTTTTAGATTTTAGAGAAATATAATACATAATTTTTTTAATATATTTGATATTAAATAAAGACTTTGATATTGCTAATTAGTATTTACCTTAACTTAAATTAAGACACTTGTGCGACCATGAGAAGACTTATTTCTTTAAAAAATATTTAAATAATGAAATATGTTAAAAAATAATAATAAATAATTAAAAACTAAAAATATATATTAATAATTCAAACACAATATATTTAAGCAATAGAAAAATACATCAAAATTACTAAAGTTAAGTAGAGTTGGTAACTAAATTTGAATAATAATTTTTTATTATATTCGAGAATCCGACACATCTCTCATTTTCTTGACATTCTATTTATATTTTCCATTATAATACAAATTCAACATTTATTACTTTTTTTTTTATGGTTACCCTTATTTATTAAATTATTTGCAAATACGTGGTGACATGATATTTAAATCTTAACTATTATATTACATTGAAAATTAACATAAGTAGTCATTTTCTTAAAAAGTGTACACATTTCAAATGATGAGATAAACATATAAAATCTGGGAATATTTAATTAATATATAATTTTATAATAATATACTTTTACTATATCATTATTTATTTTATAAATTTTCATTTTTCAATTCAAAGAATATAAATATTATGTTATAAATAATCTTAGTATTTTGAAGAGAAATAGACACAATAAATATAATAATATTATTATATCTTTTTATGTATTTCTTATTAAATGGAGAAAATCCTAATTCAAGATAAAAAGTAGTAGAGCAACAAGCTCACCATGAAGATCATTCTCCCAAGCAAATAATGTTATTTTCCACAAGAAGTTTCACTCTTGGACTCCCTTCATCCAATTCTCAACCTAACAATAGTTAATTGAGTGAAACTTTATAGATAAAACTTAGTTAAATAGACTTATGAAAATGCTTTAATCTTATCTATTTTAAAAATAAAAAAGTTTAATCTAATTTAAATATGTCCAACACACTATAGTATAAACACCTCTAATTAGAAGTAATACAAATATATGTTAATTAATGTGATAATGTCCTTACTGTACTCTGTACGCAATTTGACTACTTTAATATTTGGAAAAGAAATAGATGGAACATTAGAGAAATCAACGGGTGCTTGAATGAATACATGAAAGGAATAAAAATAGAAATGGAAGTTTAAACCTTTTAATTTGGTGGTGAATAAAATAAAGTAATTAACAACCATTGACTTGAACTATATTATTAGGCAATGATTTGAACATGATTGGGGATGCTCCTAACATGATCCGCACTCCATTGCACTATTTGGGAGCAGTTGATAACCAATGATCATCTCGTAATTAATGGTATCCAAATAATAATTTAGAGAGGCTGGTGGAATGTGATTTATTATAACTTACTTATATCATTGGATCTTGTAATTAGGGAGTGCTCTAATAATTAAATACTATAGTACTTCTTGTACCTAAAGAAACTACTAGTATATGACTTCTTAACTAATTAACTAATTAAGATAATGTCTTAGATGAATTTATAAAAATAGATATTCTTATTTTATTAATCGATTTTGTATCAATTAAACCAACTATTATATATATATTTAATAATATTAGGCACGAGAGAGTGTATTGAAAAAATATGAATCTCACATAAATTAAATTAAGACATAATTTTGAATAAATTATAAAAGACCCTCTTTAGTTTATAAAATAATTATAAAGAAATGAGTTATCTATAATATAAAAACATAATAAGTTTTTAATATAATCTGACCCAATGTTTTTTCGTTCATAATCAAATCATTGGAATAAGAAATCTAGACTTGGTTTAGGGATGTGTGGAGTTCTAGGTAGACTCTACAATATTATATTACCTTTGAATTAATTTCATCAATTGTATCTGAATTAGTTAAGTTTATTTGGTTGTTTGCCAGCATAATGTATCAATAAAAATATGTTTCATTGTATGAAAAAGACAAAGCACCAATAGATCTAACTCCCATATAGTTCCAAATTTCAACTCCATGCCTCCTGTGGCAAATGTGTTTGGTGTTATTCCCTAGAAGATTCGAAAGGTTTGTTTGGGTTAAAGATAAAAGAGATATAATAACATAAAAATTTAAATTTAAATGTAATCTTAGTCCCTCTATTTATACTGATTCATAATTTTGATCTCTTTATTTTTAACTTTGCAATTTTAGTCTTTCTATTTTAATTGATTCATAATTTTTGCCCTCGTATTTTTAATTTTACAATTTTAGTCCTCATATTTTAATTAATTCTTCATTTTGGTCCCTCTATTTCTAATTTCACAATTTTGGTCCCCATATTTCTTAAAATTAAGATATTTTGTCCTATCTAGAGATTTTAATTAATAATTAGAGCTATTAAGTTAAATTACTATTAATAATGCTATCACAATTATATTATTATTTAAAAAAAAGTTAAATTATTAGCTCTAATTATTAATTAAAATAACCATAATATGAAATAAGAGGTCAAAAATATATTTTTACTTTTAAAAAATTATAACTCTATTTATTTTCTCAAAGGTATACATAGAATCACAATAATTTTTAAAATGGTAAAAATATATTTTCAACCATCTTATTTTATTTTGTGTTTATTTTAATTAATAATCAGAACTAGCAATTGTTTTAAAAATTATTTTTAAAATATTAGTGAATTTTAGTTTTTAAAAACATGAGCTACAATTTTTTTTTTTAAAATAAGTACAAGTAATCGTTAAAAATAGAATAAAATAATGTCTTCATTTACTTAATCAATAATAATAGTTAAATATAGGTTTAATTGCAGTTTTGGTCCTCCTATTTTAGCTGAATCACAAAAGTAGTCTCCTCATTTTGTTTCTCCTCAGTTTTGGTCCCTTAAACTGAATTTTGGTCTAAAACTTGATGAAGTTTCATTTTTTTTGCGTTTATTTAAGTCACATCATGCCTCAAGATCCCGTTGTACAACAATTGTACCTGAAATCTATGATCATAAATGGTGTGGTGCGGCTTAAAAAAAATAAAACTTTATCAAATTTTGGACCAAAATTCTGTTTGGGGGACCAAAATTGGGGAGAAACAAAATGGAGGGACTACTTTTGTGATTCAGCTAAAATAAGGGGACCAAAACTGCAATTAAGCCTTAAATATATAGGTAGGATAAAATGTCTCAATTTTAAGAAATAGGGGATCAAAATTGCGAAATTAGAAATAGAGGGACCAAAATTAAGAATCAGTTAAAATAAGGAAACTAAAATTACGGAATTAAAAATAGAGGGACCAAAATTACGAATCAGTTAAAATAAGAGGATTAAAATTGCGGAATTAGAAATAGAGGGACTAAAATTACGAATCGGTTAAATTAAGGGGACTAAAATTGTATTTAAGCCTATGATAAATTATCATATAATTCAAAATCTTATTATATTATTTTTCAAAATTATTTTCTTGAATAGTTAAATTAGAAATTAGCGAGATAATATTATTTTTCAAAATTATTTTCTTGAATAGTTAAATTAGAAATTAACGAGATAAGATGTCAACTATAAGAATATGATTATAAATTTAAAATATTAAAAAAAAATTTAATTATTTTGTAATCATAATTTTGTCATTTACATATGATATAAATTATATCTTTATTTAACTTATGTAATATTATATGTATTAAAAATTTTAGTCATTTATATGATTTAGTAGTGTCAATCAATTTTTTTTTAATTATGTATAATTATTATTTTTAATTTCTATCCACCGTTAAAGTAAAAAGTTTTACACTTTCGTATCACAAACATTCATTCATTCAAAATGCGTTTCAAGTTTTTAAAATATTATGAATCACTTTCAGCGAAACTTCTGAAACTTTCAAAGCGCAAGTCCGTGATTTTTTTGAACTTTTTGATGAATTTCAAACATTCAAAATGCGTTTTTCAAGTTTTTAAAAATATTTTCAATATTTTCATTCATTTTTAAACCTTAGAAATATTAGTTTCAACAATTTTCGAAAGTTTCAAACAATTTGAAACAAAATTTTCTAGGTTTGTACGAAATCTTCGAAAATTTCATGCATGTCAAAAGTTTTGAAATGCAAATTTATTCAGAAAAATGAAATTTTTTATGAAAATTAAAATTTCGAAAACTCCACTTTATCAAGTGGTGGACGAATTATTGTATGTGGAAATACAAGTTCACAAACATTTCTCATGAATAGTTTTTAACCAACAATATCTTGTGTCTTCATGTATGTTTTCATTTCCTCTCATTCTTCTAATAAATCATATTGTGATAGTCATCCTCTAATTCACGCTCCATACTTAATTTTCTCCAAAAAACATGAATGGTATCTAAAGGAATGAGAGTCCCAAATGTCTGTAAATATGCACACTCACAAGCAAAAGGTAAACCATGAATCGCCCTAATTGAGCAACCACATATTTATTTGTCAATACCTACCATCTTTACTCTCTTTAACTCTAGCAATTTTTTTAAACATTTCATTGAGACAATGATTCAATAGCTAATAAAATGGTGAATTATAGTTGTGCTTAATATCAATAATTCTTTTATGAAATGACGCTTTGATGCTACACATCTAGTTCTTCAACCTCTTATTTACAAAATCTCAACTTTTGCTCAAGTCTTCATTACTAGTTTGCAACATATTTTTCAATCTCCAATGAGCAAACTTAACCCTACAAATAAGTTAAATAATACAAATTAAAACAAATCACATAAATAACTTATTCATGTTTCTAAAATAAATCATAAATTAAAAATAATTGTTGGTCATTTTATTCCCTAAATGCATCACTATATTTGATCAAACAAAGACAAATCTTCATTTGTAAGGTGTGAATCATGAATCTTTAATATAATCAACATAAATGATAATATCGGTACACACCAACTCAAAGTATTGCAAGGGATGATCATACTCTTCCACACTATTCGACTAGACTATCTTTTTTCTATAAATCCATTACTTCATCTTGTCTATCATTCTTCACATGTTGTTTACATTTTGCTCTAACATTTATTCAATATGAAAACGACTTAGTAGATTAATTGAAATTGGAAATACGACTCCAATGACATTTATCATGGCAAGATTTGTATCAATTACAATAACTTTAAAAATTAAATTCTCATAGATGAACAATTGTCTTACCTTTTCAAATGCCCATATGAAGTTTTCTTGTCGCTTATGTTCCAAGTAAGCAAATGCCATAGAAAATGTCAACCCTGTAGATGCTACACCGATAATTTCAAGCAATGATAGTTGATGTCTATTTGATTTGTATGTGATATCACTTATTAAAACAAAATGAAATATGTTCTACAACTTTATAAAATCAGGATGTGCTCAAAATATGACAGTTAGAACATCGGGATCTTTCTGTTTTCTTGTCCAACAAACATAATTTTCACTTTGTATTAACTTTAATAATAGTTGCTGCATTTATGTGTACACACTTCTTAAAGATGATTGACAAATACTCATTGCTTTATATATTTGAATGAAAAGTTTGACTTTATCATTATTTCGCTCTTTCGACACACTCAAAATGAAACTTGGCACAAACTTATACTTTATCATGTTATTAACAAATTTTCAATCATTTTAATTTACATGCCCCAAATATGAATGACCGTCTAAAGTATTCACTCCATCATGATTGTGTGTTCCACATCAAAATTAATTTTCTATTTTTTACCGTGTCTTCAACAATATAGATCTGAGTTTGAATGGACAATTATCATTTTGAAAACAAGTTAATATTGCTTTTACTTTATATCTTCCACCTCTTTCACATCTCAATTAATTTGTCTTTTCTTGCTTTTTTTTGACAGCTGTATCATATCTAATGGTAGCGATCATTATTTCATTTGGCCTTCTAATAGTTTTTACCCATTCAGATACAACTTCTCGAGAGGAAAATTTCAAAAAAAATATATTTAAGATAAAACTTCAACAAATGTATGTACATTAAAAATTAAAAATATTAATTATTATTAAGATTATATGATTAATTGTGAATTTATTAGTGGAATCTACAATTAGTGAAGCAAATATTTCACTGTCAACTATGCTAATTCTTGATTCAATTTGAAAAAATATATTACTTAAAAAATATACCAAATTTAATTTATATTGTAAATATAATATTTTTTTAAAATTAATGTAATTATTTTAAAAATAAATATATTTTTAAATATTCAGTATCTCTTAAATTTCTAAAACTTTTATCTTAACGAAATTAATATGTTTTCTTTAAAAAGGATAAAATGATTTTTTTAGAAGTTTTGGAGGTATAAGTGGGGGTAGATTTCTAAAAGAAAGTAAATAAAAGAAACACGATTTGCAACACTAGAATAAAAGAGTCCGGCCCAAGGCTATATTGTGAAATGCGTCTAGCCAAGATAAATGGTTGACAAAAAAAAAATATTATGGGCTCACCGGGTGAATACTATATATATCGACTATTAACTTATTTGGACAAAAAAAAAAGGACTATTAACTTATATTCTTTTTATTTATTGAATATTAACATATGTTTTTTTTCTTCAAAAGTAAATTATATTAAACAAATCAAACTAGGAGAGTCGGTTCCCTCATATCTCTACAAATAATATTATTTAAAAGAGAAAAAAATCAATAGAATTATATCAAAATCTGCACAATGAACTCTATGTTAATGGAAGTTTACATATTTATTTGTTTCACAAGCAATAAACACTACTTTAATTTGCCAATGATGAGAATGAATGTAAATAATAATTTCTGCAAGAACTAGTTGCAAATACTAAATAAAAATATAACTACAATAAATTGTATCATCAATCAATTTAAAGTCATAATAACTATGTGTTCTTTATATTGGTTCACTCATTAAGTCGTGTGAAGAAACAAATTTTTTAAATATCGCATTAGAAAATCTTTTTGTATAGTCACGTTATTTACTCCACATATCAAACTACTATTTTTAAGATAATGAGATCCATTAATATTGATTAACTTATATTCTATTTACCTATTTAAATCTCCTAAAATATTTTTTATTTATTTAAAAACTCCTAAAAAATAACTATCTATAAATAGATAGTTGATCGGTCTTAATCATCTATTAGTTTTCAAAAGCTATCTTTCAACCTCTATTGAAACTCCTTTTCTTTCTTTGCAATCAAATTCTCACTCTATATTAACATGTTGGTTTATGTTTTGTTTTCCACTTTCAGATCCATTTCTTATTGGAGTCGTAAGGTTTGAGACAATTGGATGTTATATCCCATAAATCAATTCCTATCTTATACTTTTGCTACTTTTTATATTAACATCTCAAAATACTCTCCTAGTCAATACAATTTTTTTTTTTAAAAAAATTAAGGTATTTTGTTTTTAAAATTTTCCATATATATATATATATGTATAACTTGAATTATTTTTTTCAAAATTTCTAACATGTAAATTTTTTATTTAATGTGTATCAAAAAATTTGAAAATGAAATTTTTGATATTTAAATTTCCCAAATTTAAAAAACGAAATTTTTATTATGTAAATTTTTGTCTCAATTTTTTAGTGTGTACTAGAAAAAATGAAATTTCTAGTATGTACATTTATTTCTCTATTTTTTAATATGTCTTGAAAATTTTAATTTTGAAATTTCCACTGTATATAACTTTTAATTGTTTTCTTAATGTGTATTGGAAATTTAAAAAATATTTGAATATATGTATTGGATTTTTTTTCATTGGTGAAATTTCTAGTATGTAATTTACAAACCGAAAATTTTGAAATAAACATATCTATCGAAAATATGTTTGTGGGGGTGGGAGTTCGTAAAAGTTGTTAATTGGTCTTCTTGCATCCATCCCTCAAAATATTGTTGTTATGGAGACAACTTTATCATAATATTGTGGCAACAAAGTTTTTTATGTCATGTTTGAGAGCAACTTTGCAGGTACTTTGTGGTGTTGCTTTGTTGATGTTTGCAGGTGCAACATGTCCTTGATTACATCCATGTTCTTCTTAAAATCTATAATGCAAATTGGAGCAAACAAGTCCAAGATCTTATCATTTCTTTCATCACCAATATCATTTGGATGATTTGAAAGTGTAGAAATCAGATCATATTTGAAGACATAACTATCTCTATAAGCAAGGCAATTAATGTTTATTAAGATGTTGCAAATGATAATTGACGGCTTTAGAGTACCAACATAGTTGGTAGATAAGTCATTATTGTTGTAACTAATTTTTGTTTAATAAATCTTTGTTTGTACGCCTCTTTTCCTTGTGTTTAATAGGCTTCTTGTTGGATGGGCCAGCTTTTGCTACATTATATTCTTTGCCAGCAAAATGGATTAGAACTTAAACAACTAATTCTTTGTCAAAAACAACTGATTAATTAAGTTTGATAGCTGATGAGTTAGTACATGAACTTTCATTTAATATAAGAGAGAAAAATGTCATAATCTTTAGGTGTCATTTCTAGCTGTGATTTGCACTATATCATTGAAAACTTTATATTATATTATTAGCACAGTTCTATTGGCAGCCGCCAGTCCGCCACACAAATAAATTAATGATTTCTAAATTTACATGAAAAATATAATTTATTGTTAACAAATATTATGAATATTTAACTTACAAGCGTACTATATGGTACCATTTAATAATTATTTTTACATAATAAATTATATTCATTCATTCAAATTAAAATGGTACATCGATTGAGTATGATGTATATACAAATTCACTAAAATCGAAAAGTAGAATATGCAAATAGGTAAACAATACCCAAATTAATATTATAAAATGAGAAAATACATACAAATTTGACAAAATTAATATGACTGGAATATTCATGCCTCCTGATTTGTAATATTGATAGCGCCGAAGTCTTCGATTGAATATCTCTACTGTATCAAAATTGTAAATTTGAATAAAATGAACATGCAACGAGACGAGAAAATGAAACATCGTACTTGGTGAGATAACATAAAAACACAAAAATAATTGATTTATGTAAAAATCTATTATTTAGGTAAAAAAAACGATGTAAATGGATGTTTTCTGACTAAAATATAATCCTCAATCACCCATCATCTATGACGAAGAAGATGACAAAAGAGAGGTGGAGAGAAAACCACAACCAAATCTTACTATATAATAATTGAAATAAAAAATTTATAGGAACATAAAATATTATATTAAATTTTCTTATTTATTTTTTTTATTTTTTAATAAAAAATAAAAAACTTTTAATTTGCACGTCTAACTCAACTCACAATATTAATATTATTAGGTTGAGTATTTTCTATGATAACTCAAATACGAGCAAGAAAAATTTTGTTGCTACTTTATATAAGGATAAAAAAATCTTTTAATTTATTTAACATAAGGCTAAAATTAAAAGCATATAATTTCGGTGAATTACAAAAGAAATTCATATAGCAGCTAGCTACTAGCTAGTTTGAAAGTTTTTGTCAACTTTTCTCTACAAGTTTTTCAATAGGTTTAAGTTACACGAGTCTATAGATAATTTTCTTTTAAAATATATAAGAACAATGAACATTTTCTTAAAAGTCAACAGGTAATTAACATCTATTGAAATGTCAAACCCTTTTCTTATTCTGGAATAGATTTTTTTTTTTAAAGTTATAAGAAATAACATCTTAATAATTCAAAGTCCAATGAAAAAATAAGTAAAGTATAGCTAGATAGATATTGCACTTAATTATAATATACCATACAAATGACAAATATTTGATTCCTATTGAGGTAGTTGTTATGCAATAATTATATGCATATCAATAATTATTCGGGGTTTGTTTGATAGAAATGAGAACAAATAGAATAATTTCTTTTAAGTTTAATTCAATTCTCGTTTAAATTCTTTAAGTTTATCTTATTTTAATTTGGTCCTTAAAGTTACATTTATTTGCATTGTTAATCATTTATCTCAATTTAGACAACAATTAATTCAATTGAAAGCTTTTGATAATTTGAAACTCTATCAAGTGTTGCAACAACATGTCCTTCATACTAATCTTTCAAAAAAGATTCATCAAATCTTATAAATTGTATATATTTATTGATTTTCTCTACAACAATTTAAACACATGTATAATTTTAAAAGCAAGGTAATAACTGTCTATCTATAATCAATGTGTTATCTTCTTTCACATGAAAAATAACTTGAATAATTAACTTGTAGCCATGTTTCGATTAGATTTTAGCATTTCATGATAACAATTCAAAAAAAATTTCAAATTTAAATAATTACATGCGTAATTTAATAATTCTTAATGACTACTGATGCAAACAAATATGACTTAAAAGAACCGAATAAAAAATAAATAAACTTAAATGATCTAAGCAAAAGTTAAACTAAGTTTAAAAGACTAAATATATATTTTGGCATAATTCTTATTTTGAATATGAACTGAGTAATAAACAAGTAAGATAAGATAACCACAATAATTTACTCGGTTACTTTTTTAAAACACGTTTTAAAATATATAAAATTAAAATCTAAAAAAATATAAATTAAGAAACAATAAAATGTGATATTAAGTTTAAACATAAAGTATTAATAATTAATTTTTTTTAAATGTATAATTTTATAACAAAAGTAGATTTATCATTTTACATAATCTAATAAATTATTATCCAAAATTTAAAAACTCTGAATATTAATTTACATTTTTAAAATAAATGTAATATTTTTATGAAGGTAACTTTTATTTTTATAAATAATATATATTATATCTTTATTTTGTTTATCTAACGATTAAAATTGAATTATTTAGTTACCCATAATTTTTTTTAAAAGTTTAAAATTGTTTATTTAATAATGTCAATGAATTTTTAAATATAAAATTATTTAATTACTTATTTATTTTTTAGTATTTTTTGTTAATTTATAATATTTTAAAATTATTAATATAATTGTTAATTTGAAAAAAATAATATATAATTATTTTGCAATGATAATTTTATAATTTAAATATGATATACTTTATATCATATCATGACAAAGTGTATAATAAGTACATAACATAATAAAATAAAATAATATTATTTTATTTGTTATTATATGTAAATCAAATGCATAATATAATGATATTTATTTTATCATTATTTTTTTCTATTTTTTTTTTGGGTCTTTTGAATGAATTTTGTTTTTAAAAAAATAAAAAATAGTTATATAGTAACCAATGATGCAGTTGTGCACAAGTATTTGCAGCAAAAAAACAAGAATTTCTTTAATCACGTTAATTATTATGAGTCAAATCAAAAAATTCAAATGGTTAAATCAATTTTTATTTATTTTTTTATTTGATAAACAAGGTCTCTCACGTTCAAATTAATGATATTGACATTTGTTAGTTGAGTTAAACTTAAGAAACACAATTACTAAATTTTAGTTAATAATAAATTATTTTAAAAAAAAATTCAAATTTGAATATTAATCATAACAATATTCTTAAGTCTCAATTGCTCTAGATTGCTGAGACATCTTTCCTGTTAGAACCAAATAGTTAAATCAAAAAACTACTTTCAATATTATAACATTTATCGGTTTTCCCCCACGCCTGTGGTTTATTCATCTCCAACGGCTATAATCCTCTCGACAGATCCACTAACGTTAAAAAAGATTGAAGCAAAAAGAACCATCATTCGTAATTCGTAAATAGCAAGGAAAAAGTTCGACCGTTGAGGGGATAACGGTCGTCTCCATTCATCTTTAAAAAGAGCAAGGATTCCAATCTAATCACATTCAATTCAAGTTTAACGATTCTATCAGAAATGATTCTACGTTCAATTCAACTGAAGAAGAGTGAGTTTAGTTTCAACATCCATAATAAGATGATTATAAGTAATTGGCCAAAGGTATTGTTGCCATTAAATCTTGCTCTACTTTCTTCTTTTGGTCTTATTTCTATGCTTTAATATTTTCTTACGTTCAAAAAAATAATTTCTTGTTAGGTTATAAATGTTTTTAATTTTTATAAAATTTTAATTTAATTGTAACTTAATTGTAAAAATAGTATTTTATTTTATTTGTCATACGTTTTAAATATTATGAAATATCATTTTTTTTGTGATGTGTCAAAAAACGGATAATGTGAAAAATTCTATGTCGATTAATTATATTTTATTATTATTTTAAATTTGTAAAGTAGATTTCATATTTTATTACATAATTTAATTATAAAATACAAAGAGACATTGCTATTCTAATTCCTAATCATGTGAGAGCTCAAGAACAAGATTTCATAAACATAAATCCTTGAAAAGTCAAATGCATGCGGATTGAAGCCTAATCCTAATTTTATTCCATCTTGTTATTCTCCTCTTTACGATTCATCTTGTTTCTTTTCATCTTCATTAAATTTCTCATTGTATTTTTCTAAATGGTTTTTCATTCAATTTTTATTTTTGATTTCATGTTTCCAATGACGAGTAAACGTGGAGGTGATTTTGCGTTAGCTCCCTCTTCACGTACAAAACAAGATACACAGTGTTGTGCTAGGTATGTGATTTTATGGTTTAATTATTTGTTTTTAGCTATATTTAAACATTGAGATCAATTTTCTCTTTTTCATGTATTAGTAGTATTCTATACAAAAATTGTCTTTTTGATTTTGTTTTATTGTAAACAATATTAAATTTTGTATTAAAAAACTCTAGCTTTATTATTGTCAATAATATTAAACTCTATTTTTGATTTTATAGTTATGCCTTTTAGCTATGTGGTAGACATAGTTTTGCTATATTACTGTGGTTTACTGCATTATTTTGTAGTTCGAGTATAGTATATTGTCATATAGTTTGACTCACTTGTTGTGTATTCAACGTTTTGTTAGCCAACTGAAATCTACATATATAACACCCCAATTTTTAACACCGCGATTGTATTTTTTTTCTTTCAAAAACAACAATTTAATAAAATAATTTGTCGTAACACAAAACGACAAGAATCATAAATAATTACATCATATATATACAAACCAGCTAAAATAGTTTTTGGGACGATAATTCAAAGTATACAAATAGAAAATACACCAGAGCTATTAGACCTATCAAACATCGCTCATACCTCTAGGGTATTCTCGGCAGACACCTGCACAAAAGTACCGCTCCAAGAAGGCCATCCCGTCCATGGTCACATCAAAAAAATGGAACATGGACCCACCAACCAAAAGTCAACTGTCAATATATGTTATAGATACAGTCATCCCAACACAAAATAAGTACAACCACCAAAAGAAAGACACTAAGTTCCTATACAAAAAAAACTAATCTGATCCACTAGCAACTACAATAACAAAGGTGACCTCCACATACTGCACAAGTCCCATCTAACGCAGTATCTCTCTTCGAAGTAAACTCCTCTTCATCAACATCCATAAAAGGATCGATCTCCTCAGAAGTCATATCTACCCACGAGATAGGTGGCTTCAACGACGCTGAAATCTTAAAACAGTCCACTATTTCAGTGATAATTGGTAAGGGATCATTCATCGGATATGGGAGCTCTGACTCGACCCGCCTAGAGGGTCTTGCAATATCTCTTCCCGTCGACATCGACCCCTTATCCTTTCCGCCAGTCCCTGGTCCAGCCACTGTATCTCCAGCTCCTACAGTGGCCTCCTCCTCAACTCTAAATGAGGAATCCCATGCATCTTCTCATGCTCCACTAATCCTGAGCACCAATCCTGAAGGTATCAGATAGTCGATCCTTTCACGTGTGAGCTCCAAGAGATTTACTGCCCCAGCTCTCCTGCTAGTCCTCACTACCCTCCCCGTATAAGTAGCCCTGCTTGAGATGAGGTCGTATACCCAAGCAGTTGGTGAGTCTCGATCAGGGAAGTCTAACGACGATTCCGTCGTCAAGGTAACAGTTGGTGGAACGAACTCGGGTATCATCTGAGGGCAAAACCCAATTTCCACAATAATGTAAAGGGTTGCCAACCAAAATTAACAAATAACATTTAGCGAAAAACTTATGTTTTAAATGCTCATGAGAACCTTTCATCATCAAAAGGATTTTCATATGTAAAAAATGCATAAACAATGTTGAAAAATAAAGTTTTTGACATAATGCACTGTTGTATTCGAATACAACATTTCATAGCCGAATATAGGTACTAAATCAGTGGCTAAAACTGCACATTTGTATTCGACTACCACATGGTGTAGCCGAATACAAAGTCAAATCAGTGGCAAAAAGTCACTCAATTGTATTCAAATACAAGGTTTCGTATTTGGATACGATGTTGAAATTTCAAATAAAAATTGAACGTTACATATTTGTATTCAACTACGCACGAGCTGTAGCCGAATACAACTGCGAAATAATGCAGGTTTTTAGTTTTGAAATGGATCTGAATCATTTAACACTTACAATATAAAGACAAACAATAATACTTAGCAATTACAACATAATAACAAACAACAACAGAGTATGTATATACAATCATCACATTATAACAAATATGTCTTCTGTGCCAAACACCCTAATGCAATGCGTATATGCAAATGAGCATGATTTCGGAATTTCCAAAAAAAAAAACCTCCTTGAGGGGCGTAAATCATAAAAGTATTAATTACCGAGGTGCCACCATCACAAATCAACATGATTTACTATAGTGCAGTCTATCACAAACCTACATGACTAAAAATCTTTGTAAGGATAAGATGGACCAATCAACTCGTGAAACCATCATGTAGCTCACCACTTAACATCGTGGCTCATCACGATCACCACTAACATTGTGGCCCATCACGATCACCATTGACACTATGGCCCATTAAGATCACCACTAGCTATGAAATGCATGAACATACTCTGACTCTTTTCGCAACAATCATTATGTAAATACAACTATTAAAAGAGTCCCTTTTTAATACTCATTTAACACTAATAATTTTTCATACTTCTCACAGAGCACACTCAAGATATATTTTCTTCAATAAAATTTAAAACATATAACAACACGTATTTTCACTCAAGAATATATAATCACATCAATAATAATCATCAATTCATAACATGTAACAATATGTTTTTTCACTCAAATATATATATATAAACTGATCCTTTGAATTTCACTCAAGAATATATAATCACATCAATAATAATCATCAACTTTGGTTATGAACTAACGTCGTATTGATTTGTCACCGGCAATAGAAGATAAATTCTATTATCAAATCTTGTTCAAAGTTTTGCATACGATGTACGGCGTTTGCTAATTTAATGAAACAAAACCAAACCCACAAACCACGAAAATTAAAACATGGTAAATCGTCAACAAAGAAATCCAAATCGGTTGTTTTTAGGAAAACAAATTGAAAAACAACAAAGAAAAAGTAAAAGTTCATAATAAATTAAACTAAACACACTTTCTGATGCACACGATCAGCTATTAGCTGCAAGTGGAGAGCATACTTAATTTGCAGAATGTAAAGAAGGATTTGATGAGAAAAAACGGAATATAATTAATACATACTAACAAATACTTACAATGGTATCTGGTTTTGAAAACTGAAAACGAAAATACAAGATTATGAAAATATAGGAGACACTCAAGAAACTCTTAAGATTTCTAACAGATGTTATCTTGCTGTATTCCACTCTGCCTTGAACTGAAGACAAGCCTTCCTTATATACGGAAAGGGTCCTGCTTGTACAGTTTTGGTGTAGTGGAGGAAATGATGAGATTCTTTTAGCTTTCGGTGCCACGTTTGGTTTCTAGTGTATATGGCAGAAAAGTGCCCAAAGCTTTTGCTTTTCAGAAAATATTCGTCTTTTCTGATAATAAAAGTTTTTTTTTAAGTCTGGAATCGAATATAAGCTAGGCCCGATACTTAATATATTAACCTAATTTTTGTGAAGTCTAATTTTGGGCTTGACCCAATACATGACATGATAGACTATGTTTTTGTTTATGGGCCAAGAGTATTGGGCCGTTGCATTCATTTTATGGGTAACAAGATGCCGAAACAGTCGTCTTCATTTTCATTTTCTATTTTAATAGTGTCTTCTGAAGCGCTGTCTGAGGAATGTTTTGATGATTGGGCCTTACTTTTGAGAAGTTGGGCCATGATTTCAAAGTATTCCTCCTCGAATTTTGCTGCTGCTAGTTGTTTGGGCAAATGATTTTTGTGCCAAGAATTTAGTTGCCATTGGGTCTGGTTTCTTCATTCCTTGCCTTTGGAGCCAAATCGATACAACTTGTTTTTTGATACTTGGTGGAATAGATCTGAGTTCCAATATTACAAAAATACTTTCCTAACCAGAGTTATGCTAAGAGAAGACTCAAACAAACCTTTCTGGAAGGAGAAATTCCTTGCAGGACTCCCAACCCTTTTAGGAGAAAATGTTAGAAACAAAATCAAAGAAGTCTATGGGATAAACCAAAATCAAAGAACCCTTTTAAGAATTTTGTGTGAGGTTTTCTATAAGGTTTCGAACAAGATCCTTCACAGTCTTTCGAAATATTTGTCATGGGTATTTCAAATTGTTTACAAAAAGAACTTAGTTCTTGTCTAGTTCTATTCATTTCCCATTTTAGATGTTTTTTGAGTTTTAAATCTTGACAGATTTTCAAACCTTCCTTTTGAGTAAAGCTAACAAATTCCCCATAAGTTAAATGGTTATATGGGATTTGGTTTACCCCATAGACTTCTTTGATTTTGTTTCTAACCTTTTCTCCTAAAAGGGTTGGGAGTCTTGCAAGGAATTTCTCCTTCCAGAAAGGTTTGTTTGAGTCTTCTTTTAGCACCCTTTTAAATTTTGTGTGAGGTTTTCTATAAGGTTTCGAACAAGATCCTTCACAGTCTTTCGAAATATTTGTCATGGGTATTTCAAATTGTTTACAAAAAGAACTTAGTTCTTGTCTAGTTCTATTCATTTCCCATTTTAGATGTTTTTTGAGTTTTAAATCTTGACAGATTTTCAAACCTTCCTTTTGAGTAAAGCTAACAAATTCCCCATAAGTTAAATGGTTATATGGGATTTGGTTTACCCCATAGACTTCTTTGATTTTGTTTCTAACCTTTTCTCCTAAAAGGGTTGGGAGTCTTGCAAGGAATTTCTCCTTCCAGAAAGGTTTGTTTGAGTCTTCTTTTAGCATAACTCTGGTTAGGAAAGTATTTTTGTAATATTGGAACTCAAAGTTAGATGGTGGACAAAATTCTCTATTCCACCAAGTATCAAAAAACAAGCTGTATCGACATGGCTCCAAAGGCAAGGAATGAAGAAACCAGACCCAATGGCAACTAAATTCTTGGCCCCAAAATCATTTGCCCAAACACAACTAGCAGCGGCAAAATCCGAGGAGGAATACTTTGAAATCATGACCCAACTTCTCGAAAGTAAGGCCCAATCATCAAAACATTCCTCAGACAACGCTTCAGAAGACACTATTAAAATAGAAAATGAAAATGAAGACGACTGTTTCGGCATCTTGTTACCCATAAAATGAATGCAACGACTCAATACTGTTGGCCCATTAAAAAAAAAACATAGTCTATCATGTCATGTATTGGGTCAAGCCCAAAATTAGGCTTTACCAAAAATAGGTTAATATATTAAGTCTTGGGCCTAGCCCATATTCGATTCCAGACTTAAAAAAAAAACTTTTATTATCAGAAAATACGAATATTTTCTGAAAAGCAAAAGCTTCAGACAATTTTCTGCCATATACACTAGAAACCAAACGTGGCACCGAAAGCAAAAGGAATCTCATCATTTCCTCCACTACACCAAAGCTGAGCAGGACCCTTTCCCTATATAAGAAAGGCTTGTCTTCAGTTCAAGGCATAGTGGAATACAACAAGATAACATCTGTTAGAAATCTTAATAGTTTCTTGAGTGTCTCCTATATTTTCATAATCTTGTATTTTCGTTTTCAGTCTTCAAAACCAGATACCATTGTAAGTATTTGTTAGTATGTATTAATTATATTCCGTTTTTTCTCATCAAATCCTTCTTTACATTCTGCAAATTAAGTATGCTCTGCACTTGCAGCTAATAGCTGATCTTATGCATCATAAAGTGTGTTAAGTTTAATTTATTATGAACTTTTGCTTTTTCTATATTGTTTTTCAATTTGTTTTCCTAAAAACAACCGATTTGGATTTCTTTTTTGACGAATTACCATGTTTTGATTTTCGTGGATTGTGGGTTTGGTTTCATTAAATTAGCAAACGCCGTATATCGTATGCAAAAATTTGAACAAGATTTGATAATAGAATTTATCTCCTATTGTCGGTGACCCTTTGATCCAGGACGTTAGTGGTATCAGACTTGGGGAAGGAACAAGTTAAATAAAATGGTCACCGCTATACGCCGTATCTACATTCCACCTCATTCTGAATAGTGGTATCAGACTTGGGGAGGGAACAAGTTAAATAAAATTTGTTATAAATATTTAAAAATTCGTAAGTTTAATTTGAAGAATAATAGTTTCAGGGTAGTAAGTCCCGTGTTTAAGACGACGAACATGCGTTTTAGGGCGGTGAATCCATTGAAAGTTTCTTCAAATTGAAAAGAAATTTTTTAAATATGGATAACTTGTTTTGTAGAACTTCTTCTTTTTCCACTCCTTCTACCCAAAACTTCTCAGGAAAAAAGGAACCTATCAATAGTGAAGAAATTACTATTGAAGATTTCCAAAAATCTATAAACAATTGGCAAATCCCAAAAATAAAAAAAGATCAGGTCTATGAATCTAGTCTTTTCAAAAACCTATTAAAAACTGATTACATAATCAAAACTGAAGAAAGAGATGTTGCTCTTTCTAATCCCTTTGGAACAATATATCTTCTTTCTCCTAAAACTCTCTAAAAACATGCTAACAGGAACTATAATTTCATACATATAGGTCTTGTTCAAGTAGGTATCAAACCTTTAACAAGAGAAGGTTTGAACACTTCAATCCTATGTGTCCTACGAGATGCAAGGTTCTTGAACTTTTAAGATTCAATAATAAGTACAGTTGAATCTAGTCTATGTATAGGACCAATTTGGTTTGAACGTTATCCAAATTTTTCATTATCTTTAAAAGACCCAAACATCACAAAATCTCTCATGTTACAAATCAAAACTCATAATTACAAAATGATAGAAGGATCTATCCCTGTAGCTATTATTTATAGAGTTCATTGCAAAGCAATGTTTTCAGCCTTTACGGCAACAAAAAATATTGAAAACAAAAAAGGCGAAACTCTATTTTTACAAACTGATTTAACAAAGGCAAACACTGACTGTCATTCCAAAAACCATCCTTTGGAAAGATATTGATCTTCCTGAAGAATGGATTCTTGAAGGAGCTGTTAGACCACAGTCCCTTGAATAGTCAAAACCAAACAACAATCTAAAGGAAGTCATACAATACAATGACGGTAGAGTAAAACTAAGTTTTTCAAGAACTTCCAGTGCCAGATATTCTGATGTTGGTTCATCCAGACCCCATTCAGTCATACAATTACCTCAAAAAATTGAAAACCATATAAAACCCCGTTTTTCATGTTCTAGCATACATGAAAAACCATATACCAAGTGCTTCTTTCCAAAACGTTGATTACTCCACAAATATACCTCATCAAATCTACACTCCACCTCAAAACACTAATGAGGAACATCCAAACATTTCTCCACCAACTTCACCATCCTTTTCTGCTATAACTGAAAATGTTGTTAATGAATTAAACGTCATATAGAAGGCATTTAAAGTTGATAAAACTATTCTCCATAATAATTTTTATGCTTCCAAATATACAGATAAAAGAACATGGTTCTTTAATAACTTTCTAAAACAAAGAAAACAAATTCAGAATGAATTTTATACATTCATTTTACAAAATAAAACTCATATTTTATTTTTTGAATGGTTTGAAATTTGCAACACAAAACCAAATTTCTTACCCTTTCAAACAAAACCAAAGTTCTGTTAATCCCATAACCACAAGAAATAAAACTGCATAATGAGATTTGGCAACTGGATTAAAAATTCAGTATGAACACCCACCTTTAAGACAAATCATAATAACACACCTAGAAAAGCTATTAGAAGTTGCCCCTTTCAAAATCCCAAGTGATAGTTCGGAAAAAGATATTCAAAATATCCTTCAACAAAATAATTTTACAAATCACATCTTAGTACAATTGCGAAACAATTAACTAAGATAGAGGAACATCAACAGAATTCCACTGTCCCTCTGATTGAGACAACTGATTCAAAACTAAAAAACCCAGTTTTTAAACCATTTCAAATCTAAAAAACAAGCTAAAAACTGTTTGTGAACAACTGAAAAAGGATTCACATGAAAAATCTACAAGATGCATTGAACTTGAGAATAATGTCGCATCATTAAAAATTGATTTGTTGAAATTTGCTAATAGTAAGGATAAACTGAATGTCATACTTAGCAATCAAAGAAATGTTCATGAAAAATCTGGTTTAGGATATACACCAAATATGCATGTTAAAAGAAATAAAAACAGATATGGTATTGGTTATATGCAAACCAGAAATGTCAAACATGGTCAAAAATCTGCTATTGCTAAGAGTATGTATGACATCTTTACTAAACCAAACAAACATTCATCCTTTGATGGCAAATGTCATTTCTGTTGCAGAAAGGGACATTTTGTGTCAAATTGCAAATTTAAAAAATTAGCCAATAAAGGATGGAAGCAAGTTTGGATAGCAAAGAAATCTGTGTTTGACACTAACCATCCAGGACCCAATTTAAATTCTGATTTTGTATTGCAGGTGTGCTTGACATCCACGAAACATTCATGGTATTTAGATAGCGGATGCTCAAAGCACATGACTGGTGACAAATCCAAATTCCTGTCCTTGACATTAAAGGAAGGAGGCTTTGTCAAATATGGTGACAACAACAGAGGAAAGATCATTGGAATTGGTGACGTAGGCAATGAATCAACTGCAGTAATCAAAAATGTGTTATATGTTGAAGGATTAAAACACAACTTACTAAGTATAAGCCAGCTATGTGACAAAGGTTTTCAAGTAAGTTTCTCTTCACAATCTTGCATTATTGAGCATAAAGATGACAAACACATAAAGCTAGTTGGGGACAGAATTAACAACATTTACATGTTGGATTTCAATTCTGTACCAAGTGCAATATGCTGCTTGTTATCCAACTCAGATGAAACATGGCTTTGGCATAAAAGAATTGCTCACATACACATAAATCATTTGAATAAACTTGTCAGCAAACAGTTAGTCTTAGGTCTACCAAATAGGAAGTTCTCTAAAGATAGACTGTGTGATGCATGTGAGAAAAGTAAACTGGTTAAGACTCCATTTCCCTCTATAGACTTGGTTAGAACAAATAGAGTTTTACAACTAGTTCACATGGACCTTTTTGGACCTGCCCAAGTTAAGAGTTTAGGTGGAAACCTGTATGGATATGTGCTGGTTGATGATTATTCTAGATTCACATGGACTTACTTTTTGGCTCATAAAAGTGATACATTCTCAGTTTTTAAAAAGTTTGCTGCTTTAGTTCAAAATGAGAATGATCTGAAAATTGTTTCAATAAAAAGTGATCATGGAGGTGAATTCCAAAATGATCATTTTCAAAATTATTGTGAACTACATGGAATCAACCACATATATTCTGCCCCTAGGACACCACAGCAGAATGGGGTAGTGGAGAGGAAAAATAGATCCCTAGAAGAGTTAGCTAGGACCATGCTTAAGGACTCCAACCTACCTAAGTACTTTTGGGCAGATGCAATTAGTACAGCCACCCATGTTGTGAATAGAGTTCTCATTAGGCCCCTGCTTAGGAAAACACCCTATGAGCTTTACAAGGGTAGAAAACCAAACCTGTCCTACTTTAGAATCTTTGGTTGTAAGTGCTTTGTTTTGAACAATGGCAAAGAACACCTAGGAAAGTTTGACCCTAAGGCAGATGAAGGTATCTTTTTAGGATATTCCCAAACTAGTAAGGCCTATAGAATCTACAACAAAAGAACAAAAACCATAGAAGAGTCAGTTCATGTAAAGTTTGATGAATCTTTTACAGAAAACTTGAACAAAACTCCTTCTAAGGTTATTGACATTTTGGATGATGTTGTAGAATCTGAACCCCTAGAACAACCTATAGCTGATCCTCCAACTAGTGCAGACCCTATAGAACCTATAGAAACCAGTGAGTTACCTAAGGAATGGAGATTCAATAGAAACCACCCCTTAGACAACATCATAGGTGACATCTCTAGAGGTGTGTCAACTAGAGGAAACCTTAGAGAGTTCTGCAACCTCACAGCCTTTGTGTCTCAGATTGAACCTAAGAACATTAAGGAAGCCCTTTTAGATAGTGAGTGGATACTTGCTATGCAAGAGGAGTTAAACCAGTTTGAGAGAAACAAGGTGTGGAACTTGGTACCTAGGCCAGAGGGTAAGCATGTTATAGGAACTAGGTGGGTGTTCAGAAATAAGTTAGATGAGAATGGTGTGATAACTAGGAATAAAGCCAGATTAGTTGCAAAGGGTTATAGTCAAGAGGAGGGAATAGACTTTGATGAAACCTATGCCCCAGTAGCTAGACTAAAAGCCATAAGAATTTTATTGGCTTATGCATGTATCATGGACTTCAATCTATATCAAATGGATGTGAAGAGTGCCTTTCTCAATGGAGACCTCCAAGAGGAAGTTTTTGTGAGTCAAACACCAGGTTTTGAAAATCCAGATTTTCCTAACCATGTGTATAAACTCTCAAAGGCCCTCTATGGGTTGAAACAAGCTCCAAGAGCTTGGTATGAGAAACTCAGCACTTTCCTCATTCAACAAAATTTTTCTAGAGGAAATGTTGATAAGACACTCTTTACAAAAACTATTGAAAATGACATCTTGCTGGTCCAAATTTATGTTGATGACATTATATTTGGATCAACAAATGACAAGCTTTGCAAAGAATTTGAAAACTTAATGAAAGGTAAATTTGAAATGTCAATGATGGGTGAACTATCATATTTCTTGGGATTTCAAATTAACCAAACCAAGCAAGGCATTTTCATTAGTCAATCCAAATATTGTTCTGATTTGATAAAGAAATTTAACTTTGATAAACTTAAGTCCATTGATACACCCATGAGTCAAGGAAATTTCTTAGACCGAGATGAGAAGGGTAAGCCTGTAGATGTCACTAGATTTCGTGGTATGATTGGATCTCTGCTCTACCTTACAGCAAGCCGACCAGATATTATGTTCAGTGTTTGTATGTGTGCAAGGTATCAATCGAATCCGAAGGAATCTCACCTCAGTGCAGTAAAGAGAATTTTCAGATACTTGGTAGGTACTAAAAGTCTTGGTTTGTGGTATCCAAAAGGTTCAACATGTACTTTGGTTGGTTATTCAGACTCAGACTTTGCTGGTTGTAAACTTGACAGAAAGAGTACTTCAGGAACATGTCATTTGCTTGGTAATTCTCTAGTGTCTTGGTTCAGTAAGAAGCAAACAAGTATTGCATTGTCTACTGCAGAAGCTGAATACATAGCAGCTGGGAGCTGTTGTGCTCAAATCTTGTGGATGAAACAGCATTTAATGGACTTCGGTGTCGATTTGGGAACAGTGCCGATCATGTGTGACAACACCAGTGCTATCAGCATAACAAAGAACCCAGTAATGCATTCAAGGACAAAACATATTGAGGTAAGGCATCACTTCATAAGAGACCACTTTCAGAATGGAGTTATCAAACTTGAGTATGTGAACACTACAGAACAATTAGCTGATATCTTCACAAAAGCATTGCCAAAAGAAAGTTTTTTGAACATAAGGATGAAACTAGGGATCATTGATCCTAGTGAAGTGTAAGTTTTTGATGATTCTGGTACTTTTCAGTAATGTTTTCCAGTTACATCGATTTGGAAATCGATTACCAGCATGGTAAAAGGTTTATAAAATCGATTTGAGAATCGATTAC
>NC_021163.2:58893478-58896300 GCF_000331145.2 Cicer arietinum | reverse complement strand
GAAGAGGTTACACGGAATTTGGATAAGACCTCAAGCTGCTGTTGAACCAGCACAGCCTCAGCCACAACCTCAGCCTCAACCTGCAACTGCACCAGCCACTCCTGATTTTGTTGCCAAAATAATGGAATTCATTGAAGCTCAAATGGCACACAATGCCAAGATGTTAGAATCACAGTCCAGATTGGAAGCAAGTTTAAGGACTCTGCAGGCATCCTTGAATTCAGTTGTTCAGGATGTGGATGCGATTCAAGCACACTTAGGCATCAAGCTGTCGTTTGAAGACATCGCAGACATTGGTCGTCAAGCAGCAGAAGAACCTAACCCGGATCCCCTAGATCACCCTGAGACTCACGTTGAGGAGACACCTGCTGAGGGTAATACAACGATCTCAACCTCTCCCTTAGATAATAGTGAGGACCAGCCTAGACTAGGAGATTAGGAGCTTTAGGATCTGTGCTGTTTTGCTATGACTTGTTGTAATCATTTGATCTATACTGAATTCAAAACTTTATTTCTTTTCTCTCTGAATTCATTTATCATTTGATATGCTCATTAACTGCTATGATTGTCTTTGATCTGTTCACATGAATTTCATTGCTCTGATATACTATGTTATATGTTTTCAACCCCAATGCTTATGTTCTTTAACATAGGGGAGGAATTTTTTTCTGCCTTTTTGCCTTAACTGACAAAGGGGGAGAAAAATTATAACTTGATAATACTTGTTGTTATATTGACTTCTTCTTCATCAAGTTATAACAAGCATATTATCAAGTTATAATTTTTCTCCCCCTTTGTCAGTTAAGGCAAAAAGGCAGAAAACAATTCCTCCCCCTATGTTAAAGAACATAAGCATTGGGGTTGAAATCATATAACATAGTATATCAGAGCAATGAAATTCATGTGTATCAAGTCAAAATCAATCATGGCAGTTAATGAGCATATCAAATGATAAATGAATTCAGAGAGAAAAGAAATAAAGTTTTGAATTCAGTATATATCAAATGATTACAACAAGTCATAGCAAAACAGCACAGATCCTAAAGCTCCTAATCTAGGCTGGTCCTCACTATTATCTGTGGGAGAGGTTGAGACCGATGTATTACCCTCAGCAGGTGTCTCCTCAACGTGAGTCTCAGGGTTATCTAGGGGATCCGGGTTAAGTTCTTCTGCTGCTTGACGACCAATATCTTCGATGTCTTCAAACGACAGCTTGATGCCTAAGTGTGCTTGAATCGCATCCACATCTTGAACAACCGAGTTTAAGGATGCCTGTAGAGTCCTTAAGCTTGCTTCCAATCTGGACTGTGATTCTAACATCTTGGCATTGTGTGCCATTTGAGCTTCAATGAATTCCATTATTTTGGCAACAAAATCAGGAGTGGCGGGTGCAGTGACAAGTTGAGGCTGAGGTTGTGGCTGAGGCTGTGCTGGTTCAACAGCTCTTATCCATATTCCGTGTAACCTCTTCAATTGCATTTGATTCACAATTGATTCTCCAAATACCAGAGTGGTTTTTGCAGATTCTTCATTACCAAATGAAACCTTGAAATGTTTGAGAATTTTTGTGATCAGCTGTGGATAAGGTAACATAAGCTTGCTCTGAGAAGCTTCCAGCATGTGCCTTAGCACAATCCAAGTCGAACTCATCTTTAGCTCTTTAGATAAGCCCCATAACAGTATTATGTCCAACTTCTGGACTACTTCATGGTTTCCTGATCTTGGTACCAGCATACGAGTAAGTGTATACATCAACATCCTATGTTGTACCTTTATTTGACCAATGGGCAATGAAATAGATTCAACGAACCCATCGATCATCAGGTCCTTTACTGCTGTATGCCTGTCAAGAGTCTCTTCCCAACCTTCATCAGCCGTATCAGCTTCCGAGCTGCCATCGATAGACTTGCCGTAAAATGGCAATCCTGACAAGGTAGAGAAATCATCAAAGGACATAGCAATCCTTTTTCCTTTAACTTGAGCAGTAAACCCTTCTTCAGTCAACTTGAAAGTAGAGTAAAATTCCCTTATCAGCCTTGGGTAACTATCAAGTGTAGATGAAAGAAAGCTCTCAAGTCCATGAAATCTGAGATGATTCTGAAACGTGAAATCAACTTTATCAAAGTACGCAAAATCCATAGTTCTTGCCTCATGGATTTTTCTCTTTACAAAGCCTGTTGGTATAGAGGGTTGTGCCTCCTTTTCCTTTGGTGCGAGGACTTTCTTGGGAGGGGGTGAAGAATTAGGTTTCTTCTTCCTCTTTTGAGATATTTCCTTCATGGCATCAGCCATGAATTTCTCTGTTGGGGGTTCCTTACGTTTCTTAGTCTTCTCTTGGATTGCTGCATGAGCCTTCCCCTTATCTTTGGCAAGAATTTTATGAGTGGGTATAGGTACTCTCTTTGTTAGAGTGGGTGGGGGTGAAGGTGTTTCACTTGTAGAAGAAGATGAGGGTGAAGGAGTACGAGCTTGAGTCTGTTTCACACGTGCCATACTCGTAGCTTGATGTAGATCAAATGTATGTAGAATGTACTAAGAGATGCAGAGACAGAAGAATGAAGCAGACAAGAGAAATCAGTGAAAGTCTGGAAAAATACAATGCAGAAATCGATTTAGAACTGTTCCTATTTATACTCTTAACCTTGTAAATCGGTTTCCAAATCGATTAGGTTACCGTTGCTGGGAATCCTCAATCGATTCAGTAATGATTAAGTTCAACGGCTAGAAAAAAATCATAACGGTAATATTTCAAATCGATGTTCAAATCGAGTTCCAGTTTTACTTAATCGATGTCCAAATCGATTGTCTTAATGTTGAATACT
>NC_021163.2:58891643-58893468 GCF_000331145.2 Cicer arietinum | reverse complement strand
TACCAGAATCAACAAAAATCATACTTCAGTAGGATCAATGATCCCTAGTTTCATCCTTATATACAGAAAATTTTCTCTTGGTAAAGCTTTTGTGAAGATGTCAGCTAGCTGTTCGGCAGTGTTAACATACTCAAGCTTAATGATTCCATTTTGAAAGTGATCTCTTATAAAATGATGTCTTACTTCAATGTGTTTGGTCCTGGAGTGCATTACTGGATTCTTGGTTATACTTATTGCACTTGTGTTATCCCACATGATAGGTACTGTTCCCAAATCAACACCAAAGTCCAATAAATGTTGTTTTATCCATAGAATTTGAGCACAACAGCTCCCAGCTGCTATGTATTCAGCTTCTGCAGTAGACAATGCAATACTTGTTTTCTTCTTACTGAACCAAGACACTAGAGAATTTCCAAGCAGATGACAAGTTCCTGAGGTACTTTTCCTGTCGAGTTTACAACCGGCAAAGTCTGAATCTGAGTAACCAATCAATGTACATGTTGATCCTTTTGGATACCACAATCCAAGACTTTTAGTTCCTACCAAGTATCTGAAAATTCTCTTAACTGCACTGAAGTGAGATTCCTTTGGATTTGATTGATACCTTGCACACATACAAACACTGAACATGATGTCTGGTCGGCTTGCTGTAAGGTAGAGCAGAGATCCAATCATACCACGAAATCTAGTAACATCTACAGGTTTACCTTTCTCATCTCGGTCTAAGAAATTTCCTTGACTCATGGGTGTATCAATGGACTTAAGATTTTCAAAGTTAAATTTCTTTATCAAATCAGAACAGTATTTAGATTGACTAATGAAAATGCCTTGCTTGCTTTGGTTAATTTGAAATCCCAAGAAATATGACAGTTCACCCATCATTGACATTTCAAATTTACCTTTCATCAAATTTTCAAATTCTTTGCACAGTTTATTATTTGTAGATCCAAATATTATGTCATCAACATATACTTGGACAAGCAAGATATCATTTCCAGTAGTTTTTGTGAAAAGAGTCTTGTCAACATTTCCTTTTGAAAAGTTTTGTTGAATAAGGAAATTGCTGAGCTTCTCAAACCAAGCTCTTGGAGCTTGTTTTAACCCATAGAGGTTCTTTGAGAGCTTATACACATGATTAGGAAAATCAGGATTTTCAAAACCAGGTGTTTGGCTAACAAAGACTTCCTCTTGAAGGTCACCATTGAGAAAGACACTTTTCACGTTCATTTGATAAAGATTAAAGTCCATTATACAAGCATAAGCCAATAAAATTCTTATGGCTTCTAGTCTAGCTACTGGGGCATAGGTTTCATCAAAATCTATTCCCTCCTCTTGACTATAACCCTTTGCTACTAATCTAGCTTTGTTCCTTGTTATCACACCATTCTCATCCAACTTGTTTCTGAACACCCATCTGGTTCCTATGACATGCTTACCCTCTGGCCTAGGTACTAAACTCCACACCTTGTTTCTCTCAAACTGGTTTAACTCCTCTTGCATAGCAAGTATCCACTCACTATCTAACAGGGCTTCCTTAATGTTCTTAGGTTCAATCTGAGATACAAAGGCTGTAAAGTTACAAAACTGACTAAGACTTCTCCTAGTTGCAACACCTTTAGAGATATCGCCTATAATGTTGTCTAAAGGGTGGTTTCTGTTGAACTTCCATTCTTTAGGCAACTCACAGGTTCCTATAGGTTCTACAAGGTCTGATCTAGTTGGAGGGTCATCTATAGGTTGTTCTAGTGGTTCAGATTCTACAACTTCGTCCAAAATGTCATCAACCTTAGAAGGAGTTTTGTTCAAGTTTTATGTAAAAGATTCA
>NC_021163.2:58884708-58890541 GCF_000331145.2 Cicer arietinum | reverse complement strand
ATCACACCAATCGATTTCGTAATCGATTTAAGTTTTCATAATCGATTAACAAATACTCAGAATCGATTTGGCCACAAGCTCAGAGTTCACTATGATTTCAAAAAGTTCTTTCAATCGATTTGCCAATCGATTGTGTTCAAGACAGTGACTCAGCTATTTTGATGTTAATCGACGTGCCAATCAATTTGTATGTATTTGCCTGAAAAGTTCTTACCTGGCGTTTAGTTCAATCGATTTCCCAATCGATTACAACCAAACTTAACATGATTGAAATTCACACAATAGGTTGTCCAATCAATTGTGTTTGTCACAGGGAAAGTTATTTTGCAAATAGTACTTAAGCAATCGATTTGCCAATCGATTACCCTCAAAACTGGAGTGTCACTGTGACTTGTACAATCGATTTCCCAATCGATTTGTTTCAATCAGGTTTACTTTGTGAAGTGTACAATCGATTTGTCAATCGATTAGCCTGTAAAACAGGGTGCCACTGACTTGTGCAGTTTTCATTTCTAATTGTGTCAGTCGATTGCCCAATCGATTATACAATCACAAACAGTTGTGTTTCCTTACACCCTTGTTATGAAATTGATTTCCCAATCGATTTACTCAGTCAAAATTCAACTTTTGTTGATTTCTTGTGCTCCAAGCAATTTGTTTCAAGTGTGTAGGATTGGATTGTTGTTCCTGATATCTTGCTCAATTAAAATATTAGATTTATCATATGATGTATGAACATTGTATGATTGTTAATTGTGTCAAAACTAGGATTAAGAGGACTAAAGTCCAACATAGGGAAGGCATATCAGAATTCACCCAAGAACAACTCAGTAGGATAGAACATTCCTCTACCTCCACACCAATGGTAGCCAAAGATACCTTTGACAAAACAGTTACGACTTTAGACCAAGTTTCCGAAACCGAACACGAACACAAAACCTGTGCAAACTTCAATGGCAGAAGGGTCAACCTTTAGCCATGGTCACAACACCAGACTTATGTATTGAAAATAGACCTAATGTCCTCTCTCAATCCAAATTCAATGCCAATACTGTCTATGAATGGAACATAGATGGTATGTCCGAATACAACACCCTAAGTATCCTCCAACAAATGACAATGGCATCAAATACTTAAAAAACCCAAGCCAACACACCTGACAAAGCCATAGTTGAACTACTAATAGCAGGATTCTGAGGCCAACTCAAAGGATGGTGGGATTACCATCTCACACCCTCTCAACACCTAGAAATTTTGAACGCAATTCAAACCACAGAGGAAGGAATTCCTATCCTCGACGAAATAGGAAACCCAATACCTGATGCAGTGGCAACACTAATACACACAATTAGCTTGCACTTCATAGGCGATCCATCACACTTAAAAGATAAAAATGCAGAACTCCTATCCAACCTTAGATGTAAAAAACTCTCTGAGTTCCAATATTACAAAAATACTTTTCTAACCAGAGTCATGCTAAGAGAAGACTCAAACCAACCTTTCTGGAAGGAGAAATTCCTTGCAGGACTCCCAACCCTTTTAGGAGAAAAGGTTAGAGACAAAATCAAAGAAGTCTATGGGGTAAACCAAATCCCATATAACCATTTAACTTATGGGGAATTGGTTAGCTTCACTCAAAAGGAAGGTTTGAAAATCTGTCAAGATTTAAAACTCCAAAAACATCTAAAGTGGGAAATGAAAAAGACTAGACAAGAACTGAGATCTTTTTGTAAACAATTTGAAATACCCATGACCAATATTACGAAAAGCTGTGAAGGATCTTGTTCGCACAGAAAATCTTTCACCAAACTAGGCAGACTTGAATTCTATAAAAAATCTAGACCCCAAAATTCTTACAGTCAAAGAGAATCAAATTTTTACAAGAAAAAACCTTTTCAAAAGAAGTTCAAACCTCAAACTTCAAAACAAATAACTTGTTATAAGTGTGGCCAAACAAGACACATCTCAAGATATTGCAAGAGAAATAAAAAACTCCATGAATTAAAAATCGATGAACAAATAATTCAAAAAATAGAGGCAATACTTTTAGAAACCTCTTAAGAAGAAACTATCACGGATTCTAAAATAGGTTCATCAGAAAATGATAAACCTCTACAGTTTGATGAACTAGGAACCTCTGACTCTCTTAGCAATTCAGAAGCAAGTACAAAATCAATTAATGTTTTAACAAATGATCAAGAACTAATTCTTGATATTATAAAACAGGTTGAAGATACAAAACTTCAAAAGGAAATAATAGGAAAACTGTTAAATACTTTTGAATTAATACAAGGTCAACCTTCCACATCCTCATCAAAAATACTTCCTAAGACCACTTATGACCTAACAAATATCTTAGGAAAAAGAACAAAGTCACAAGCCCATGTCACAATTCAATCTCTGCAAGAAGAGATTAAAATTGTAAAACAAGAGTTAAAAACTCTTAAACAAAAACAAGAAATTGATTCAAACATTCTTCAAAATCTTCTTTCCCAGGTACAAAATCAAACCTCTTCTAACCAAGAACAATATGAAGAAGAAAGAGAAAGTGAGGAATATTCTAACAAAATTGAAAATTTAGAAGAAATCCCAGAGGATTTCTTGTTCGTTCTAAGAACAATAGCAACAAGAAAATATTTAATTAAAATTAATTTAGTTTTTTATGAAGATTTCAAATTTGAAACAATTGCACTTTTGATACTGGAGCAGATTTAAATTGCTTAAAAAGTAGCATTGTACCAAACATATTTCTACAAAAATCTAACGAAAAACTTGTTGCGGCTAACAACTCCAACATGATTATAAAAAGTAAAACTGAAGCTTCCATTAAAAATGGTAACGTTTCAATCAAAAATCCTTTTGTTTTATTTGAAAATATTACTCATACTATCATTTTAGGGACTCTTTTCATTAACATAATAACTCCTTATTTAGTCAATTACGACAGTATTTCTTGCAAAACAAAAGAAGCCAAAATTATTTTTCCTTTTATTGAAAAACCTAGAACAAAGAATTTAAATCTTTTAAAAGCTTGTTCTGTTTACAAAACTGAATTAATTTGTTTAGATCAAGGAAAAGAAAAAAATTTATATTTCCTAAAACAAGATGTTTCTTTTCTTAAAACTGAACAACAATTACAAAATAGTTTCATAAAACAAAAAATTCCAGATCTCCAAAAAAGAATTGAAAACGAAATATGTTCAGATTTACCAAATGCTTTTTGGAACATAAAACAACATATGGTAGACCTACTATATGAAAATGACTTTTCCGATAAAGAAATCCCAACGAAAGCTAGACCTATCCAAATGAATTATGAACTTGAAACACATTGCAAAGCAAAAATCCAAGACCTAGAACAAAAGGGCCTAATTAAAAAATCTAGGTCACCTTGGAGTTGTGCAGCCTTCTATGTGGACAAAAATTCTGAAATAGAAAGAGGTACAGCTAGGTTAGTCATAAACTGCAAACCTTTAAACAAAGCTTTAAAATGGATTCGTTACCCGATTCCAAACAAAAAAGATCTTTTACAAAAATTACACTCTTCATCTGTATTTTCAAAATTTGATACGAAATCATGATTTTGGCAAATATAGATTGATCCAAAAGATCGGTATAAAACAGCTTTTACGGTCCTTTTTGGTCAATATGTGTGGACGCTAATGCCCTTTGTATTAAAGAATGCCACTTCAGAATTCCAAAGAATTATGAACGAAATTTTTAATCCATTCTCAAAATTTTGCATTGTCTATATTAATGATGTCTTAATATTCTCTGAAACTATTGAACAACATTTTAAACATCTTAGAACATTTTTAATGATCACTAAGAAAAATGGATTGGTTGTTTCAAAATCCAAAGTTTCTCTTTTTCAAACAAAAATCTGTTTCCTAGGACATTATATCTCTCGGGGTACTATCACCTCTATTGAAAGATCCCTATCTTTCGCAGATAAATTTCCTGACAAAATCCTTGACAAAACACAAGTACAAAGGTTTTTAGGATCTTTGAACTATGTATTAGATTTCTGTCCTAACATTAATAGGATAGCAAAACCTCTCCACGATAGATTAAAGAAAAAACATGTTGCATGGACTGACGAACACACAAAAATAGTACAAGCAATTAAAAAACAAGTCTAACAAATACCTTGCTTGCATCTAGCTGACCCTTTAGCCCAAAAAATCATTGAAACAGATGCTTCAGATATCGGGTATGGGGGTATTTTAAAACAAAAAACAAATGATAGAGAATGCATTGTACAATTTACATCTGCACACTGGAATGATTGCCAAAAGAATTACTCTACAATCAAAAAAAGAAATTCTTTCAATTGTCATGTGCATTACAAAATTTCAAAGTGATTTACTCAATCAAAAAATTTTACTTCGAATTGACTGTAAATCTGCAAAAGAAGTTTTACAAAAAGATGTTCAAAACATTGCATCAAAACAAATTTTTGCCATGGAATGATTGCCAAAAGAATTACTCTACAATCAAAAAAAGAAATTCTTTCAATTGTCATGTGCATTACAAAATTTCAAAGTGATTTACTCAATCAAAAAATTTTACTTCGAATTGACTGTAAATCTGCAAAAGAAGTTTTACAAAAAGATGTTCAAAACATTGCATCAAAATTTTTTTTTGCTAGATGGCAAGCAATCCTTAGCATTTTTGATTTTGAAATTGAATTTATTCAAGGAGATCAAAACTCAATTCCAGATTTTTTAACAAGAGAATTTCTCCCAAACAAGACTTGAGTCACGCCCAGAAAATCCAAAAGAATTGAGGTCCAGAAGGACCAACCACAAGAAACCCCAAAACCTATCTCATCTGCAAAACCCATATGATCTTGGGTAGAAGCTGTCGAAGAAAATGAAGCCCAAAACCCAATTCAAAAATGGTTTGCCAGCCAACAAATAGCTGGTTCTGACAATTTCTAGGAGATAAAAGACTCAATTGAAGAAAACCCTGACAATTTTTGGTGAAGTCTAATTTTGGGCTTGACCCAATACTTGACATGATAGACTATGTGTGTAAAGGTTTGATCCCCATTTTGAAGGTGGGATGATTTTGTGGATTTTGGAAGTCGAATAAGCTACTGGGCCTTCTTTTGGATTGTCTTGAATTGTTACAGATCCTGTACATTCAAGAATAGATTTATAGTAAGGCTAGGGTTTTGATAAATCATATGGTTTAAACAAAGTAATTTCAGAATCATTTGAAATAATTTTTGAGGTTTCTCCTTGACAGAGTTTTGAAATTATTTTACAGGATGGTTCCTCATGTAAAGGTTTTGAAATAATTTTTTGAGAAGGGTTTTTTGAAGATTTTCCCCTTTCCTGCCCCGTAAAAGAAGGCAGTTGTATTTGGAGGGACTCAATCTCTTGTTGGAGTTGGTGGAGTTTTGCAATTTTTTGGAGTTGAAGGTTTTCTTCAATTGAGTCTTTTATCTCCTAGAAATTGTCAGGACCAGCTATTTGTTGGCTGGCAAACCATTTTTGAATTGGGTTTTGGGCTTCATTTTCTTCGACAGCTTCTACCCAAGATCGGATGGGTTTTGCAGATGAGATAGGTTTTGGGGTTTCTTGTGGTTGGTCCTTCTGGACCTCAATTCTTTTGGATTTTCTGGGCGTGACTCAAGTCTTGTTTGGGAGAAATTCTCTTGTTAAAAAATCTGGAATTGAGTTTTGATCTCCTTGAATAAATTCAATTTCAAAATCAAAAATGCTAAGGATTGCTTGCCATCTGGCAAAAATTTGTTTTGATGCAATGTTTTGAACATCTTTTTGTAAAACTTCTTTTGCAGATTTACAGTCAATTCGAAGTAAAA
>NC_021163.2:58881521-58884603 GCF_000331145.2 Cicer arietinum | reverse complement strand
TCCTTTAATAAATTCAATTTCAAAATCAAAAAAGCTAAGGATTGCTTGCCATGTGGCAAAAATTTGTTTTGATGCAATGTTTTGAACATCTTTTTGTAAAACTTCTTTTGCAGATTTACAGTCAATTCGAAGTAAAAAATTTTGATTGAGTAAATCACTTTGAAATTTTATAATGCACATGACAATTGAAAGTATTTCTTTTTTGATTGTAGAGTCATTCTTTTGGCAATCATTCCAGTGTGCAGATGTAAATTGTATAATGCATTCTCTATAATTTGTTTTTTGTTTTAAAATACCCCCATACCCGATATCTGAAGCATCTTTTTCAATGATTTTTTGGGCTAAAGGGTCAGCTAGATGCAAGCAAGGTATTTGTTAGACTTGTTTTTTAATTGCTTGTACTATTTTTGTGTGTTCGTCAGTCCATGCAACATGTTTTTTCTTTAATCTATCGTGGAGAGGTTTTGCTATCCTATTAATGTTAGGACAGAAATCTAATACATAGTTCAAAGATCCTAAAAACCTTTGTACTTGTGTTTTGTCAAGGATTTTGTCAGGAAATTTATCTGCGAAAGATAGGGATCTTTCAATAGAGGTGATAGTACCCCGAGAGATATAATGTCCTAGGAAACGGATTTTTGTTTGAAAAAGAGAAACTTTGGATTTTGAAACAACCAATCCATTTTTCTTAGTGATCATTAAAAATGTTCTAAGATGTTTAAAATGTTGTTCAATAGTTTCAGAGAATATTAAAACATCATCAATATAGACAATGCAAAATTTTGAGAATGGATTAAAAACTTTGTTCATAATTCTTTGGAATTCTGAAGTGGCATTCTTTAATACAAAGGGCATTACCGTCCACACATATTGACCAAAAGGGACCGTAAAAGCTGTTTTATACCGATATTTTGGATCAATCTATATTTGCCAAAATCATGATTTCATGTCAAATTTTGAAAATATAGATGAATAGTGTAATTTTTGTAAAAGATCTTTTTTGTTTGGAATCGGGTAACGAATCCATTTTAAAGCTTTGTTTAAAGGTTTGTAGTTTATGACTAGCCTAGGTGTACCTCTTTCTATTTCAGAATTTTTGTTCACATAGAAGGCTGCACAACTCCAAGGTGACCTAGACTTTGTAATTAGACCCTTTTGTTCTAGGTCTTGGATTTCTGCTTTGCAATGTGTTTCAAGTTCATAATTCATTTGGATAGGTCTAGCTTTTTAAATTCTTTGTTCTGGGTTTTTCAATAAAAGGAAAAATAATTTTGGCTTCTTTTGTTTTGCAAGAAATACTGTCGTAATTGACTGAATAAGGAGTTATTATGTTAATGAAATGAGTCCCTAAAATGATAGTATGAGTAATATTTTCAAATAAAACAAAAGGAGTTTTGATTGAAACGTTACCATTTTTAATGGAAGCTTCAGTTTTACTTTTTATAATCATGTTGGAGTTGTTAGCCGCAACAAGTTTTTCGTTAGATTTTTGTAGAAATATGTTTGGTACAATGCTACTTTTTAAGCAATTTAACTCTGCTACAGTATCAAAAGTGCAATTATTTCAAATTTGAAATCTTCAGAAAAAACTAAATTAATTTTAATTAAATATTTTCTTGTTGTTATTGTTCTTAGAACGAACAAGAAATCCTCTGGGATTTCTTCTAAATTTTCAATTTTGTTAGAGTATTCCTCATTTTCTCTTTCTTCTTCATACTGTTCTTGGTCAGAAGAGGTTTGATTTTGTACCTGGGAAAGAAGATTTTGAAGAATGTTTGAATCTATTTCTTGTTTTTGTTTAAGAGTTTTTAACTCTTGTTTTACAATTTTAATCTCTTCTTGCAGAGATTGAATTGTGACATGGGCTTGTGACGGGCTTGTGACTTTGTTCTTTTTCCCAAGATATTTGTTAGGTCATAAGTGGTCTTAGGAAGTAATTTTGATGAGGATGTGGAAGGTTGACCTTGTTTTAATTCAAAAGTATTTAACAGTTTTCCTATTATTTCCTTTTGAAGTTTTGTATCTTCAACCTGTTTTATAATATCAAGAATTAGTTCTTGATCATTTGTTAAAACATTAATTGATTTTGTACTTGCTTCTGAATTGCTAAGAGAGTCAGAGGTTCCTAGTTCATCAAACTGTAGAGGTTTATCATTTTCTGATGAACCTATTTTAGAATCCGTGATAGTTTCTTCTTAAGAGGTTTCTAAAAGTATTGCCTCTATTTTTTGAATTATTTGTTCATCGATTTTTAATTCATGGAGTTTTTTATTTCTCTTGCAATATCTTGAGATGTGTCCTGTTTGGCCACACTTATAACAAGTTATTTGTTTTGAAGTTTGAGGTTCGAACTTCTTTTGAAAAGGTTTTTTTTTCTTGTAAAAATTTGATTTTCTTTGATTGTAAGAATTTTGGGGTCTAGATTTTTTTATAGAATTCAAGTCTGCCTAGTTTGGTGAAAGATTTTCTGTGTGGTTTTCTATAAGGTTTCGAACAAGATCATTCATAGCTTTTCGAAATATTGGTCATGGGTATTTCAAATTGTTTACTAAAAGATCTCAGTTCTTGTCTAGTCTTTTTCATTTCCCACTTTAGATGTTTTTGGAGTTTTAAATCTTGACAGATTTTCAAACCTTCCTTTTGAGTGAAGCTAACCAATTCCCCATAAGTTAAATGGTTATACGGGATTTGGTTTACCCCATAGACTTCTTTGATTTTGTTTCTAACCTTTTCTCCTAAAAGGGTTGGGAGTCCTGCAAGGAATTTCTCCTTCCAGAAAGGTTGGTTTGAGTCTTCTCTTAGCATAACTCTGGTTAGGAAAGTATTTTTGTAATATTGGAACTCAGAGAGTTTTTTACATCTAAGGTTGGATAGGAGTTCTGCATTTTTATCTTTTAAGTGTGATGGATCACCTATGAAGTGCAAGCTAATTGTGTGTATTAGTGTTGCTACTGCATCAGGTATTGGGTTTCCTATTTCGTCGAGGATAGGAATTCCTTCCTCTGTGGTTTGAATTGCGTTCAAAATTTCTAGGTGTTGAGAGGGAGTGAGATGGTAATCCCACCATCCTTTGAGTTGGCCT
>NC_021163.2:58843693-58881130 GCF_000331145.2 Cicer arietinum | reverse complement strand
TGCCTTCCCTAAACAGTTTTTGGCTTGTTTTTGAGATTTGAAATGGTTTAAAAACTGGGTTTTTTAGTTTTGAATCAGTTGTCTCAATTAGAGGGACAGTGGAATTCTGTTGATGTTCCTCTATCTTAGTTAATTGTTCCAAGATATCTGGAATGGAGCCAAAGAATTTCCACCAATGAGCAAACCATTGAGGAATTTTGGAAGGTTCCATGGTTAGGTTAAAGAAAAATAGCCAAGTATGGTTAAATTTTTGGTTTTGAATGAGAAAAACGTTGTACCAGGCTTGTTGATAGTCCCAGTAATTAAAGGTCCTACAATGGTTTACTGTAGTTTTGAAATCAACCGGGAATTGTTTTGGTGTGTAAAGGTTTGATCCCCATTTTGAAGGTGGGATGATTTTGTGGATTTTGGAAGTTGAATAAGCTACTGGGCCTTCTTTTGGATTGTCTTGAATTGTTACAGATCCTATACATTCAAGAATAGATTTATAGTAAGGCCGGGGTTTTGATAAATCATATGGTTTAAACAAAGTAATTTCAGAATCATTTGAAATAATTTTTGAGGTTTCTCCTTGACATAGTTTTGAAATTATTTTACAGGATGGTTCCTCATGTAAAGGTTTTGAAATAATTTTTTGAGAAGGGGTTTTTGAAGATTTTCCCCTTTCCTGCCCCGTAAAAGAAGGCAATTGTATTTGGAGGGACTCAATCTCTTGTTGGAGTTGGTGGAGTTTTGCAATTTTTTGGAGTTGAAGGTTTTCTTCAGTTGAGTCTTTTCTCTCCTAGAAATTGTCAGGACCAGCTATTTGTTGGCTGGCAAACCATTTTTGAATTGGGTTTTGGGCTTCATTTTCTTCGACAGCTTCTACCCAAGATCGGATGGGTTTTGCAGATGAGATAGGTTTTGGGGTTTCTTGTGGTTGGTCCTTCTGGACCTCAATTCTTTTGGATTTTCTGGGCATCACTCAAGTCATGTTTTGTAGAAATTCTCTGGTTTGAAAATCTGAATTGAGTTTTGATCTCCTTTAATAAATTCAATTTCAAAATCAAAAATGCTAAGGATTGCTTGCCATCTGGCAAAAATTTGTTTTGATGCAATGTTTTGAACATCTTTTTGTAAAACTTCTTTTGCAGATTTACAATCAATTCGAAGTAAAAATTTTTGGTTGAGTAAATCACTTTGAAATTTTGTAATGCACATGACAATTGAAAGAATTTTCTTTTTAATGGTAGAGTAATTCTTTTGGCAATCATTCCAGTGTGCAGATGTAAACTGTACAATGCATTATTTGTTATTTGTTTTTTGTTTAAGGATACCCCCATATCCTATATCTAAAGCATTTGTTTCAACATTTTTTTGGGCTCATGGTCAGCTAAATGTAAGCAAGGTATTTCTTTAACTTGTTTTTTGATTATTTGAACTATTTTGGTATGTTCGTCAGTCCATGCGACAGGTTTTTTCTTTAATCTATCGTGGAGAGGTTTTGCTATCCTATTAATGTTAGGACATAAATCTAATACATAGTTCAAAGATCCTAAAAACCTTTGTAATTGTGTTTTGTCAAGGATTTTGTCAGGAAATTTATCTGCGAAAGATAGGGATCTTTCAATAGGGGTGATAGTACCCCCAAAGATATAATGTCCTAGAAAACAGATTTTTGTTTGGAAAAGAGAAACTTTGGATTTTGAAACAACCAATCCATTTTTCTTAGTGATCATTAAAAATGTTCTGAGATGTTTGAAATGTTGTTCAATAGTTTCAGAGAATATTAAGACATCATCAATATAGACAATGCAAAATTTTGAGAATGGATTAAAAATTTCGTTCATAATTCTTTGGAATTCTAAAGGGGCATTCTTTAATCCAAAGGGCATTACCGTCCACTCATATTGGCCAAAAGGGACCGTAAAAGTTGTTTTATATCGATCTTTTGGATCAATTTGTATTTGCCAAAATATTGATTTCATGTCAAATTTTGAAAATACAGATGAAGAGCGTAATTTTTGTAAAAAAACTTTTTTGTTTGGAATCGGGTAACGAATCCATTTTAAAGCTTTGTTTAAAGGTTTGTAGTTTATGACTAACCTAGGTGTACCTTTTTCTATTTCAAAATTTTTGTTCACATAGAAGGTTGCGCAACTCCAAGGTGACCTAGATTTTGTAATTAGACCCTTCGTTCTAGGTCTTGGATTTCTGCTTTGCAATGTGTTTCAAGTTCATAATTCATTTGGATAGGTCTAGCTTTCGTTGGGATTTGTTTATCAGAAAATTCATTTTCATATGGTAGGTCTACCATATGTTGTTTTCTGTTCCAAAAAGCATTTGGTAAATCTGAACAGATTTCGTTTTCAATTCTTTTTTGGAGATCTATTTTTTTTTTATGAAGCTATTTTGTAATTGTTGTTCAGTTTTGAGAAAAGAAACATCTTGTTTTAGGAAATATAAATGTTTTTCTTTTCCTTGAATTAAACAATTTAATTCAGTTTTGTAAACAGAACAAGCTTTTAAAAGATTTAAATTCTTTGTTCTGGGTTTTTCAATAAAAGGGAAAATAATTTTGGCTTCTTGTGTTTTGCAAGAAATATTGTCGTAATTGACTGAATAGGGAGTTATCATGTTAATGAAAGGAGTCCCTAAAATGACAGTATGAGTAATATTTTCTAAAAAAACAAAAGGAGTTTTGATTGAAACGTTACCATTTTTAATGGAAGCTTCAGTTTTACTTTTTATAATCATGTTGGAGTTGTTAGCCGCAACAAGTTTTTCATTAGATTTTTGTAGAAATCTGTTCGGTACAATGCTACTTTTTAAGCAATTTAAATCGGCTCCAGTATCAAAAAGTGCAATTGTTTCAAATTTTAAATCTTCAGAAAAAACTAAATTAATTTTGATTAAATATTTTCTGGTTGTTATTGTTCTTAAAACAAACAAGAAATCCTCTGGGATTTCTTCTAAATTTTCAATTTTGTTAGAATATTCTTCATTTTCTCTTTCTTCTTAATAAACTTTACAAATTCATTTTAAAAAAAAAAAACTCATATCTTCTTCTTTGATTGGTTTGAAATTTATGCATCACAAAATCAAATTTCATATCCATTCAAAGAAAATCAAAATTCTGTAAATTCCATAACAACCAAAAATAAAACTATAGAAAGGGAAATGTCAAATGGTATAAAAATACAATCTGAACATCCACTATAAAGACAAATTAAAATAACACACTTAGATCAAACATTAGATGTTGCACCTTACAAAATCCCGAGTAATAATTCAGAAAAATATATTAAGCATATTCTTCAACAAAATAATTTTACGAATGCTCATCTTAGCACAATTGCAAAACAACTAACTAAGATAGAAAAACAACAACAAATTAATGTTGTTTCCCCAACTGAGACAACATAATCAAAACTAAAAAATCCAGTTTTTAAACCTTTTCAAGTCTCAAAAACGAGCCAAAAGCTGTTTAGAGAAGGAAAACCAGAATTTACCCAAGCCTTACATGACCAACTCAATAGGATAGAACATTCTTCTACCTCTAGACCATTGGTAGCTAAGGATACCTTAGAAAAAACAGTTATGACTTTAGACCGGATTTCTGAAGTTGAGCAAGAAACACAAAATATGTGCATACTCCAATGGCAGAAGGGTCAACCTTTAGCCATGGTTACATCATCAGACCTAGGTATTGAGAAAAAACCTAATGTCCTTTCTCAATCTAAATTCAATGCAAGTATTGTCTATGAATGGAACATATATGGTATGTCTGAATACAATAACCTATGTCTCCTTCAACAAATGCCTACAAAACCCAAGCCAATACACCCGACAAAGCCATAGTTGAACTCCTAATAGCAGGATTCTTAGGCTAGCTCAAAGGGTGATGGCATACCATCTCACACCCCTCAACACTTAGAAATTTTGAATGCAATTCAAACCACAAAGGAAGGAATTCCTATCCTCCGCGAAATAGGAAACCCAATACCTGATGCAGTTGCAACACTAATTCACAGAAGCTTGCACTTCATAGATGATCTATCCCACTTAAAAGACAAGAATGTTGAACTCCTTTCAAACCTCAAATGTAAAAAACTATCTGAATTTCAATATTACAAAAACATTTTTCTAAATAGAGTTATGCTTAGGGAAGACTCAAACCAACCTTTCTGGAAGGAGAAATTCCTTGCAGGACTCCCAACCCTTTTAGGAGAAAAGGTTAAAAACAAAATTAAAGAAGTCTACGGGACAAACCAAATCCCATATAATCAATTAACTTATGGGGAATTGGTAAGCTTCACTCAAAAAGAAGGTTTCAAAATCTGTCAAGATTTAAAACTCCAAAAACATCTAAAATGGGAAATGAAAAGAACTAGGCAAGAACTAGGATCTTTTTGCAAACAAATTGAAATACCTACGACAAATGTTTTAAAAGACTGTGGAGAATCTTGTTCAAAACCTTATAGAAAACCTCACATAAAGTCTTTCTCAAAACCAGGCAAACATAAATTCTATAAAAAAATCTAAACCTCAAAATTCATACAATCAAAGAAAACCTAATTTTTACGAGAAAAAACCCTTGCAAAAGAAGTTCGAACATCAAACTTCAAATTAAATAACTTGTTATAAGTGTAGCCAAATAGGACACATCTCAAGATATTGCAACAGAAATAAAAAAACTTCATGAATTTAAAATTAATGAACAAATAATTCAAAAAATTGAGGCAATACTTTTCGAAACCTCAGAAGAAGAAACATTTACAGACGTTGAAATAGGTTCATCAGAAAATGATAAACCTTTGCAGTTTGATGAATTAGGAACTTCCGAGTCTCCCAGCGATTCAAAATCTAGTCCAAAATCAATCAATGTTTTAACAAAAGATCAAAGATTAACTCTTTATATAATAAAGCAACTTCAAGATGCAAAACTTCAAAAAGAAATAATAGGAAAGTTGTTAAATACTTTTGAATCAAAACAAAATCAGTCTTCCACATCTTCATCAAAATAGCTTCCAAAAACCAGTTATGATTTAACAAACATCTTAGGAACAAAAAGAAAATCCCAGACCCATGTCATAATCCAATCTCTACAAGAGGAAATTAAAATTGTAAAACAAGAGTTAAAAACTCTTAATCAAAAATAGGAAATTGATTCAAATATTCTTCAAAATCTTCTTTCCCAAGTACAAAATCAAATCTCTTCTGACCTGGAACAGGAAGGAGAAGAATGAGAAAATGAAGATTATTCATAACCCTTAGAAAACAAAACAGAAAACTTAGAAGAAATCCCAAAAGATTTCTTGTTTGTTTTAAGAACAATAACAACAAGAAAATATTTAATCAAAATCAATTTAGTTTTTTTTCTGAAGATTTCAAATTTGAAATAATTGCACTTTTTGATACGGGAGCAGACTTAAACTGCTTAAAAAGTAGCATTGTACCAGACAAATTTATGCAAAAATCAAATGAAAAACTTGTTGCTGCTAACAACTCCAATATGATTACAAAAAATAAAATTGAAGCTTCCATTAAAAATAGTAATGTTTCAATCAAAACTCCTTTTGTTTTATTAGAAAATATAACTCATAGTGTCATTTTAGGGACTCCTTTCATTAACATGATAACTTCATATTATGTCAATTATGATAGTAGTTTCTGCAAAACAAAAGAAACCAAAATTATTTTTCCTTTTATTGAAAAACCCAGAACAAAGAATTTAAATCTTTTAAAAGCTTGTTAAGTTTATAAAAATGAATTGAATTGTCTAATTCAAGGAAAAGAAAAACATTTGTGTTTTCTAAAACAAGATGTTTCCTTTCTCATGATTGAATAACAATTACAAAATAATTTTATAAAAAAAAAAATTCTGAACTACAAAAGAAAATTGAAAATGAAATTTGTTCAAATATGCCAAGTGCCTTTTTGGATAGAAAACAATACATGGTAGATTTACCATATGATAAAGATTTTACTGATAAACAAATCCCAACTAAAGCCAGGCCTATCCAAATGAATTATGAGCTCGAACAACATTGCAAAAAAGAAATTCAAGATTTAGAACAAAAACGTCTAATAACAAAATCTAGATCTCCCTGGAATTGCGCAGCTTTCTATATTAACAAAAATTCAGAAATAGAAAGAAGAATACCTAGGCTGGTAATTAATTACAAACCCTTAAACAAATCTCTAAAATGGATTTGTTATCCAATTCCAAACAAAAAAGATATTTTACAAAAATGAGATTCTGCATTTGTATTTTCAAAATACGACATGAAATCGGGTTTTTGGCAAATACAAATTGAACCTAGAGATAGATACAAAACTGCTTTTACTGTTCCATTTGGACAATATGAATGGACTGTAATGCCCTACGAATTAAAAAATGCTCCTTCAAAATTCCAAAGAATTATGACTGGCATTTTTAATCCATTTTCAAAATTTTGCATCGTCTATATTGATGATATTTTAATTTTTTCTAAAACAATTGAAGAACATTTTAAACACCTTAAAACTTTTTTTATGGTTGTTAAGAAAAATGGATTGGTTGTTTCAAAGTCAAAACTTTCCCTTTTCCAAACTAAAATCCGATTTTAGGACATTATATTTCTCAAGGTACCACAACCCCTATTGAAAGGTCTTTATTATTTATCATTTTGTAATTATGAGTTTTGATTTGTAACATGAGAGATTTTAAAATGTTGGGTCTTTTAAGGATAAAGAAAAATTTGGATAACATTCAAACAAAATTGGTCCTTCACATAAACTAGACTCAATCGTATTTATTATTGAATTTTGAAAGTCTAAGAACCTTGCATCTCGTAAGACACATAGGATTGAAGTGTTTAATCCTTCCCTAGTTAAAGCCTTGATTCCGACTTGGACAAGACCTATATGTATGAAATTATAGTTCTTGTTACGGTGTTTTTGCAGTGTTTTTGGAGAAAGAAGAGCTATTGTTTCAAAGGGATTTGATAAAGGAACATCTTTTTCTTCTGTTTTGATTATGTAGCCGGTTTTGAGAAGGTTTTTTAAAAGACTAGATTCATAAACCTGTTTAATTTTTGGAATTTGCCAATTGTTAATTGATTTTTGAAAATCTTCAATAGTAATTTCTTCACTATTGATAGGTTCTTTTTGTTCTGAGAAGTTTTGAGTAGAAGGAGTGGAAAAAGAAGTTTTACAAAATAAGTTATTCATTTTTGAAATTTTTCTTTTTAATTCAAAAAAACTTTCAAAAGAATCACTGCCCTAAAACGTCTGATCGTCGGCTTAAACACGGGACTTACTACTCATAAACTATCATTTTTCAAATTAAACTTATGAATTTTAAATATTTATAACCAATTCTAAAAAACTTATTCTCCCCCCAGTTTGATACCATAAACATCCTGGATTCAAGGGTGCATATCAACAGAATACAAAATAAATATTCTGCACTTGAATAAATTTTGGAAATGATGAATGAAGATAATTATACACACACACACACACATATATATATATATATATATAACAAAAATTGTTTTCTCTTTTATAGAAAAACTCATAACAAAGAATTTAAACCTTTTAAAAGTTTATTCTGTTTATAAAAATAAATAAATTGTTTAATTCAGGGGAAAGAAAAACATTTATGTTTCTTAAAACAAGATGTTTCATTTCTCATAATTGAAAAATAATTACAAAAGAATTTTATAAAACAAAAAATTTTAGAACTACAAAATAAAATTAAAATTGAGGATGAAATTTGTTCAGATATGCCAAATGCTTTTTGGGATAGAAAACAACATATGGTAGATTTACCATATGAAAATGATTTTTCTGACAAACAAATCACAACAAAAGCTAGACCTATCCAAATGAATTATGAACTCGAACAACATTGCAAAAAAGAGGTTCAAGATTTAGAAGAAAAAAAAAAGGCTAATAACAAAGTCTAGATCTCCATAGAGTTGTGCAGCTTTCTATGTAAACAAAAATTCAAAAATAGAAAGAGGTACACCTAAGTTAGTAATTATTTACAAACTTTTAAATGGATTCGACATCCGATTCCAAATAAAAAAGATCTTTTACAAAAACTACATTCTGCATTTATATTTTCAAAATTCGACATAAAATCGGGTTTTTGGCAAATTCATATTGACCTAAAAGATAGATACAAAACTGCATTTACTGTTCCGTTTGGATAATATGAATGGACAGTAATGCCCTTTGGATTAAAAAATGCTCCTTCAGAATTTCAAAGAATAATGAATGATATTTTTAATCCATTCTCAAAATTTTGTATTGTCTATATGGACTATGTTTTAATTTTTCTGAAAATATTGAACAACATTTTAAACACCTAAATAATATTTTTCATGATCACTAAGAAAAATGGAATGGTTGTTTCAAAATCTAAACTTTCCATTTTTCAAACAAAAATCCGTTTCCTAGGACACTATATTTCTCAAGGTACAATCACCCGTATTGAAAGGTCCTTAACTTTTGCGGATATATTCCCAGACCAAATTCTTAATAAAACCCAATTGCAAAGGTTCTTAGGAAGTCTAAACCATGTCTTAGATTTCTGTCCAAATATTAATAAAATAGAAAAACCTCTCCATGATAGGTTAAAGAAAAACCTTGTCACATGGTCAGAAGAACTACCTAGAATAATTCAAATAATTAAAAAAAAAAAAAAACAGGTTAAAGAAATACCTTGCCTACATCTAGCTGACCCATCAGCCCAAAAAATTGTTGAGACAGATACTTCAGATTTAAGATATGGGGTATTCTAAAACAAAAAATAAAAAACAAAGAATGCATTATCCAGTTTACATCTGCACACTAGAATGATTGTCAAAATAATTATTCTACAATTAAAAAAGAAATTCTTTCAATTGTCATGTGCATTACAAAATTTCAAAGTGATTTACTCAATCAAAATTCTTTACTTCGAATTGATTGTAAATCTGCAAAAGAAATTTTACAAAAAGATGTAGGGTTTAGAGTTTAGGGTTTAGGGTTCATGTGCATTACAAAATTTCAAAGTGATTTACTCAATCAAAAGTTTTTACTTCGAATTGATTGTAAATCTGCAAAAGAAATTTTACAAAAAGATGTCCAAAACATTGCATCAAAACAGATTTTCGCCAGATGGCTAGTAATCCTTAGTATTTTTGATTTTGGGATTGAATTTATTAAAGGAGACCAAAACTCAGTTTCAGATTTTTTAGCCAGAGAATTTCTCCAAAACAGGACTTAAGAGATGCTCAAAAAATCCAAAAAAATAGAAGTCCAGAAGGACCAACCACAAGAAAACCCCATCATATTGTTGAATTGAATGATTCTATTCAAATTAAGAGTCCCAATAATTATATCACCAACAATCATCCAAGGCTTTGGGATATTGTTATGGAGGTGTCTAAGATGGTCCCAAAACAATTGAAGGGTATTGAAAATAGGAGAAACATAACTCCCTAGAAGAACCAAGTCAAACCACTCTTATGAATGGAGAAGGTTATAGCTTGGTAGTAACTATCAACCAGAGAAAAAATAGTCGTTTTTGCAAGAAAGAATCCAAATACCTCCCGAGAACCCACAAACCTCTTCATTATTATTTACTTATTTCGTTGGCATAAAATATTCAATCATTATTGTTAGTCTAAATAATAAATAATCTTAATTAGTTTTTTATTTGCTAATTAACTATGTGAATATGATAAATATTTTATACTATTTTTGCGATAGAGTACACTTCATCTAAGTGTATTTTTAATGCACCCATGTCTTTCATAAATTAGTCATAAGTAGACATTTGCTCATGAGTTTAAGAAAATGAAATATTGATGTGTTATTTCTTGAAGGCATCTAGAAATTTATCAAATTGTTTATCATCTAGCTCATTCTTCGACCTTATAATTTATATTCAGCGTTTACAAAGAAAACAAATCCTTCAATTTCAACAAGGATTTGATCCCTAAGATTGCCTATAAGATCAATGTCCACTTAAGCTCTAGTGAAATGGTTTATAGTCTTGTATATAGCCGTACAATATAAATGAATCCAAATACCCCTTTTCAATAGAAAAAGAGGACTTTATGTTCCAATATTTTCAAGGATGGCCAATAATTTTTATTTAGTATATAGAGCGTTAAAAATATGGCTAGTGGTTTCCATTGTTTTTAAAGCATGGTGTGCAATGACCTTGGTTTGGTGTCACATACGTTAAGACTTGTTAACAATTTGTTTATCAATGACATTTCAATTTATGCTAGCTTAGTGTGCACAAACTAAATTTAGCCAATGACCTTTAAGAGGCATATTCTTTTATTCAATGGTCTCTTCCATTTTTACAATTTGATGAAGCGACTTGAGTGCATGATTTTAAATTGCAGTTGTGGTTACGTTGTAAATTCTTATATTGTAATAAAATATTAAAAAATACGGTCAATGCGATTATAATTACAGTTGCAATGTTGTTATGAAAACTTTAAAATCTACAATGTTGTTATACAATATGTAATTACGATTGTAAACTGCAATTTAAAACCATAGTTGAGTGGTACATGTTAGGTATGATGGAGCGGCTGGTTTCAACTAAGTAACACTTTTTAAAATGGTGAGTGTACCTAAAATTCTACAATGTAATGTAAATTAAGAGCATTAAAATGGATGATTTTGTGTTTTGTCTCATCCTTTTGGGGCACTAGGAATAGAGTGGATGCAGTTGGACATAATGTATCCACTTAATGCAAAGGATTGTTGGAAATCCACTTCTTATGGCACCCCATTAAGTAACTTTGGTTGATTGGACAGCTCAAATCATTTTAAATTTTCATTAAAATAGTTTTTTAATATAGTAATAATAGATGGAAATTCATTTTTTTACACTCGCTTGACACATGATTAATCACGTAAAAAAATATGATAATTTAATTGAAAAATGATTAATTCAAATCACATTAAAAATGTAATAAATTTGACTACATCTTCTATTAATCATAATTTTCAATGTGATATAAATTAACTATATAATTAATTAAATTAATCATATTTTTGTACGTAATTAATTAAATATAAAAAGGTGTACGAAAAACTATGTGTCGATTAAGCATTTTTGTTTTTAATAATAGATTTGATCATGTCTCACGTTTCTTTTGTTTTTACTCTATTGATGATAAAAAGTTGTAATGTGAAAGATATGCAAATGGAAAGAATATAAGCATGCTTTTTAAGGCTTTGGAAATTTTATATGATTCCATAGGACATTGTCCTCCTCAACCATTATGCATATCCCACTATCCTATTTTCCAAGATTGATGATTTGTCAAAAAAATGACTGAAAATGCAATCAGATTCCTTATAAATCGAAACATGTTGGATTATTATATCACTTCATGAATGCAACATGCTTATCATTTTTTAATTATAAATATGGATTCTTATGATCAGTGTCTTTTTTTTCTTAAACTTTTTTCGTGTATTTCCTTTGACCAACTTTTTATAAAGTAGGTGTTGAGTTACAAATACATAATGGAGGTCTTTGTTTTTTCTTTTCTGTAAAAAAAATAAAAATAATTGAGGCTCACTTTGATAATAATACAAAATTGTCCATGTCAGTATAAAAATAAAGTTTTCTTAAAAAAATATTTTAGTTTGAGTAAAAACAATATTGCCTAAGGGCCATGAGTGTGACATACAATGAAAATATATGGTCTCTTATTACTTATTCATTTTCCCCAATAAATTGGGGGGGAAATGATGTTTAGATTTTTTTAGAATTATATATATGATAAGTTATCATACTCGAAAAGGTTGACAAGCACAATTAGAGATTAGATTTCATTAGATTTGTGGGTGTTTGAGACCATAGGATGTTTGGGGTAAAACTTGACAATATCATCATAGGTGTTAGAAAACCAAATTGGTCACAAACTTTACGTAAATCCACCCAGGCATCATAGGGAAAACATTAGTTGTGGAAGAGTGTTAATTAGACTAAAGCATCATAATGTCATTAACTAGTGCTTTAACATGGACATCAATTGGGTAGTTTTCTCGATTAAATTGGTGGAAGATTGGTATGGTCCATTTCAATGGGTGGTCATAAGTAAGAAGGTTAAAGAAGATGACTCATTGTGAAATTTAGATGAAGATTCTTAGGAGGAGTCTATCGGTTTTTTAGTCTCAAAGAAAGACGAAGGTGATGGTCCGGAGGAGATCGAAGTTGAAGATGAAGTTAATGCATGCATTAACGACGGTGTTGTAGAATGAGAAACACATGAAATATGACTTTGAATTGTGTTTTATTTTAAAATGGTTTTTTATTTTTATTTTTATTTTTATTTTTAGAAAATGATGAAAACAAAATCAAATAAAATGAAAATAGAACAACACAACCAACACGGTAGCTACGTCTAATCCCTTCAACTTGAAGGATTAAATCCACTAATTCACCAACTGAATTACACTTCCACTAACCAACTACTAGTCAAACTAAATACATTCAAGTCTTCTCAATATTTTTTCTTAGTACAGTCAAGTTGTTGAAGAATGCAGCCACTACTGGGCTAGGATACAAAAGAACAGGGTAAATGATTTATTGAATAACTCTCACAATAGGGTGTTTACAACGTTGTACTATTAGAAAATATTTATCAGCACTTAGAAAAGACAAAAGATAAAGAGCAAGAGTGCAAATCCTTTAGAGCGTTGACTATTTAGAACATTGACTTTTTGTAGACTTTTTTTAAAACTTGTCATTTCAGAACGATTAAAGGTTACTTAGAAATGAAAGTTTGATGTTGATTAAGGGTTTTTTAGACTTAATATGTCTTTGATTTCGTCTGGTAAGTTTGATGTTGTTTTTATTTTAAAAACTAGGTGTTTGAATATGAGTTCATGATTGGTATGTAATGTTTGGGGAGGTAGTGATTTTAATTGAGTAATAAAACCTATTGTTGGAAAAGCTAGGGAAATCCAAGTACATGGAAATTTGGTTGGATTGAGGTACAATTGACACTTTAAGGAGATGGATTCTTGGGAGTGTGGGTTAAATTGGATAATGTGTTGTTGTATTTCATTAATGTCTATTCACTATGTACTTTGGCGGGAAGACAAAAAGTTTGGGAGGAATTACTCAAGTTGAAAGGTGGTTGGATGTAGGGTACCCAACAAGGGATTTTTACGCAGTAGTGAGTAAAAGAGATATGAGAGGTAGAGATTCAAATTCTACGAATTATGAACTTAGTGGTTTAAGGTCTTTCGTTGAGGATATAAAACTAGTTGATTTACTAGTGCTAGGTAAGAAGTTTAGCTGGTTCAAAGAGAATAGGAGTGCAATGAGTTATCTTATTTATATTTTGATGTATTTAAGGATTACGTAGGAATGAAAGATTAACGTGCAACATTGCAGTGAATTGACGATCGGAATATCTCTGATCACGATCCTATTTAATCCTTTTGTGGTATGAAAGAGTAGGGATCTAAACTTTTTCATTTTAATAATATATGGCTAGACCTTCTGAATTATTACATTCTGGTAAAAGTTGGAAATCCAAAAATGTTGTAGGTTGGACTTTTTTCTTAAAAGAGAAGTTGGATACATTGAAGCAAGAATTGATTATAGATTTAAACATTAATCAAATAGTTGGAAGAAATGTATGATCTTGATGATATGGTTGCATAGGAGAGATACCACAAAGTAGCAATTTTGGGGAACAATTGAGAGCAAATGAGAGCTTACTACTTCAAAAATCAAGGGATCAATGGTTTCTTGAAGGTGATTCCAATTTAAAATGTTTCCATACTTAATAATCTTATGAGAGGAGGGAAACTTCCAAGAGGAGGGTTTTAGGATACACAATTGAATGGTTAAACTTTTGGGGCCTAAATGAAGATGATAATTTAGAACCAATCGTGCCATTTTCAATAGTAGAAATTAAGAAGATTGTATGGAGTTGTGATGCAAACAAGAGCTCAGGATCATATGACTTTAATTCCAATATCTTACAAGTTACATTATTGCTTACAATTAAAATTAACATAAATTTCAAAAACTGAAATTAAAAAATGTTAAACATACCTTTATTCTTTTAACAATTTTTTACTTTCTAAAAATCTTAATTCAACAACAACGTTTCTTTTTAGGATTAAATTAATTTTTAATTCATATAAAATTTCAACATTTAGTTTGTAGTCTTTATAAAAAATTTATTAATTTTGTAGTTTCAAATATTTCCGTTTTTATTTTGGTCGCTGTTTTAAGTTAACTTAAGTGTATTCTTTGAATTTTTGAATAATTTTTTCACTATCATAGTCATTAAGATATTATAAACATCTTCTTTTTCAAAAGTTAGAATTTTTTAATAAAGGATAAAATAAATATGAATTTTTAAAATGTTGCCTCTTAAAACTTATATTTAATTAACGTTTTGTTAAATAATCTTAAATTTTTTTGACATAAATTCTTATAATATTTTTAATATATTTACAAAAAATAAAGATTTTTAAAGGTACACATTAATTCACTTAAAAATAAAGATAAAAAATAAAATAAAAAATATTTTTAGGGGTGAAAAAGTTTAATAATTTTTTATAAGATTAAATATAAAATTTTAAATTTTATAAAAAAAGATAATTTATTTTTACTATCAAACAAAAACAATGCGTTTAAAATCGTAAATAATAATAATTATAGAAAATTGAAAAATAAAATGTATATTTCTTTTTTAAATAAAACTTATGTGTATTTTCTTGGATAGATATTTTTAAGATGTGTTATAATTATTATGTTTGATGTTAAAAATCTGAAAATTAAGAAAATACACCAAATTTATATATTTTGTTTAATTTTCTTAAAAATACACTAAAATCTGCGTTTGATCCGGTTATGTAGTTCGACGAATGCGAATTTGTTACGGATTGAATGCATTTGTCCTTAGTTTATTTATTATTATATTGAGACGTAAAGAATGAAGAGTAGTTTTATATATTTGTCGCTAGTAACAGAGATGTTAACGAAACGGCACTCTTTAGTTGCTTGTAACCGCAAAACAAAACGCAGGCGTGTTTGTGTAATTTTATTATGTTAAAAAAAACGCGATTGCGTTGGTTTGAAACGTGAGTTGGTGTCACAATCAAATCTTCTTATCTCTATGACGTAAAATGCGCCTTGTCAGAATCTCACTCGCACTCTAACCAAACTTTTCAGTTTTCCACATCTCTCTATCACCCTTTTGCATTCTCACTTACTTTTTCTAAAACCTAATATCTCCCAGATTTAGGGTATCTTCTTTACTATTACTATGCTACATCATTTTATTCAAATTACGCTCTCACTTAAACATTTTTAAATCTTTTTTTATTTTAAAAATTTAACTCTTAATAAAAAATATTAAAAATATTAAAAATTTAACCCGGTTGTATAGACCTTAATATTCTTTTTCTTTGATTATTATAAGAGTAGAGGTTTTTATCCTTAACTTTTTAGATGTTTCTCGAGTACGAAAGAATGAATTAATTACTAATTATTTTAGTACATCACAAACTTTTTGATAATTATGACTTATGACCTAATTCGATTATTTATATTTTTGACAGAGACCTAATTCGATTATTTATTAACACAAGTGTATTATGGAAAATAAACTAAGTGATCTTATAATGAATTATACTTATCTCAAATTGTTTTGAAACTCTCATTTGACATCTCTGTCAATTACATAAGCAGCTTATTAAGCTTGTAGGAAATTTTTTAAGGTTAAAAATATCACTATCACACTTTTTGTTTGGTGAAATTTTACAAAGTTTACGAAATACAAAACATCTCTACTCTTGAATTTGACGGAAACATGGTGAACAAAAGTGGTAATATGGAGTTTTGATTTTTTTCAATTTAAATATTTCAAAAATTTCAGCAATTATTTTTATTTTTATTTTTATTTTAGAAGAGATATCATAATTAACTCACATAACTGTGAGGTCTCAAATTTAAACTCGATACAAGACGTGTAACCTAATAATGTTGGCATATGTCAGTTGACGTAAGACTTAAGAACATCATTTCTATTTATTTTAATTTTACTTTTTTTAAAAAAATAGATCGAGAGTTTATATCGTATAGATTATATATATAATATTTTATATAAATTTAAAATCATTTAATATATAATTACAATTCATAAAGATTATCAGTGTTCAATAAAAATGCATAAAACATTAATTTTTAATATATCTCAATAATATATTAAATAATTTTAGGTTTGTACAAAATTTTACATGCATATATAATCTATAAGATATAAACTTTAGTTCTAACACTAAAAATTAAAAAAAACAAAAAAAAAACAAAAAAAAAACAAAAAGTAAAAAAAAATGATTAGAAGAATTGAGATAAGTTTGGTTGAAACAATACACACTCGGATAAATAGTCGATCACAAATATTTGTGGTGGCAAGTCTCATGAGATTTACCATTCCCAAAAAATAATATAAAGTTAGAAGTTTCTATGATTTTTGTGTGAAAAGAAGTTCCCATGATTTAGAAGCTAGTAAAAAAATGACAATTTCACCCTTCCTCCATTTAAAAAGTTAGTATAATATATATAAAGTGTTTATATGCTCACATGAATTAGTATATGGATCCCTACATCAGCTGCATAGTACATAGTATTAGATAATATTATTATATATTAGTAGTAAGGGTATTTTAGATATTTTCTATTTTCCTCTATATATACTCATTGTAACCCTATTAACTTCAGTTTTGGTTTTATTATATCATATGAAACTCTAGAGTGGTTGTTTTCTCTTCTTCCTCTTTCTTCCTCTTTTCATTGTTAACATGGTATCAAAGAGCTTTGGTTGATTTTGGGATCTACCGTAGAGAAGAGAGAGACTATTTTGATAGGAAAGACAACCACCAAAAGAGAAAAGAGAAGAGTAACCCTATTCCCGATTTTGTTAAATCAGTCTCAGAAAAACATCGATTGCGCATTCGTTAACCGTTGGATCGGGCTGATTTTTGGACAGCAGGTTCGCAACATATAGGTCTTCGTCTTCAACGGTCGGATCGACGAAACGACGTCTGGAGAGGGAGAAATCGTGCTCGCACAGCACCAGGTTATTCTTAATTTATTTTCTCTCAGTGATTGTGTTTGTCGTATTTTTCTGTCATTATTTGTTATGGCTGGTGTTAAGGATGATTCTCTTCAAGCTGTTAGTGTTCACCTCAATGGACAAAATTACTCTTATTGGAGTTATGTGATGAAAAATTTTTTGATTGGAAAAGATATGTGGGGTTTTGTTGATGGAACTTCTGTTAAGCCTACAGATAAAAAGGATGAAACTCAATATGCAAAAGATCTGAAAACATGGAATGTTAGTAATTCAAAAATTATTACTTGGATTAATAATTCTGTTGAGTTGTCTATAGGAGTACAACTAGCAAAATATGATACTGCTAAAGAGATTTGGGATCACTTGAAACGTTTGTATGTTCAGTCTAACTTTGCAAAACGTTATCAGTTAGAAAGTGATATTAGAGCCCTTAAGCAGAGCAGTATGACCATTCAGGAATTCTATTCGGCAATGACTAATCTGTGGGATCAATTGGCTCTTATGGAATCACCTGAGTTGAAAGCTGTCAAAGCATACATTGATCAAAGAGAGGAGCAACGTCTGGTTTGGTTTCTAATGGCTCTTCGTGATGATTTTGAGGGCCTTCGTGGGGGTATTTTGCATCGTTCCCCCCTTCCTAATGTTGAATCAGTAGTTAGTGAATTGTTGGCAGAAGAAATCAGACTTATCGTGCTATGGCATCCACTACCGCTGAAATAATTTGGTTGCGTTGGCTTTTGTCTGATATGGGTATCTCTCTTGCTGAGCCAACTCCGATGCACTGTGATAACAATAGTGCTATTCAAATTGCTCACAACTCGGTCTTTCATGAACGCACCAAACACATTGAGATTGATTGTCATTTTACTCGTCATCATCTTCAACATGGAACTATTACTCTACCATTTGTCCCTTCTTCTTTACAGATTGCTGATTTGTTCACAAAGATGCATTCCATTAAACGTTTCCGTTTTTTAGTTGACAAACTCTCGATGCTCCATGTTAATGCATCGTGAGTTTGAGGGGAGATATTAGATAATATTATTATATATTAGTAGTAAGGGTATTTTAGATATTTTCTATTTTCCTCTATATATACTCATTGTAACCCTATTAACTTCAGTTTTGGTTTTATTATATCATATGAAACTCTAGAGTGGTTGTTTTCTCTTCTTCCTCTTTCTTCCTCTTTTCATTGTTAACACATAGTACATAATTCATAGTTAGAAGTTGTAGAAACCGTTAGAGTTACAAAAGATACATTTTCTTTCACTATAGATTTAATAGTTCATGTAAATGTTGTATCATACTATAGGGGAACCAATTCTTGAATACACAAAATAAAGGTCTTTTCATTGTTTTATATTCATTCAATTCAATTAATAAATTCAATGAAAGAGTATTATTCAGTAAATTCTCATAAACATAAACCGTAGTTAAAATTTTGGAAACACATATAACACTTGGAGTAATTCATAATAATTAAATATGACTTTTTTTTTAACTATACATGACTAAAAATGGAGATATCATTTATAACTCATTCCATATTTTTCTATTGCAATTAGATATGTTTAGAAAAGTCGTGACTTAATCAATAGTCAGTTTTGGATGTCTATTGGAGAGTTTTGAAATCTCTATACAAGTAAACAAAAGGATAAACATACTATGTATACAATAATAAAGTTATATGCTTAAATAATTCCCAACATGATTTCTCAAAATGTTGAAATAAACTTTGGTAACAATAAAGAAGACTTAAAGTTGAACTTATATTGGAGGAAAAAGCATGTGACAAAAAGGGTGGAAAATGTTTTCCACTCTTACATAGAAAAATCATAATGTTTGTAATTTAGCCAAAAAGTAAGGGTCATTTTTTTATTCTTAACCATGATTAGGACAACGATTCAAAAACAAGTCCACATACATCTTTCGTGATGTGCACACATATATATCGCCGTTAGTATTTGCTATATATATAGTTGAGAAGTGTGATATTATCTCTAAAATAAAATTGATTTGCCTTATTAAAGAGAGTACAAGAGGAGGAAGGAAAATTAACTATAACAACCTAACTACTTAGGAGAAACGCAAAGATGGAATGGAGAAAATGCTATTTGGATGTCATATTGGTTCCTTTGGGATTTCTTATAAGCATTGGTTACCATTTGTGGCTTTGGCATAAGGTTAGAACTCAACCACATACAACCATTGTTGGCATCAATGCAAGTGGTCGTAGAAATTGGGTTGATGCTATGATGAAGGTAATTATATTTTCAATTTTTAAAAATTAATTACATTTTTAACATATATTTTCATTTTTTTAAATATCCGTATAAAAACATCATCATTATGAATCATACTCTTTTATATTGTTAGAAGTTTTATTTATATATATTCATAAATGATGAACGAGTTAGGTTTAAACTCCTTGTTTTTCAACTCTAAAAGTTAATATTGAACTTTAGTCTTGATAATATTCCATGTTAACTCTAAATTATACCGATGAAGATATTTACACAAACGTGAAGATTAGAGAACAATCTATAATGTTCAACTAGCTTATAATGGTCATTATGACTTATGCACATAAATTCTATGTCAAGATGGTATTTCTCAAAGAAAAAATTTAAGAGGTATTTCTCTATTTTTTTTTTTTTTTTGGTAATTAATCGTGATCTTAATTTGAGGCAAGTGTAAGAAATGTATGTGCAATTTTTCATATATGAAACAATGTTGTTAATCTAGTTAACCTTTGGTGTTTCTATTTTGGGAAGAGTACTTAACATTGTACTCTTCATATTACATCTTTTACTTACATAAAAAAAATTAGCACACCTCATTTAATTAGTATATTTCAAGAGATCATTTTTTAACTGTCAAATTGTTTTGATGAAAAATTACTGGCTGATTTTTCACCCCAATCGTGTTTGAATTTATCATAGAGCATTTCCTTGGAGAATAAGAATTAATATAGATTATTTAAAAGCAAAGAAGTTATCTACACAATATATAGGATATGCTATTTTATCTCTTCGCATTTATCTTTTCTTAATTTATTCTTGTTGGTACAAGATATAATGTCATTCTAACAACAAAGACACTAAAGAAAAAAAAGCAAAACAGAATGTTCTTTCGGAATGGTATATAATTAGGTGATATCCAATAACTCAAGTGCTTTGTAGCTAGACCAAGATAATGTGCATGTACAAATCCACTAACTAATGTTATTTTTTAAAAGAAAAGTTCTATGATTAACTTGTGCTGCAAACTGTTTATATAAAGTTCTTTAATTTAAGATTTACACTAATCCTTACCAATAACATATTAGCACATCTTCTCAAACCACTACCTAGCCATACTTTTCACTCTCACTTTACATAAATCTAACTTTTAGTTAAATAATAATACTAATATCTTAAAATTCCAAATAAAAAAAATCTTAAAATTCCATTAAAAAAAATCTTCAAAATATATATATAATGTTAGATTATTTAATTTAAAATTACTTTATTAATTTTTTTTTTTTTGAAAAAATTAATTATGATGTGTTGAATTATGGCAGGACAATGATAAGAAAAACATCCTAGCTGTTCAATCACTTAGGAACACAATCATGGGGGCCACATTAATGGCCACAACCTCAATTCTACTATGTTCAGGTCTAGCAGCAGTTATAAGCAGCACTTATAGTGTGAAGAAACCACTCAATGATGCAATTTATGGTGCACATGGAGAATTCATGGTAGCACTTAAATATGTCACACTCCTCACAATTTTCCTCTTCTCATTTTTCTGCCACTCTCTTGCAATAAGGTTCATAAATCAAGTGAACATTTTAATCAACACACCTCAAGATCCTATGTCACTTGTGACACCTGAATATATATTTGAAATTTTGGAGAAAGGTTTCATTTTAAATGCCGTTGGAAATAGGCTTTTCTATGCAGGGCTTCCTATGTTGCTTTGGATTTTTGGTCCTGTTTTGGTTTTTCTTTGTTCTATTACTATGGTTCCTGTGCTTTATAATCTTGATTTTGTGTACACTAGTGGGAAGGGAAAAATGGATGTGGATCAAAAGGAGGATTATGTTTGAATTGTAATATATTAAATTAAATATACTAAATATATATGTGGAAGATTTGCTATATTGTTGTAGTGACATTATTACAATCTTTATAATATTGTAACATTGTTGGTAAAAATTCTGCAAATTAAAAGGTTTTGTTCAATAATTGATGAAGGTTTTTCTTTTGATTTTTTTTGTCTTTAGTGTTTTTTTTCTTTTTTTGTATTTTAATAATATAAAATGTGTGAGATTCCCATTGTAACATAAAAAGCTGTTATGTGTATGTGTTTTTTTTTCTTTCTTGTTATTGATTTTTCTAAGTCAAAATCTGTAAGAAATTAAAATTATCTTAATCCAATGATTTCCATTATATATGCTAAAGTGGTAAGATGATAGTGATTATTTGATGCGGAAATATATAAATTTCCATTTAAGCAAAAAAGGAAGAATGAAAAAGTTTATTGCACTTGGAAGTGAAATATCGCAAGAGATTGTTATATTGCACTATGTTTTGTGAAAGAACATAAGGTCTATGTCACTTGAATTTTAAAGGTTGAGAAAACCCTATTGACATCTAATATAATATTTAGAGTAACATGTTCAACAAGTTTTCTTGTTTTATAATGTATATAGTGGTTTTATAATTAGGGTTGGGTCTATTATGTTTCTCTCAAACCCAACCCTAATTAAAGTGTGTGGTCCTTATTGAATATTTTTGTATTGATTAATTATTGAGATGGTACGAAATAGTGACACATGAGTCATGGTCATATCTCAAGCTAACCTTCTAGTTTGTTCGATCAATTATCCTTCTTGTAGACTAATATATTTAGTATCTTAACCATGTTTCTCGGCAATATATGGGTCATTCCTATCTTCCTTGGTAGGTTGATCGAGTGGTCTAATAAATTGGTACTAACATAATTTCCAAGTATCAAGGTCAAATAACGTAGGCATTTAGGATTGAACTAGTCTAATAAATTAGCAACAAACACAACTTCCAATACATTGATATTGAACATTCTATTAGTTTAAATTAGTAATGGGTTACAAGTGAATTAAAAGATCTAATTCTTTTTATTAGAAAAAGACCTAATTGTTTGTTTTGATTATATTAATTTGTATCAATGTCATTTTGCTTTTATTGTACATGTACTAGTTTTATGCAATATAATTTTAGTGTTGATCCAACACTTTTCTTTCCTTCTCCTTTTGTTTCGAAATACTTAGTAAAAATATTTCAAAATATCTTTTGTTTCTAATTTATTTCAATTTCTTTTAGCAATTCATCTTATTTTTGAACGTGCCAAATAGAGAAAACAAATACTAATTAATTGAATTCAATTGATTCATGAGTTTCAGTTAATGATAGATAAAGTATTTAAGATATTCTAAATTTAAATTATAGTTGAGATAATCTTTGATTAAACTTTATTTACCTATTAGTCAAATTTCAAATTATCCCAATTCATTTCACATAAAAATCAAAAGATTAAAAAAAAACAATAGAGAAGCCAATTTTTAATTACTTAAGAATATCAGCGAGATCATAATAAGTGTGTCATAATAAATGTGTCGTTGAATATATATCGTGAATTTTTTTCCTTTTAATATATTTCAAGTCTAATTTCAAAATTCTGACCGGCTATTTGTGACTTCGTGCATAAATGGCGGGTACAAAAAATTTGGCGAAAATTATGTTCATTTGGCTAATGGATGAAAATAGAGTATAGTTCTAGCTATATAAAAAAGTATAGTTATGAAACATGAGTTCTAACACTTTAAAATTTACTAAAATAAAAAACACACAAAATAGTATGGGCATTATAATCCAGCCTTACGTAATTACTAATTGATTGGCAGTGAGTTTCAAGCCTAATTAACTGATTGTCTAGCGAGTAACGTGTTGGTAATGATATACTGCAATCGAATTTGGACAATTAATTATGCTTATGTTTGGTTTGATATGGGACCAAAATTATTTGGATGGCAGTAGAATATTGAAATATAATTAAAGATGTTCGCGGGTTGGTTTGGTTTAAATTTGATTGAATATATCGGTCTAAATTGATCAAAAATATATAAATTAGGTTGGATTGAATTTACTTATTTTTTAGATAGAATTCAAACCAAATTAAATCGATATATAATGGGTTGGTTTTGATGATCAGGTGATAACATTTTATCATAACAATTGAGAATTTAGTTTTGTTGAAATTTATTTTTCTCCGAAACATTATTTGTGAAATAATATTTCAAGACTTTGCAAATAAAAACTAAAACAACAATTCAAAATATAAATATAAAAATACATAAATAAGAAAGAGTGAGATCAATTTAAAATAAAAAATACAAATGTATTGTAATAGTTAAAAATAAAATAAAAATGGAATGTAATGTATGTGGGTTGGATATATGGGTTCGTGAGTTCAAAATTTGAAATTTGATGTCTAAACCGAATATATTTGAATTTCAATTATTTGATTTAAATTTAAACCTTAATAAAGAATAGGTTAGGGTACAAAAAATTTGGCGAAAATTATGTTCATTTGGCTAATGGATGAAAATAGAGTATAGTTCTAGCTATATAAAAAAGTATAGTTATGAAACATGAGTTCTAACACTTTAAAATTTACTAAAATAAAAAACACACAAAATAGTATGGGCATTATAATCCAGCCTTACGTAATTACTAATTGATTGGCAGTGAGTTTCAAGCCTAATTAACTGATTGTCTAGCGAGTAACGTGTTGGTAATGATATACTGCAATCGAATTTGGACAATTAATTATGCTTATGTTTGGTTTGATATGGGACCAAAATTATTTGGATGGCAGTAGAATATTGAAATATAATTAAAGATGTTCGCGGGTTGGTTTGGTTTAAATTTGATTGAATATATCGGTCTAAATTGATCAAAAATATATAAATTAGGTTGGATTGAATTTACTTATTTTTTAGATAGAATTCAAACCAAATTAAATCGATATATAATGGGTTGGTTTTGATGATCAGGTGATAACATTTTATCATAACAATTGAGAATTTAGTTTTGTTGAAATTTATTTTTCTCCGAAACATTATTTGTGAAATAATATTTCAAGACTTTGCAAATAAAAACTAAAACAACAATTCAAAATATAAATATAAAAATACATAAATAAGAAAGAGTGAGATCAATTTAAAATAAAAAATACAAATGTATTGTAATAGTTAAAAATAAAATAAAAATGGAATGTAATGTATGTGGGTTGGATATATGGGTTCGTGAGTTCAAAATTTGAAATTTGATGTCTAAACCGAATATATTTGAATTTCAATTATTTGATTTAAATTTAAACCTTAATAAAGAATAGGTTAAATAAGAGCCGTGATCCTTAACTTAATTTTAGTTAACGTTTTAGTCTTTTATTTTTTTTTTCTTTTTTTAGTTTGGTCATTTATTTTAATTTTAAGTGACAATTTGAAATTTTATGTTTTAAAATGTCAACAATGTTATCATTTTTTGACAAAAATTCAAAAAATTAATCAAAATTTTCAAACAAAACCCATAAAATTAATTGTATTCTTCAATGTAATACTAATATAATCAAATTCTTAACTCAAATCTTCAAATAAACTCATATTTTCATTCTTTATTTGATGTTGTTAGAGATGACAATATGAGTTTATTTAAGTATTTAAGTTATGAATTTAATGAAATTGCATTATATTGAGGATAATAATTAATTTTATGGGTTTTGTTTGAAATTTTTGATGAATTTTTGCAAAAAAAAGAAGATAATATTGTTGAAATTTTAAAACATAAAAGATCAAATTGTCACTTAAAATTAAAATAAATGTTCAAATCAAAAAGAAAAAAAAATAACTAAAATTGAAATTAAATTAAAGGGACCACGTATATTATTTAGTCTAAAAAATATCATCTCTATATATAATTCTTTCTCTATTTGGTTACCATTTTTTTTCTTTGTTACAATCAAAGCAAAGTCATTTATACGACAATTCTAATTAGATTACAACCAAATTGAAAACAATAGTGTTTTGATAGTCTCCTTCCACGTAACAGAAAAATTATTGGATTAGAGTTTAACAAGACATAAACATAAAAATAAATAAATAAATAAAATAAAATAAAAGTATACGGTGATTAGGAATCAAATGAATACAACTAAATCAATATTTAAAACCTAACCTTAAAGTTAAATAAAGTCTCACGTCCCCGATCAATGACAACCAAGAGAAGAGAATTCACAATTTCTTTTCCGATTCAGTTACAAATCAAATTAACTACTACTACAAGCGTTTTTCGACTATAAATGATATCGGTAATGTCAATTTTGAACGTTTAGTTGGGAGATAAAAGAATCGCATAGAGGTTACAAACATTGGTTCAGCGCCACATGGGCATTCCATCAAACATCCAATGTGCCAATTTACCTTTTAAAATTTAGAAACCCATTCCACTCAAAGAGGTTACTAGTTACTACATCCACACTCATATCAGCAATATAATAAATTTTAATAACTTCATTAGTGGCTTTCGTGGCCGCACGAGATAATAATGCCATGCCTATTTTCTAAAATAATTTATATTAACATTTTCTCTCTTTTTTTAAATAATCCTAATAAAACTTTACTAACATATTTAGTTAAAATAAATTAATCATGCCATAATCACATGCATTTCGAACATAACGTATACAAATAGTGAAGAAAAATATAATTCCAAACAAAAATATGAATTTGACACTACTGATTTTTTTTTTATCAATTAAAATAAATCATCTTATATATAATTCAAAAATTGTTATTAAAAATCATCTTAAAGTAGTGGTAAAAATATATAATAAAATCATATAAAATAAATGTATACTAACAAATTAAAAAAAAATCAAAGCAAACTTAAAAAATAAGTAAATAACATGTTAGAAGTGGATGATTATAAGAAAGAAAAAAGAGGGTGCAAAAACTAAGCCCAAAACATAAATAATTAAAAACGGCCCAGGACGAAAATAATAGAGAAGAGCAAAGTAATATTCGTGAGAAACAAGTAATAATAATGAATTAATTATTGTTCACTTTCAATTTCACTCTCTCTTTCTGCATCTCAACACCAAACCCTTTGGTTTGCTCGACAGGATCGTGAGAAACGACTCACTCCAAGTATGTCTTGCTTTCTTTATTTTACATTTTTCCTTTTCTGCTTCTTAGGGTTTTCTTTCAACTCCTACTGTTATATAAATAGGGACTAAAGAAATATCACAAATTGAATTTCTAGATAAAATGAAATTAGGGAAACTAAGTTTTATTTTATTTGTATGAGTGGGTTGAAAGAAATTAAGCGAATATTCGTCGAAATTTGCGATCTTGACAACATTGATGATTTAGTTCTTGTGGTTGGGATTCATATTTCAAATCAATGAATTCTGTGTGTATTGATTATCCAGATAAGGCCAAGCTGGTTGTTTGGATTGACTTATTTGATCTTAACTACTGACATAAGCCTTGTGAGTCTCCCTAAGCTGTTTTTAGATAATTTTGAAAAACCTATTTATGATAGCTTATGAAAACAATTTTATAAAAACAATTTGACTTTATTTTATCTTGTGTTATAAAAATAGTTTATATATAAGCGTTTATGTTATAAGCTGTTGAATAAATTGTTTATCCAAACTGGGAATTAGTCATTCTGGTATAGCTTTTGGAGTTTTCAAGTTTGATATTACCTTCTCAACTAGATGTTTGAAGTGGAATGCTATAGAATATTAGGTTGTACTTGTTAGTGCTTGTTTGGTTGGTTTTCTTTTCTTTTTGTGGCCAACTGTCTATCAAAGGCTGGAAAAAAAATTAAAGGAGGGACACTATTGTTAAAGGTTTCTATAAATCTAACCAAGTTACGGATATGGTGTTAAGGTGGTTTGGATGCTTTAGTTGGAGTAGGAATTTCCTTGGTCTCTTCTACAATTTATTGTTTTCCTAAAGTTTCCCATTCTCTGATATCTTATCTGGTTGAGAAGTGTTGTGTATAGCCTTTTAAAGTTAAGTTATACTTGTTTTTCTTCTCATCAATGCTCTCCATGTTATATTTAAGTGATTTTAGTCAATTTCCTTTCCATTGTCAATTTCTGATCATGTCTATGCTGTAAGCCTATGTTAATTATGAATGCATGTATGCTAATTAATTCGCTTTTTTTTTTTTTATGTTTGAATTGAGTTTTTTTGCTTTGTTCATGGTTGAAATTCATAGCAGTCATGGTTGCCAATGCTTTAAATTGTACCAGCTTGTAATTATGAATGTATATATACGGTGTTTAAGTCAAAGCCTCCAGAAGATTTGTTACTATTACTATTCCAGTATTAGTTTCAGGCTTTTCTGGTCTAATTTCGTGTTCTTTTGTAGTGTTAGAGTTCTGTTTATGTTTTTGTTTGGTACCACATCATTCTTTATACCACTTCTATTCTTTATTGAAGCAATTATTTGTTTCATCATCATGTGATTGATTTTCTGTTTTAGCATAGCAACTTATAAATATTGCCAGTTTGCCACCTACAGGAATTGAAATTACCACCTCTTCTTATAATTAATTTGCACTCTGTCAAAATGTTTGAATGCCCTATCTATCATTATCAAACAAGAATCTTCCTGGATTATTGGAGATTTTTGAAATTTTCTATAGCTAACTAGATACTGTATTCAACTTTTTGTTCTTGTTTGCTCCTAGTCTTAATGCTCTTTTTCAAAATTTTGAGTTATTTTTTCTTGACTCCATGGCATGGTTGAGCTGAGCCTATTTGAGATTTGAGTATTTGATAGAAATACTAATGGTATGATATTTTAATAAAAACTCAGGAGTAGTTTATATGATATGAAATTGTTATTGCGAGTGTTGTATACCATATAATACTTGTAGAGTGATATGAAACTGTTGTGGCTTAGTGCTGTATACCCTTTGCAATTTCTATTTCAAGTTTATATCAGCTTACGTTTTGTACTTTTCTTCATTACAAGTATTAAACCAATGTAAAGCTGTGAAGTTTACTTTTAATATTTTCAGGTTTCTTACTATTGATAAAATGTATTTTCTTGCAGAACTTTGTCCTAGCTGAAGCCATGTCTTCTTTTCTTCCTGCCACAACAGAGTCCATTGCTCAGGCATTGGAGGCTAAAGATCCATCTGAGGCCATTTCCATTCTTTATCGTGTGCTTGGTGATCCTTCATCTTCTCCCGAAGCTCTGCGCATGAAAGAGCAGGCCATCACAAACCTCACCGACCTTCTCAGGCAAGAGAATAGAGCAGAGGATCTGCGTAGCCTTCTCACTCAATTGAGGCCCTTCTTTTCGTTGATTCCTAAGGCAAAAACTGCAAAGATTGTGAGGGTAATAATTGATTCTGTTGCTAAAATACCAGGGACATCTGATTTACAAATTTCACTCTGCAAAGAAATGGTGCAATGGACTCGCGATGAAAAGCGTACCTTTCTTAGGCAGCGAGTTGAGGCAAGGCTTGCCACTCTTTTGATGGAAACTAAGGAATATTCACAAGCTTTGACTCTACTTAATGGCTTGGTCAAAGAGGTTAGAAGATTAGATGATAAACTCCTACTTGTAGACATAGACTTGCTTGAAAGCAAGCTACACTTCTCCTTAAGAAATTTTCCCAAGGCAAAAGCTGCACTAACAGCTGCAAGAACTGCTGCTAATGCTATTTATGTTCCACCGGCTCAACAAGGTGCGATAGATTTGCAGAGTGGGATTCTCCATGCTGAAGAGAAGGATTACAAAACTGCATATAGTTATTTCTTTGAAGCTTTTGAGTCTTTCAATGCTCTTGAAGATCCCAAAGCTGTCTTTAGCCTAAAATATATGTTGTTGTGTAAGATCATGGTGAGTCAAGCAGACGATGTAGCTGGAATCATATCCTCTAAAGCAGGCCTGCAATATGTTGGTCCCGACTTGGATGCGATGAAAGCTGTTGCAGATGCTCATTCTAAAAGATCCCTAAAATTATTTGAAACTGCTTTGCGAGACTACAAGGCGCAGTTGGAGGAAGATCCAATTGTTCACAGGCACTTGTCATCCCTGTATGATACCCTTCTTGAGCAGAATCTTTGCAGATTGATTGAGCCATTCTCAAGGGTTGAGATCGCACATATTGCTGAACTCATTGAACTTCCCATGGATCATGTGGAGCGGAAGATGTCTCAGATGATTTTGGACAAGAAGTTTGCTGGTACTCTGGATCAGGGTGCTGGATGCCTTGTCATATTTGATGACCCTAAGACTGATGCTATATATCCTGCAACATTAGAAACCATTTCTAATGTTGGGAAAGTTGTGGACAGTCTTTTCGTAAGGTCCGCCAAGATAATGGCATGAGATCTCCATTTGGTTACTTCAATTGTGATTTGAATCTATGATATACTTTTGTTGATGTTTAATTCTAAATGATGAGCTGGATAGTATTTGTTTAGTTTCTGAATTTGTCAAATTCAAAGATATTCTTAGTTTTTGAATCTATCGATTAAACCATTTCATTATGGCCTTATGATTATGTGTTTTGATATTTATTCATGAATATTACATTTGGTGAAAGGGTTGATATCAAAAGGTGTCGCTTTTTGCACGAATCCAATTATGATGGGTTTGCAAATTTAGTTTCTGTTTTTTTTTTTTTACTTTGTAGAATTTATTTTCAAACCACAGATATGCATTCTGAATATTTAATTTGTGAAATAAAATGCTATTGAATTCTTTAGTTTCATGGAATTTCAAAGATCCTTTTGGGCTGATATACTGCGTGATGAGAACTTGGAGTTATGTTTGTTCTAGATGAAACAGTTTTTTGGAATAAAATGTCTCCCTTGAAGGAGATAGTGAGTGGGATTCATGGTTAGGCCACAAAACAGCTTTGGAATAAATTGAGCATATTAAAATTTAATTTACGGAACTCTCTGGGATCAGATTTTCGAATCTACAAGTTTGTAAGTGAGTTTTGGAATTGAATTTCGAAAAGGGTACTTCGAAACAGAAGAATGTGCATTTATGTATAAGATAAAGAAGGGGGTGCAAAAAGCAACCTAAAGGAAGGGAAGGGGAGTAAAATTCTTCCTTGAGTTGTTTTTACTCTCTCGAATTTAAGAGGATTTGGAGGAGAGGTAAGAGGATCAATATAAGATAAAAACCATTTCAAAATCAAATAAATTTCTACTAAAATAACTTTTAGTTTAAGGGAAAAAAAAAACAGATTTAAGAAAAAAGATTATGAGTTCAAATATGAAAAATTAAGATAACTACAAAGTTATTATCATTTGTCTATTAAAAAAAATGTAACAACTAACTTTTTGTCAAAACAAAAATAGTAACACCGACCATTTCACCAATCGAGATGAACTTAATTGGAAGCTCCCCTCAATTAAAGAAGTGTACGTTTTTTCTTTCTTCTCTCCAATAGAACAAACGTTTTAGTCAAAATGAAAGGGAAGAAGTAATTGATCAATGATCACACAATTTCTAAGGAGGACCATTTAGAACCCAGCTTGATAACAACTACATGAGCCTGGCCCAGCCCAATTTAAAGCTCAGAAAAATAAGTCAATAAGCTATATACACAACCTAGTGATGTAGTTTGGACCCAAAAAGAACCTAGTGATGCAAGACTCTTTGGAATTATGTTATTTTTAATATATAGATTTTATAATGATTAGGTTATGTTATTTAAAGTGTTGATATTTTTTCTTCTTGGTCTTCAGTAAAGTCTATAGTATTAAGAAATTCATATTTTATTTAGATTAGGTAAAAGGGATTTAGAACTTTCTTATTTTTTATAGTTTCACTAATTTTCAACTTAAGTGATTGAGTTCAATAATTTAATTTGGTTTTTCAGTTTTATTATTTTTTATAACTATTTTTTAAAAGACTAATGCAATTAGAGTATTAAGTGATAAACCCCTCTTTTTTCTTTCGATCCCAATCTATGAATAGACATGTTTTAAAGAGACAAAACAAAGAAACAAACGAATCAAAAAAATTAATTTTTTATGTAAAGTTTCGGTCGCTTTCTATTCAATAAAGTAAAAAATATTTGAGAACTAAAAACTAAAAAATTCAGAAATTTTTTATAGAAATTAAAAGTAAAATATTATAATCTTATAAAAACTAAAAACTTACTCTAGATATAGATGTAAAACTCAATGAGCCAGCATACTTCCTAAGGATCCACACCACCCATAAAACTTAATGAGCCAGCATACTCCCTTTTGTTACTATTATAAACAAACAAAAAATTGTTTCTACAGTGATTAAGAAAATTAATTAAAAAATTAATTTAATACAATTAATTTCTTAAATTTTATGTAAAATATAATTTAAATTTACTAAATTGTCTCTTTAAATATCAAACACTTAATTATTTAATTTTTTTTTTTTATTAAAGTAGGGTATATTAGTAATACTTACATTAGATGAGTTAAAAGTAGCTAACATTTTTTTATAATAGTTATCCAGATTTGAGACTACTTTTTTGTTTATAATAGTGATAAGAGAGAGGATATAGGCAAAGATAAAAAATGACACATGAATATGATTTGTGTTGGTTTGACAAATTGTGACATATTTGTTTTTCGTTATGTAAATTGGTTCATTATGTCAACTGTAAAAACCAAAAGACACGTTAATTTTTACTTTTGAAAGGGTGTCGTCGTTAGAGAATATTTAAACATTGGTGGTCTATGGAAGACCATATAGATATATGATCCACCATATAATACACGATCACTTAATTGTGTCTTACCTTATCTTACAGTGACCCTAATTATAGGTGTTAAGAAATTTATGTTTTGTTTTAGTTAGAGGTAGATTGAGTAGATGGAGAGATAGGTAATATTTTAAAATTTTGAATATTGCTAGCAATATATTCTTTAACACTTATTCTCTTTTATTGGTTTGAAACTTAAATTTTTGTGTTTGATTCAATTTTTAGGAGAGAAGTGAGGCAAAATATCTCTTAGAGTTCATTTTGTTCTTATTTATTCGGTAGGAAATGATGAAACCAAAATAACATAACAACCCTTCAAAACCTCTCTTTTCTCCTTGAATCAAACACAAAACTATTAAAAATTTATTTTCTCTCATTTTTAAATCAAACATATCTCTACTTTCTTTCTTTTCCATTAAAATATCTCTTCTTCGTTTAACCAAACAATACTTTAATCCTTAATTAATGGTTAAGGTAGGAAAGTTAGAAAATAAAACGATAAAAAAAGTAGCGGATTTAATCATAAAAAAAAACAAATAATATTAATTACTAATAATGACAATTAAAATAAAAGTTGCCATGATGTTTCTTCGGTCTATTTAGTTCGTGTGTACTTTTGGTTATATTTTGATAGACCTAATAATTAAAGCATGGCCTATTAAAATAGATTAGGGATGCCCCAAAACTACTTTAAAAAAATAATAATAATAGTACATCATTGTTTGATTATTTTGATTGTACTATCTTGTGATCTAGCATGGAATTAAGCTATTTAAAGTTTAATCCCCAAAAAGAAACTTCATAAAGTTAGGCGTATTGTGTGATGATAACAGGAAAAAGGTGAAGCTAGAATAAAGAAATAATAAAAGTTTTCATGTTGCCATCGGATTAAAAATAAAAAGAAAAATATAGTGAGAAGGTTCAACATGCTTTTTTAAACATAACCATGTTTACAACTTTTTTTATTTAAGTTTGGTGCTTGTCCCAATCAATCACCATTACTTTATTAAGAACTTACACATTAAGAAACCTACTTTTAATTGCTCAAACAATAGTTGTCATCCTTTCTTTACCTTTGACGATGCATTCCAGTGCTTGATAAGCCATACCAAAATGCATAAAATGCCTTTAATGCTTTTCCAAAAGTAAAGTTTGCAAAGCTTTGTGAGAGTTTGGAATTTGTTCCTCGTCTCATTGAGTGGCTCCTAATTCCTATAATAATATTTTAGTGGCACAACCTTTTCTTAGATTTGTACCCATTGTATGTTGCTTAACCACTTTGTCAATTTCTTGTGTGTGAACTTTTTCATCATTAAGTCTTTGATGGCCAAATGTGTGGCAACTATCGATCATATAATAAATAAATAAAAACTATTTTTAATTTACAATTTAAATATTAATGAACTTGAATCTTAACCGTTCAATTATATAATCAAATATTTATTAATATATCAAATGTAAGGACACACGAATTCGACTACCGTCAATCCTCGTCGCTCTTAATGTTATGGCCACCAAATACTTTTTTCTAATTTCTTGACATGACATACTTTGTAAAAGTAAACTAAAAGACAAAATATATTTTGTCTTTTTCTTTTGATTATGTGACCAACCTTTTGAAATTTTGATTTGCAAATTCGATAAGTAAAATTTATATAATTCAGTGTACTTGCTCTAAAATTAACCTCAATTTCGGTTTGAATTTATGACTATCCTTCACTAGAAATTTGTTTATGTGTTACGGAGGTTATCTATTTTGCATAGGTCATAACTCCAATAATTTAAACTACTATTTATAATATTTGTACGGGTATATGTGGAATCATTTATTTATTCAAGTTATATGATATAAAAATTAAAAAAAACTTTTTGTTGGAAGATCTAAACAACATGTGTTTGATTTTGTTCAAGATCATGGTTAGAAAAAGTTTAAGGGTTGAAAGGAGAAATTTCTTTCTTTAGTAGAACATGAGGTACTCATTAATAGGTCGTTCAATCCAACCTCGTGTGTATCACAAGTTATTTTTTGTTGTCTACATGTCTATATGACCATATTGAGTATCTGATTAAACAATTTGGTGGAGCTACAATTACGAGAAGAAAAAAAATATCAATGGCTTAATTGGGACCAATATTGTCAGCTAAAAAGTAAATGATGTATGAGCTTTAGAAGGTTTAAAGCATTTCATATTGTTTTGCTTACTAAACAAAGATGGCATTTCCAATCCAGAATCTCACTTAACTAAGTATTTAAAAGTCAGATATTTTCCTCATGGGGGTTCTTAAATCTTGTCTAAGTCACCTACCTAATTATACGTGGTGGATCATTCGTGAAAATTTTTGGATTATCAAAAAGAATATGTCTTTGGAGAGTGGCAATTGGTCACTTCATTAACATTTGGAAAAACAAGGCTACCTTTGGATAGTGATTGTAAGATTTGATCCCTTAGGTCATCCTAGTATGAGTTGTCTCAAATATCTCATCTAATTTTATAAGACCTCAATATTTGGAATGCACAGTTAGTAAATAAATGATACTTTTATCTTTTGAAGTTATACAAATCCTCCAATTACCCATCATTTCCTTAACCTAGATAGATCATCTCTCTTAAGGACCAAATAAGAAAGGTATATATATATTCTCTATTAAAAGTTCTTACCATTCTATTAGACATTGGGATGGGATAGACTCTTAAGAGTTATCTAGCCTTTTTATATTGAGTTATTATTTGATAATTAGGCAATTTATGTTAGTTTACTTAGTTTAACTAATATTAAGTTTTAGTGTTAATTAGAGTCAAGCAAAACTTTTTACATTTATATGTTAGATTTCACGTATATTTTGTGGTGTGTAGGATTTTGTAGGTCAAATATTCAAAGGTACTGTAGCACTAGTGCGTGATTGATTTATCTTGAGTAGAATTGAAGATCTTTGATTGTCGAGTTGGATTTGAGAGGTTGGATGACATGTGCAGATTGCAAAGACAAGGAAATTATTTGGGTCTTTTCTCTTTCATTGTCATTTTATGATTTGTCCATTGCCTAAAGAGAAACTCTCCACCCTAAGTCTAATTGGGGCTAATGTTCACCACCTACCTCCACCATCCATTTTGTTATTATTTCTTCTCATTCTTCCATAGCCGAACTAGAGCAATATTTTGTATCTTTGATTGAAGTATTATTGGTTGACAAATCATTAGTTCTCTTTGGTGATTCAACTTAGCTTGTTTCTATTTCACTTCTTTTAAGTTATAATGGATGTATACATTTGTTTCTTAGGTATGGTTACTGTCTTTCACTATGAGCTAAAATGTTTGTATTGGATTATGTGAAAAATGATGTTAGTTAGTTATGTTTAAAATGATGGGTATTTGTATTTAGCATTTTTAGCCCTTATATGTTTATGCTATATATTTATTATGTGGATACTTAGCTTAATTATCGACTCATTAAATATTGAAAGAGTTTAATGAATAGATTTCAAGTGGTTAATATGGTAATTTAATTAATAGATACATTAAACTAACCAAACAGTTTAGACATAAAACTTAAAACCATAAAGTGAATGAATTGTTTTAAGTACAGTATAAGAGATTTAATGAGAGCTTAAACATAAAGAAATCTTAATACCATTTTATTTTCTCACGTTGTTGACGAGCACCTTTGATTTATATTATGCACTTAGATGTTGTAGTACCTCAAATCACCACTTAGTAACTTAGACAATATAAAAGAAATATAGTTTAACCATTTTGACCAATTAGATCTCAACCTTAGCATTATTTACTTTGTTTCAATCTTATAATATTATATCACATGAATATTATTGTTATCCATTTTTCACTCACTAATTAATTTGATTGAGTGTGTGATTTACGAGGACTAAACTAAATTAATCCTCATGAGAACGATCTTTATTTATCACTTTATTATTTGTTTGATTGTGTATACTTGCACATGTTTTTGCACAACAGAATGATATTGATGTTTTTCAAATTTTGTTGTTTAATGAAAACACTTGAATTTGATCTAAACATTTAAATCTCATAATTTTACCAAAACATGTTAACTTTTCCTATGAGATCTTACAAATTGGTTTACCGGTGTAAAAAAATTTGATTAAGATGAAAGTTGTTTTTATTAATTCTTTAAAATAAAGGAAAAATCTTTGAGAACTCTAAGATATTACCTAAAGTTTGGAAATTTATTAATGATTACAAACTAATGTTGAATATTCAGATAAATGGTGGATGATCCAAATCAAACCTCTATATATTTCTCTAATTTGTCATCTTCTCAAAGATTGATACAAAGTTGATGTTATTGGTTTTGATAATAATTTTCGAAAAATTAGCACTATTATCAAAGATGTGGAGAGAAATCTCTTAAATTGGTTCTAACAATGAATAACTCTTCTATTAATTTCTCTATATTAATTTACTTATTGCAGATTGTCTTTGTAATATTTTACCGTTAGTTTATTTTTTAATTATTTAGTTTTGCAGGTATAAAAGATTAACATATGTTTTTGCACATCTTTTAACTAAGTTTGTTTTATTTGGATTGATAAAAAATTCCAACAAAATTGTATTATATTAGTTTATTAATTTAAGATGATATTCTAAAAATAAAAAGGAATGAAATCAAATTTTGGTATAATGCCACGTATCTAATCTAATGTTTCGAACTTTTCCTATTTATACGCACGAAGCAGCTTCTCTTAGTCCCTTTTCTTCTTCTTTTCTCTCTCCTCTTTTTTTTTTCTCTCTCTCCGGCGAAATGGAACCAAAGTGGAGCACCATTCTCGCGCCTTCTTCAATTTTCTCCGGCTTCGACGATCTCAAGTGGATCACAACGGAATTCGATCACGAACTTTTCACGAAGCGTCCAATTGCCGGAGGAATCGAAACAGCAAACGAATCAGCGAACGACAACGACGTGAAACCGTTTAAGGTGGATCCGTTCACCGTCGTTGGCGATGTTTGCTCCGGTAACCTCGCTGACGCCGCCGATTTTCAAAATCTGGTCAGTACTCTCTCACTCTCACACACTATGCACTTAAGAAAATTATTCGCTATTGAAAAAGCACGTTTGAATGTTTTATTCCTCCAACGTGATTTTGGTAAATTAAATTCTTTCAAGCTTGCTGAGAACGCTTCCTTACATTCGTGTTGCTTATTTTAACTTTAAATAAATATTAGTATTTTGTAAAATTGGAGAAAAAGAAATTAATTAGAGTTTAATGATATACAGAACGGTGTTAATTTATCCTCTGAAAATATTTTAATATTAGGTTACAAAATGAAATTGTTATTAGTGAATTGAAATATCTACGCGACTTAACTGTGTAACGGAATAACTGTTTTGGTTGAAGTTGTTGAAAGCACTCGAGCTGTGATGTAAAACTGAATGAATTAACGGTGATAGAGTAGAGAGGTTTTTTGTGTGTGAATGGAATTTGGTTTATTTAAAGGGTGAAGCAAAGGAACTTGTGAAGGCCACGTCAGCAGGCATT
>NC_021163.2:58828115-58843557 GCF_000331145.2 Cicer arietinum | reverse complement strand
GAATTTTGTTTAGTGATGAAGAAAAGGCATGCTGATGTTCACTATACTTTTTTTTTTTTGTTATTATTATTTATTGATAAATTATTATGTTGTCTTTAGAACTCGTGGGAACGCACTACTTTATGAGGATCTGCACTTCATTTTTTCTTTTACTTTTTGTCTTTTAGTTTGGGACACAGCTAGCAATGGACCTATTACTTTAATTAAGAATACAAGTTTAGTTTTGCTTTCAAATTCACAAAACTACCATGTTTAATTTTTTTAAATTACAGTGGTTTATTATAAAACTAAATATGTATTAAAAAGTTAAGATTCACTTATACATGTTCATGACTTAATAATTGGTATTTCATTTTAAAAAGAAAAATTATGCTTGAAAACTATACAATGAAATACTGGATCACCATTGCATTTACACATCAGTGATCTAGATTTAACGATTAATTGTGCAACTAATATGGAGAAAATATAAATTATTTTGAGTTACCAACGAGGCAGCTAAAATTTGGCATGTATGAGGGGAGTGAAGGGACTATGAATATGATATAATGAAATTTCTGTTTGGTTGAGAGATATAAAGAAAAACTTTTTATGTTATTTGGTTAATAGGGTGAAAGAAAAATTTATCCCTTTTAGTATTTAATATAACATTTTTCTCATCTTTAAATCTTTTCAGTTTCATATACGAGCTAAAATCAAGTAAGATCGATTTTATCATCCACGATTTCTCCTAAATTATGAACAAAGTAAATCAATAATTTTCTCCATTATTTATTTAATAAAACATTCTCTTATTTTTTTACTTTTTATTGGTCTGGTTTTAATCTATTTCCCTAAATTAAATACTGTATTAGAAAAAATTGCTTGTTTTCCAAGCATAAAATAGGATAAGAATAAATTACCACTTGTACTTCTATAAACAAATTCTCAAGCATTTTTTCTTGAAATTGAAAATAAATCATCTCCAATGTATTAAATAAAATACCTGAAGTATGCAATAGTAATATTATTTTTTCTCTCTCCCATGCACGGTATCTATTAGGTGCTTTGCCAATATAGATACTCTTAAAAAACTATATCAGTCTATTTCTACTTTTTATGAAGTGGTCCTAATATTATTGCCCACAATCTTAGTGGGTCCTTGTGGAAGAGTTTTTGGCAGGTGGACAGTTCTGTTACTTCCTTGTATAGCTTATCTTTTCTATGTTTCTTAATTTAGGGGATCACATTTTTTTTGGACTTATAGGGGATCCTTTCTATGTTTTGATCTATACCCTTAGAATGGAAATAAAAATAGCTTAATAGATTTTTTTCAAAAACCTCTTGTTTCTAGGAGAAATGGCCAAATAATCCGAAGTTTAGATATAGAATATCTAAAATCTAGCTTATAATTGTTTGAGTAAAAAAATATAGTTTAATTGACGTGTAATGAAAGGAAATAGTTAAAGAAGCAAGCTAAAAAATTATAGGTAAAACCGATGTTAAAATTAGAAAGAAAAAAAAGACAGAGATTACACTTTTTGTTTTTTTGAAGGAACAGAGGTTACATATTATTAATTAAGCCATTCATACATAATTGCAGGATGCAGTAACTTCATTTTCGACTTGTGGTGAAGCTACAAATAGTACTTTTGTATCCTCTCAAAACCTCACTTCCAAGCATTCCACCATCACTCCAACTATTGATTCACAATCATCCATTTCTGCTACCGGTAATACTCTACGCATCTATCAATACATATATATTTCATCCAAAATAATATATAAAAAAATATTTAAAAAGTTGTTTTATATTTAGTCAAAATTTATAAAGAATATATATTTTTATTTATATGTAATTCTAAAACGAATATACTACTAGTAAAAATTTAATTAACAATAAAAAATCAGAGAAAAAACATAAAATAAAAACTATACAAGTATAAATTTAAAGTTTTATTAAAAGATTCTTTTAAGCTGAAAATTTATTAAAAGATTTGAGCTAAAGATTTTTTTAAGCTGAAAGTTTTATTAAAAGATCCAAAAAGTGTAAACTCAAAATTTAAGTTATCTAATTAAGATATCTCAAGTTAGGGACTATATTTCTTGACTCTAGAAAATCTAAAGTATCATTGTCATTTTGTTTTATTAAGATGGTTGAGGCCTTATTAATAACCAAGATTAAAAGCTATTCATTGGTAAATATATAATTTTGTCAACTATTATGTAGTATTATGCATATAATTTGACATTGATTTAGGTAAAGTATTACAATTTTATCTATAGAAAAAATATTTCGATGGGTTAAAGAGTGTAATTTTTATTTATAAATTATCTTTAACGTCAATTTCTAAGTAATATGAGACTATTTTAGTATATTGAAACATATTTCATAAAATGCAAAAAATATTTAAAGAATGTGTTTGAGATAACTTTTTTTTTATAGTACTAAAATAATTTAATATTTGAAAAAAGTTAAAAATATATTTTAGTATATAATCATACAAAATAAATTCAATATTTCAAAGAACATATAAATTTTCCTCTAAATTTTTACCAACGATGATTTAATAAGAAGAAATAGAAAAATGCATGAGAAACAATATAATTTGAGTCTAAATAACTTTATACTTCAATAACGAATTATAGGCCTAATTCTAAGTTATATCCCTCTATTTGGTTTAAATATTAATTTTAGTTATCTAATAAGTGATGTAGGATAAATTATATATTTTATAGATCTCACTAAAAATGAGCTATTTTTTATTAATTTTTTTTTTTGTAATAATACTATGTAATATTCAATTTGAGGAAAATTAAATAATTGTAGAAACTAAAAATGTTGAATAGATCTATCTCTTAGACATGAAATATTTATTATTCTTCATTTAAGGAATCTTAAAAAGTTATGTGTTACACTATTTGACTCTATATATCTAAAGATGAGGTGGAAAAAATAGTGCAGTTGTCATCATTTAATATTATATAATTTATTATCACTAAAATTTAAGAAGCGCGTATTGGTGTTAGAAACTTATTTCAAGTTTCAATATATATATTTAACAAATACATTTGATGACACATAATATAGTCAGTAATGAAATATAGACACAATTTAGATAAAAACATTGATATATTTGGACCAAGTGTCAACAACAACAATTGACCACTAACATATCAAAACATATAAATAGAGTTAAAATTCAAAGATGTAAACTCAAAATATAAAAATTATCACTTTTTGCATATCGAAAAGAAAAAATTTTAAAGCATGTAAAATGAGGATACAAAGAAATACAAATTAGATGCAAACAAATACAAAATTGTCACAATCCATATAAAACATATTTCAATAGAAAGAGTTGTCTAAGGACCTAAACACATCTACCATTTTCTATATAATAATTTCCACTAATTGTAGTCATGTATATATTTTTTTAGAAACCTTTAAGATAAGCTAATATATTAATTGGATAGTTAAAATTATAAGAAGAACCATTGCAAATATGATGGAAAACAATGAATGTCAAATAATTATTATTGATTGTATTGTAATTTATAAGTCATGACACCTATATAATTCTATAGAATATTATATACTAAAATAATATCATTAAAATGTGTCTTAAAATAAATTATAAGTATAGAATAATAAATAGTATAAAAGAATATCTATTAAATATGTCTCATCAAATGAAGTGACACCTTATTTAATAATGTGCAGTAATAAAATCTAAAAGTTTATTTTAATACATTATTATAGATAGATAGTCAAGTTTTAGAATAACTTTTTCAAATACAAGATTGCTTACCCCCACCATTGCAGCAGTCTTATAAGATATATATGACATAAGGTTACCCTTTATATATTACAAGTTTATATATATCAATTGCTCATATAATTTAGTTTACATAAATCATAGAGCTTAATTATTTTGGATGGAATAATGTATAGTAACAAGCCCAGTGTCAGCTAATAAACCAACAAATCAAGCGAAAGGGGTTATTACTACAAGTGGTTCCTCACGTGATCCTTCTGATGAAGATGATGAAGCTGGTCCTTGTGAACAAAGCACCAATCCCATTGATATGAAGCGCCTTAGAAGGTATATTAATATTATTATTATTATTATTATTATTATTATTATTATTATTATTATTATTATTATTTATACATCTCAAACATTAATTTCAACTTCGTTTTCATTGTATAATAATAATAATCAATTCAAAGTTGGCCTAATTACTCAATTAGGGTGATGCAACTAAAGTCTTAGTTTGAAAAAATAAAATCATTTTCTATTAAGTATTTGATGCACTCAACTCAAAGTTTGATTTTTCCATGCAACATAACATGATTTTCATGATTTCAGAAAAGTTTCTAATCGCGAATCTGCCCGAAGGTCTAGAAGAAGAAAACAAGCCCATTTGACAGACCTGGAGGTTCAGGTAATTAATTGAATAATTTACTTTTCTTCTTTTAATAACATGTGAGGAAAAAGGTAAAATTACATAGATTCATCCATCCGTTGATCTCAAGTATTTAATAAACTTTAAGAATAAATTACGAATCGTTTAAGAGAATTCAAATTTAAACTCTCACAATAACAATTCTTGATAGCTTTACTTATTTTTGATTGGACTCCTAATTACCCGACCCTTAATAAATAAAAGACATAGTTGTTTCTGCAATCTCTTAACTTAATTTTAAGTAATACTTTAGTCCTTTATCTTTTTTTTCTTTAGTCTTTTATTTAATTTTAAATAACAATTTGATCATTTATATTTTAAAATGTCAACAATGTTATCTTTTCTTTACAAAAACATAGAAAATTCATCAAAATCTTCAAATAAAACTCATAAAAGTCAAATAAACTTATATTTTCATCTCCAACAACATCAAATTCATATATTCATCAAATGCATAACTCAAATATTCAAATAAACTTATATTTTCATCTCCAACAACATCAAATTCATCAAATAAAGATGAAAATATGAGTTTATTTGAAAATTTGAGTTACAAATTTGATGAAATTTGCATTATATTGAAGATGATAATTAATTTTATGGGTTTTGTTTAAAAATTTTGATGAATTTTTTAAATTTTTATAAAAAAATGATAACATTGTTGACATATTAAGACACAAGTGATCAAATTGTTACTTAAAATTAAATAAAAGACTAAATCAAAAGAAAAAAAAATAAATAATTGAAGTGTTACTTCAAATTAAGTGAAAGAACTCCAGAGCAATAACACCTAAATAAAAAATTCATAGGTATTTTGATTATATGCATTATTACATTACATAGATCTTATTGTTTTTCAATTTCCATTACTCATCTTTTGTATATATAGCAATTCAATTTCAATTTTCAATTTTCAATTAAGAGATTTTATATTTTGTTTTTTAGGTTGAACAGCTGAGGTTGGAAAATGCAAGCCTATTTAAGCAGCTTACAGATGCTAGCCAACAATTTCGTGAAGCTAACACTAATAACCGAGTGTTAAAATCAGATGTTGAAGCTTTGAGAGCTAAGGTATATATATCATATACAAGTTATTCTATGTGTATTAGAGACAGAAAAGTCACCAGGAATTTTTGGACTACTAGTAACTATGTAATACTGATTTTTTCTTTATTAAAGACGTGTCTTAGGATCCACACATGTCAATATCTAACACATTAATTATATTTAATTAATTTATTTTTTAAATTATTGTCGGTGTCGGTGTGTCAGTATCATGTTCAGTGTGTGTCGATATATATATATGCTTCATCGTCAATAACTAAAGAAGAAAAAACTATAATCATTTTAAAGAAAAAAATGAATTAGGAACTTAGTAGAAGAATTCCCTTAGATGGAAAACAGAGTTTTCTGGTTTGAGTTTGTGTTTTCTAACTAAAAGTTAGTAAAAGTTAACTAGTATCATTGCCTTTTTGTTCAAGTAAGCTTGGTTTCAAGTCTTATGGATGAAACAAAATATATATGCATAATAGAGCTATTCTTTGGAATTAGATTTAACCTATAGAAGGAAATTTGGCTTATACCTAAACGGATTTGGATACTACAATAATTTCATAATATTAAGTCATTTCAGTCAGTTAATCTAAGTCGTGCAACCCAAATTACACAACTCACATCAATAATTCAAAATTCCAATTGTGTGATGGTCGAGATCATCGCCTTCATTTCATGATTTAAACTCATTTTGTCGTAAGTATTTGCATAAGGATAATACAACTAGTATTGGCTCAATCATTAATCGAATTTGGATTGTCTGTAGTCGACAATCCATACATTCATGTACTGAGTACATCGATGACTATTATATGGACATCAAATTATCCAAATTTTAAACTCAACATTTCAACTTTTGGAAATCATCAAAATCTGCATTGAAATATGGACCACTTGATTCGGACTTAATTCCACAAACATGTTGACCGCATGAATGTGTATAATTGTCTACCCTCGGGTCAATCCAAATCCTTATAAATCATGTACTATTGACTTACTAATAAATATTTTGTGTGTGCAATTAAGGTGAAGTTAGCAGAGGATATGGTATCTAGGGGCACTTTACCGACATTTAACAACCAACTTCTCCAAAATCAGAATCAATTGAACACCACATCACCACAAATCAACACTAGTAATCTCCGCTGCATGCAACATGTTTCGCCGACCATAACCATCCATGGAAATATTGCTTCATATGGTGTTAGTGGACATAACTCAGCTATTGGACTTGGAGATTTTGATATAACTTGCAATGATTTCAACAATGGAGTCAATAGCGATGCTGTTAGCTCTTTGACTAGTATATGGCCTTAACTATTAGATTAATGGTTGTGTCTCCCTTGTTTTATATTTTTAGATTTGCATGTTATGTTATAGAAAATACTATTTTCTATGAAAGACTATAATATATATACTTGCTTGGTGTATGTGTCAAATGGTTCATCTTTAGTATCCTTCCTCTTGATTATTTGTTAAACTTAGTTACTAAAAATAAAGTGATGGTGTATATAGAACTCATTGGTGACTGATTTCATGAAGTAGGTTGACCAGGCTGATTAATGATCTTGATCAATGAAATAATGTAAATAAGTTTTTGTCAAAACTATGCCATAATGCCAGTTAGACTTGGAAGTAATTGTCGAATTATATAAAGTAACAAGTTCATAATTATATACACTTTAAATCAATTTTTATCACAACAGAATTAAAGACACGCTAAGTGTAAACATAATATGATCTTCTGCATCTTATTTATTTGGACATCTTTAAGATCACCTATATAGTCAAGAGTCTTATTTTTAAATAAATAAGATTAAGAAATCTATTATGGGCCTTTCAAGTTTCATGATATCCTTAGTCTATCATATGGTGGAATGCAACATGATATCTGCAAAGCTACTACTTGTTCAAATCAACAAGTAATAGGTAGAGCTAATTAAAGAAACAATGTGCATGCTTTTTTGTAGTTTGTTGTTTCTTCATAAACAAACTCGTGTGTGGACCCATTTATTTGCCTCGGTTTGCCTTAAGTATCTACTAGAGCAATAGTTGGCCTACTACATTGAATGTGTAGGGGACATAGCTTCGATCGTCAGAATATGCTATCAAGGACTACAATGCTAAGTTTGCATTGGAATAGCCTACTAGATGGTTGGAGAGTTCCCTTTTCCATCGTCAGATACCCTTGAAAAGTACACTTTAAGTAAAACGTAATTTTTGTGCATACCACTAAAACATGGAATCTTTTAGAAGTGTATTCCCTATGTTTGCTTATTTTGTCGGTTTTTTACTAGATTTTAATTTTCGATTGTGTAAAATATGTTACTGAATCCTAACTTTCAGTAGTATATTTAAGAACGGATAAACAAACACGAGGAATAGATGAACAACTTTATTTTAATATCATGTGCTAGACCCAAAATGAGGTGGTTCATCACCATCTTCTTATTTTAGGCCTTCTATTATATTGGCTCACATATCTCTATTTTTTTTTTTTTGACAAGTTCATATCTCTAAGTTGACGCATTATAGTATTGTATACTCTTCGTGAGTGTTTTGACCCGTGTTTGGCAGCATTAGAGGTACGCTCATATTGTAGCTTTCACAATGAGAGTGATTTCGACATCGTTTGGACGTGGTTCCAAACACACACTTAGTCAATCTTTGGTCCGGCTGTCAATGCTTTGAACTTGAGAGCTTTTTTTTCCCACATAACACAGTCATTTAGTCATTTAATGTACATGTATTATGCAACAACACAATCTTTTTACCACTCTAAAATTAATGAAAACAAACTTCACAAATCACTCAATTTCCACCATTTCTTAGTGAACGCGTTCCACAAGCTAATGAGAGTATCCTTGTCAAAAGAAGAAACGAGGAAGAAAGAATAAGAGATAAAAGAATCTCCTAAACAGAGGAGACAACAAGTTGAAATCTATAAGGGCACCACGTAGATCACAAGATAACCAACAATGCCAATGAAAGAATGCTAACAACAAACTCTTTTCAACACTATTAGCAGTAATTCACGAGAATTCCACAACTAGCAATGGATACACGACTGAATTACAGTTTTCATTAACCTTTTATGGAAGGCACAACGCAATGAACCACCTCCAAAGATCGTTCATCCTAGATTTCGCATGAGACAAAGGCACATGGATTAAAAATTTATAAAAATACTCGTTATGATAAATTAGATTATCAAAAGTTCACATTCATGTGTACAAAATTACATACATTATTTTTCCGAATATTATCAGGAAGCAAAGCTAGTTCTTGCATTGCTTAGTTTCTTGAATACAAGAGCCCCAATGCACATATAAATTATCATGATGATAGATAAAATTAAAATTTATACATTAAATAATGTTTGAAAGATTGTATTACAAAACCTTCCACCCTCAATTAATTATAGGCCTCCCTGGATTTCCTCCACTTTGCTCAACTGCATATCTTAAGAAATCGTCAGGCACAGGAATGTTTAACTCTGAACAAACAAGTTGGACAATTTTTCCAGTGACACCTCCAAACGACATTTTGTTCAGTGTCACAGCAATAGAAAATCTGTTAGTAACGTCACAAAACCCTGTAGACCCACCCATTCCCGAATGACCAAAGGCAATGGATGACCCATCCTTAGAACTAAATCGCTTAAATCCGAGGCCAAAACTTCCACTTGGTAAAGTTAAATTCTCGTACTCTCCTGCACCCAAGAACTCATCTACAATCCTAGGATTCCGATAGAGCTTACCAGGAACATGGGTTTGTGGATTACTATCCACATTGCTACTACCGATATCATCACCACTGCTACTATCTCTGCTAGTGTTTATGTCGTCTGTAACCTCAAAATCTTCTTTACTAGAGATTTTTTCATAACTTTTATTAATCGTAGGTAAAGTTGCTACTGTCCTTCCAATACATTTCTGCTTTTTGGGGGGTTTCGGAGAAGATAATTTGGGGATATGGGGATGACTTCCAAGTATTGGCTTAGAAGTAGAAGAATGAGGCGGTGGTATCTTGCCACCATCAGCTAGGGCTGCATAGTAACGTGCTAGGGCCCGGGCAGATAAATGTCCATTAGCCGCTGGTATGATGGCACGCCGAGCATTCAGTGTATTGAAAAGAGGAGGCAAAACGGTTGCAAGTTGAGCTATTTGATGGGGTTGGAAGGTGGTGGGTAGGTCAGGACGGTTACTGAGAGCTGAGAGCTTGCTTAACTCATCTGTATCTGCGGTCAGAGCTGCAAGACGTGATTCCACCCCTAAAAATATAAGCCATGAAGCATGGTTAGATTATACAAAGAAACTAGAATCGGAAATCTTCAACTCCAGCTACTTAAAGGTATATAGAAAATCAAATGTAAGTTTATGTTATGTTACATCAGAGATAAATTGCTTATCATCCCTGGAAAAAAAAAAGTTATTCAACAAAACTTGCCTGGGGGGATTCCTATATATAGTTCTCCTTCAATTTGGAGGGGACGGACTATTGCTTCTTCAAGGATCTCCTGAAATTTCTTTCCAGATGCATGCTGTTTTATCCAAATAGATAATCAGAACATGATAGAAATCCGACCGGTAGAATATTTTTCTACCAATTGCTTTTGGCAACTTTGTGAAGAATAATAATGTAAAACTAACTGCAACCATGCCAAAATTCTTATTTTTATCAAAATCGAGTAATAATAAAATTCTATGCCGATTGCCAACACCAGATTGGAGAGACGTGCCACTATAATAAGCACACAAATCTACAGGTTCAAGGTCCAAATTTGGACCTCCCAACCGACTGTCATATAATTCATTTTGTACCATTACAAGAAAGAAACAAATCTCAAACTTATCATTTTATTACTCTTCCTTTTTTATATATGTTGAAGTTGTGGGATTTTAGAGAAAAGGAGGAGAGAAAACAATAAGGGTTTGAATATTATTGATAATAGTTTTATGCTAACTTGATTACAAAAGACTCAATACTAATCTCTATTTATAGAGAAACATAGACTCAATCCTAAATCAGGAATAAATCATAACAATAATGAGAGATATTTTAATATGATTATAAATTGATCATAGGGAATAACTCAAGATACTCTAATATAATATAATATATATTAGAAGATATTTTCTAACATTCTAACACTCCCCATCAAGTTAAAATTTACTAAGTTTTAGCTTGTCACAAGAAAATAATGTTTTGCTCCGCAAAATAATAAAAAGGATGGAAAAGCAACTCAGGGATGCAGGTGAAGTCGGTGAAGTCGGAGAGAATTGCTATAAATATAGCTTAGCCAGATAACCGATATAATCATCGGCCTGAGAGAAATTCATGGCAAGCAATTGAACAAAACAAGGTACGTTCTTCTAAAAACTGCATTTGGAAACTTCAAACCAATCATATTGCAGAGGTGTGCTTCAAGGAGAGAAAGGCAAGGCCAGTACATATAGGACAAAGATGGGGTCAGTGTATCCGGGGAAAAGATGGAGCCAGTGCATCTAGGACAAATTGTCATGCTAAAGTGTGAGTCATGAAAATAAAAGACACTGTCAGAATGACCATCAATGGAAAAAGAAGTCATCACTAATATGATTCATCTATGGGAAAAGAGACATCACCAGAATGATCGTTGGTGATCATATAAGTCACAGTTATAATCTATTAGTAAGAACTAAATTGCATGACAAACAGACAAGAAGAAGCAACGCGACTCTAATGAAATGAAACCATGGTCGATAACGGAGTGAAAAAATGCGTCTAAAACAGGAGAGATAACAGCTGTTTGAATAATAACACATATTTTCATTGATCAAAATTGAAAAGTAAGGGCAGATCTGGAAACAGGAAGGAAAACCCAATCTAGACGACCGAAACATTGTGCAAGAAGGCGAACAGACGCACCTAAGCTCGAGGCTATTAGCGGCGGTGCGTGGAATGAACAGACGCACCTAAGCTCGAGGCTATTAGAGGCGGGATTGTTTAAAGAGGATCGAAATAAGCTCTAGTTACCATGTTGAAGTTGTGGGATTTTAGAGAAAAGGAGGAGAGAAAACAATAAGGATTTGAATATTATTGACAATAGCTTTATGCTAACTTGATTACAAAAGACTCAATACTAATTTCTATTTATAGAGAAACATAGACTCAATCCTAAATCAGAAATAAATCATAATAATAATGAGAGATATTTTAAGATATCTCTATGATTATAAATTGATCATAAGGAATAATTCAAGATACTCTAATATAATATAATATAATATAATATAATATAATATAATATAATATAATATAATATAATATAATATAATATAATATAATATATATTATGTTATGTTATGTTAATATAATATAATATAATATAATATAATATAATATAATATAATATAATATAATATAATATAATATATATTATGTTATGTTATGTTATATATTATATTATATTATATTATATTATATTATATTATATTATATTATATTATATTATATTATATTATATTATATTATATTATATTATATTATATTATATTATATTATATTATATTATATTATATTATATTATATTATATTATATTATATTATATTATATTATATTATATTATATTATATTATATTATATTATATTATATTATATTATATTATATTATATTAGAAGATATTTTCTAATATTCTAACAATATAAAAATTCTATTACTCTTTCTTTTATTCAACACAATAAATGAATAGCTCTTTTTTTATAATAAAATGATCATTCTTTGTCCCCCTCATTAGTTCAGAAATTCTGATAAAACATGAAATTGATGAATATTTATTGCATAGGAATTATGTTTTTGATACATAAGATCTCAGCATTTACCTCAATGATTCCACCGCACAACCAGCCGAATGACAAATAATGATAATTTTGCACCTTTCCTGGTTCAGTCTCAGGCGCTGATGTACAAATGCGGTTTAAACACTCATTCCAATCTAACATGATTAGAGGATTTTCTTGATTCATGTTTGCCATTGCATTGTGCAACCCAGATGTATGGTTAAGCACGTGATGAACCTGAAACAGAAGATTAAAAACATTGTTAAAAATAATAGCTTCAGCACATTAGTTTAGGGGAAATATCAGTATTTGACCTTAATGCCTTCTTTCCCATTTGATCCAAACGATGGCCAAATATCTGCAACATTCTTTTCAAGGTTTAATTTTCTGCGAGATAAAAAGCACACAGTTATTTCAGGTTAAAATCATTATGCAAGACAGTATATGGCATCATGTAGTGTAAGTAATTTTTTTAACTTTAATGACAAAGAACAGACATGAATCTATCCAAGCTAGCACCAATATGGTTGCTTTGATAACATTTTGAACAACAACACAAGAAGTCTGAGATTCACTGCTAAACAATTAGATACAGTGGTATATCAATTCTTGTTTCTCAAATAACTCAGCATACAAAAAGGTAGACAACCAATCTGGAGGAAACTTATTATAAGTGAAATCACATGAATAACACTCCAGCATTAGATTAAAGTATGAATTAATGTATAAAAAAAAAGTCTTGATTTGCTGTTTCACAACTTCACAGTGCATTAACTGAAGTCAACATACCATTGTGTTAATTGTGAAGGGAAAATCAACATATTATCACATATATGGATGTGAATGGTGAGGAATGTAAACAGGCAATTGACTATTCTAATCCCATTTTTATCCATTTACCTTATAAATGAGACAAATTAGATCAATTGGCTGGATTAAATATACGGAACATATGATTCCAGTATGCCACGGAGCTTTAATGTAAATTAAAACAAAAATGTAAGAACAATGCAAGGGGTTAAAGAGCAACCTCAGATTCACAAACTGTAAAGGATGACAATAGTACTGAATTTGTTTACTTTCAGTTTAAAAGATTATTACAAATAAGAATATAGTCGGCCCAATGTTTTACAATATTACAATAATGTAACTGTTGGATACCAAGCTTTGAAAGATGAAGTAGTTTTGAATTTTTCACATTGATTTTGTTATTCTTGAGGATGTTATTAGTCCAAAGCCGACACAATTGTTTCTTTGACCACCACTCGGGTCAATTTGTCAAGCTTTCATTTAGAATAATCTGCTGCTACAACACTTGTCGAGCTCAAGATAACTGGGGAGAACCAATCATGGAAAGGGAATAAATTCAAGTGCACATTGAGAAACACCCCATATATTCCTATTAGAGATTTTATTATTAATTGGCATATTATTAGTAAATTCTTATTAACATTGAGGGTTTTTATAAGGAGAGCCTTGGCATAACAATTGAAGTCGATGCCTTATGATGAAGATCACATGATCGAGTCATAGAATTAGTCTCTCACTCTCTTGTACATGTAAGCTGAGACTCCAAAGATCTGCAATTGCAATGGCGGATCCAGGACCTGGCTCAGGGGTGCAAAATATGAGTACTTGCAGATTTTGGGTGTTGGGCTTAAGGTGCAAAAAAAAACTCAGGGTGATCAAAATGCAAAAAAATAGGGGTATGGGTGCAATTTTCCGAAGTTCAGGGTATGCTGGTGCAGATCCTTCCCATAAACTGGATCTGCCCCAGCAATTGACCTCATCCTTCCCCCGATCCTGCTTTGGCAATAGCTCTATAGCACCAGGTTGTCCTTTGAGGGTATTTCGAGTTTTTATCAAGCAGATTTCCATATTTAACAACTCTTAGAATTTGGGCCATGAGATGAGGGTTAGTGCCTACCTATAACCACTAACTCGGAAATATAACTAGTCTAGTCAATGTGGGATCTCCAAATCTATGAGTGTAGCCGAGTCTCTCCTGGATCTGTTATTGGGCCACCTTTATTATCCATGTATAAGGCTCAACAACCTTGAACATGACAAGATATATTAGGAAAAATTAGTCCCACATAGGCCAGAGACATGATCTAACCCTGATAGGTGTATTATGAGTGTTTCCTGCTCAAACTCGGTTACACATCCTTTCTAATTTCTAACATTGATCTGCTGCTTTTTCTCTATGGAATTCTTTGTTATTTTTTTAATGTTGGGTGAGTCCTAGGTCATTGGACATCTGTTATTGTCAAACAATAATTGTCAGGGAACAATTAAAGAGGCTAAATTTGGGTAACACTGTATGATCGACATTAACATTACAAATTTATGCCTTTGGTTGCAGCCAAATGTTCATATACTTAAACAGCTGATAAGAGAACGTCTTTTTGAGAGATTTTGACTAATTATAAGATTAGGAATTTGAGCTAAGTAAGATTAGGCATTTGACTTCTATGTAGTGTAAGCTCAAGAGAATGTGATCTTGTTGAGGGATTTCCCAACAGATATGCTGAGACACTGCAAGGCATTGCAACATTTTCTTGCTTTTCTTTGTGATTTTTGTGTTTTGGTCTCATGCTATGGAGGATTCCTTATCCACCACACTTACTAATTTCTTCTATTTTCTTTTATCATTATTAAAGAAGATTGTGATCAGGTACTAGTGAGTAATATTAAATGACATTGCCCATCCAAACCACCTGCTTACGTTTCATATTCTCTGACAACAATACTGACATGGGCGTAGCATACATGAAGCAACATATTCTGCCATTATCAGAGGAACATTTCATTAAAGGATGAAGCAAATGCACAGTATTAGAAGTTAATTATTGATAACTAGGTGGAAGACCATTTGAAGGAAAACATCAGAGAAAGACTACAGGCAAAACATATCTATCTTGGCATGCATTATTAGACATACGTAGGTTTACTACTAAATAGCATGTTACTCAGCACAGCCACACTACTTACACTAATTTCAATGCGAATGAAAACCTTATTTTTCAAATAAACAAGAAGTTGCAGAAAAAATCAAGGGGCAGTCAAACTTGATAGTTTACAACATACCCAATGTCGACCAGCCAATGTATCATT
>NC_021163.2:58793212-58828069 GCF_000331145.2 Cicer arietinum | reverse complement strand
CCTGCTGTGATACCCTTTGTAACAGAAAACACTGGAAAAAGGCTATCAAGCTTAACTGGACGAGGATCATATTTACCAAGCACTCCAGCAGCAGTGTCAATAATGACCTCTCCATCTTTGTAGGCACATACCTTTCAAGATATTGAGGAAACTTATTAAAACAATTAAAATGTACTTCATTTACTTGTTGAGCATCAAATGCAATGGCAGCAACATTATATGTGAACAAATGGAAAACTTCATAATTTTCACGCAAATCATTAATAATTTAAGTAAATTTGTGATATACAACCCAGGTCTAGTCCAGTGTAGTAAAGCTAACTGTGCATAAGGAAATATAATTAACAATTATAAATGCATAGGAAAAACCAAAACAATCTCAAGCTTTAGTATATCAAGGATTTATAAAAGAAACACACACCTGGATTCCAAGTATCTTATCAATATTTCCCAGCTCAATTAAAAGTTGCCTCAGCTTGGCTTCAACATCAGAATGGACTGGTGAATCAAAAACCCATCTATCATTTACCGATGGTCCTCTATTAATGTACCTGAAGTCCAACTCAAATCAGCTATAGGTCAAACAAGCAATGTAGAATACACTGATAATTAAAAAATTAAAAAACAAAACCAAAAGACGCACCCACTCAAAACAGATTCTGCAAATGGCTTCATTATGTCCATATATACTATGTGAACGTCCATGCTGGAAGAAAGCCCTACATCCAAATCAGTCAAGTAAATAAGGTTGTAGAACGAATAAGTATTACAATGGCACCACAATGCGAAATAACAGACCTCTTAGAAGATTAAGAACCCGTCCAAATATTACAATATCACCAGGAAATGCATCAACCTGAAAAAAGTTATAAAAATTATGACTGTAACTGACATACTATCAGCTTCATAAATTTGGAATAGCAAAAGACAATGCAAGTATATATATTCGAACTCACAGGATTGAAGCGTTTCATTTCTTTTTTGTCAAGGTTCATTTTCTCCTGTATAACCTTCATATTTTTGTTTCTTTGATTCTCTAGAGATTTTAATGTTTCCTTAGCATCAGGAAAATAGATCAGAATTAGATTAAATTAAACATCAAAAAGAGTAAAGAATATGATACTTTCTGGAGCTTGAGGCATACTTACTATGGATTCTTTTGCTGGTGTTGTTGCTCGGAAAAATATAGCTGTGACCTCCATTGCCTGCTCTGGCATGTCCAGACGCAGCTTAAGCCCCATTTCTGCAAAGGCGGACAGAAGGGCCACATGGTCCCCCTATAATAAAAAGGTTGACAAGCTCAATCATCATTTAGAAATATCTTTTGGAAATTAGAGCAACAGTTAAGTACAAAAAACTTATACCGATAATGACAATCCTAAAGAAATTGTCATACAAAAGTTAAAAATGGTTCTAAAAGCCGAAAGGAAATAGACAAAGTAAAAAATTAGGATTGTTTGTTCCTAAATCATAGACACTTGGCTATTAGGAACTGTCTAACTTGACTTCCATGAATTAACAAAAGCACCCAAAAAAAAGCTTATTCTGTTTGGCGGGGATAGGAAAAGGCATTTACATCTCTAGCAAACCCATTTAGACCCCAACTTGCTTTAGGGAAGCAAGCTTAGCTCAACTCGACATCCACCAGTACGATCAATTCAGCTTCTCAATGAAAATTGGAGGTCACGAAGACCAAAGTACAGTGCAATTTGTGAAAAAGTGATTTCAACATCATGGAAAAATTAATCAACCAAATTTTTTAAAGTATTATTACTAACACTAATATGTAGGGCCAAATAAATTTATCAAAGAACATTATCACAATATATCAGTTAATATGATTAAGCTACACTACTAACAGCTCAAGTAAGAGTCTGGTAAATAACCTTCATATTCTGAGATGTTATGCTCAAGAAAACAGCAACAACAGATGCTATGAAAAAACATAAAAGCCAGCACCGACCTCAACAGATGCCAAAAACATCTTTGCAAGTGCTTGCTTAATGGTGTTTGAAAGTTTCTTCGTAAGCCCAAAGTCGAGTAAAATGGGACGATGTGGAGATTCCTTGCTCACAAGAAAATTTCCTAAAATTATTTAAGTTAGAGAACCATTTCCATGAGTACATGGAATAATTGGAAAATTATAACAGAAAGTTGTTAATAAAATTTCTACAATAAATTGAAAAATGTTGTACATAAAACATTATAGACTTGTGCTCATGCATACACAGGCACAAAAATATAACATACACACACAGAGATGGACAGTATACCTGGATGAGGATCACCGTTAAAAAACCCATCAACATATATTTGATGGGCATAGGCACGAGTAATCTCCTCAACAATCTTTTGATTATTCACTCCATATGCTTCTAGAGCTTCTAAATCATTCAACCGAATTCCATCCATGTACTCTAAAACAAGGACCTTTTCTGTAGCCTGTCATTGGAAGCAACCAGATTATATAAATATGATAAACTCCAAAAGGAAAAGAAAATATAATACAGAAGAATACACGGAACAACATTTCATTTTGAACCACATAAATATTAAGGTACCAATAGGCATACTAATATATACATGCACAGGAAGGAAAACACTATACTTATCCATTGGATGGAAACTGCACTTAGAAAAGGTGTCGCATAACATAACTACCGAGGGCAAAAATGTTTAACTACAATTCACATTGCTATGGGACCGTGTAGAGAAATATGTAAATTTAGGTCACTTCAACTCTCACATGAATAAATATAAATGTCTAATCAGGTCTGGGGTTGAGAATGATTGGCATCATGTCGTCATATTAAGATAATAAAGACTGAAAATTATGATTATAAGGGATCACTTGTTTCACACACTTTTTCCTTAGTACTCTAAGATGCCTCAAACGACACTGATTTCACTCGTTTTCGTTCAGTTTGCTACGCCGTCGTCACTATTTCTGACGACTTTTCCGGCAAACGACCACCCTTCGCTCCTTCAAAGAAACACCAAGCGTTTCTATTCATCTTCCTCCGCCGCCGCTGCTCGTTTCTATTTGTATTCATCCACCGCTGCTGCCGCCATGGTTGTTCACGCAAAGGATGAATCCTACCTAGCCGCCTCAATCCCTAAGCGCGTCCGTATCTTCGAATCGATTCAGGAGGAGCAGCAGATTCGCCTGCTTTCCCCATCTCCAGATCTGATTAAGGCAACACTTCTTGATGGAAACGTGAAGGAAGGAAAGAAACGGCAAACTACTCATTTGGACGTTGCTCGTGAAATGATAGAGCAGAGCCCATTCCTATCATGAAATCTCAAAGAATTTGGCCAATAATGCTCTTAGGTAAATTGTGTTCTTTGGGATATGACTCGTCCTATTGAAGAGGATTCTCAACTTCAGATCTTTAGGTTTGATGCTGATGAAGGACGTGACACTTTTTGGCATTCTAGTGCTCACATTCTTGGCCAGTCACATGAGACGGAGTATGGATGCAAGATTTGCATTGGGCCGTGTACTACAAGAGGAGAGGGATTCTATTATGATACTTTTTGTGGTGACTCGGGATTAAATGATGATTACTTTAAACTAATTGAGGCTGGGGCATTGAAGGCAGTTGCGAAAAAACAACCGTTTGAGCAGTTTGTGATAACTCTCGCTGAAGTGAGGGAGTGTGCTCCTGGTATGATGAGGAAGATGTCGCAGTTTCCTAGCAGGCTGTTTGCGATTCTTATGAAAATGCTTTTGGATATTGAGGATGATCCAGCTTGGCACACTGCGGAGACTGAGGATGAAGATGCTGGTGAAACTAGCAATTATAGTGTTGGACAAGAATGTTTGGATAGGTTATCTACATCTTTGGGAGGAAATACAATTGTCCCTGTTGCTTCTAAACAATTACTTGCATATTTGGCTGCACCCGAGGGAGTGTGCTCCTGGTATGATGAGGAAGATGTCGCAGTTTCCTAGCAGGTTGTTTGCGATTCTTATGAAAATGCTTTTGGATATTGAGGATGATCCAGCTTGGCACACTGCGGAGACTGTTGGACAGGAATGTTTGGATAGGTTATCTACATCTTTGGGAGGAAATACGATTGTCCCTGTTGCTTCTAAACAATTACTTGCATATTTGGCTGCACCTGAGTGGCAAAAACGTCTTGCTGCATTGATTGCACTTGCTCAGATAGCTGAAGGATGCTCAAAGGTCATGATAAAGAATTTGGAGCAAGTGGTGGCTATGGTATTGAATTCATTTCCTGATCAGCATCCTCATGTAAGGTGGGCAGCTATTAATGCAATTGGGCAACTGTCTACTGATTTGGGTCCATATTTGCAAGTTCAATATCATCAAGGGGTGTTGCCAGCCCTAGCTGCTGCGATGGATGATTTTCAGAATCCTCGTGTAGAGACTCATGCTGCTTCAGCTCTGCTCAACTTCAGCGAGAATTGCACACCAGATATTTTAACACCATACTTGGATGGAATAGTTAGCAAACTGCTTGTACTTCTTCAGAATGGTAAACAAATGGTGCAAGAGGGAGCTTTAACTGCTTTGGCATCAGTTGCTGATTCATCTCAGGATCACTTTCAAAAATACTATGATGCTTTCATACCGTACCTGAAGGCTATATGGTCAATGCAACTGATAAGTCCACTTGTAGAGGAGGTCAAAGGTATCTGGTTCCACAATCGTTTACGACGTGACCTTTCTCAGTTTGTCTTGCCTCGGTTCGACAATCGTTTAGGACGCGACCTTTCTCAGTTTGAATTTTGATCAACGAAAATATGTGCCCTTGTTCAAACAGTCGTTATCTCTCCTGTTTTTGATGCGCTTTCTCACTCCATTGACCGATCATGGCTTTGCTTCGTTAGAGTTGCACTGCTTCTTCTTTGGTGTTTGTCATGCAATTTAGTTCTTACTAATAGATTATAACAATGGCTTTTATTCTCATCGACTTTTATTCTCATCGACGATCATTCTGGTGGTGTCTCATTTTCCCACATATCAATCATATTAGTGATGACTTCTTCTTCCGTTGATAGTTATTTTGACGGTGTCTTTTATTTTCATGACTCACTTTATCTTGACAATTTGTCCCAGATACATTGGCTCCATCTTTGTCACAGATATACTAACATTGCCTTTCTCTACCTGAAACATGACTCTGTTTCCTTGAAGCAAATTCAAGTTTTAATATTTTGAGTCTCTGTTATTATTGGTTTGAAACTTCAAAATGCAGTTTTTTAGAAGAACAAAGCTTGTTTTTTTCAATTGTTTGCCATGAATTTCTCTCAGGCTGATAATCAATCAGGTTATCTGGCTAGGCTATATTTATAGCAATTCTCTCTGACTTCACATGCATCTCTGAGTTGCCTTTCCATCTTTTTTATTATTTTGTGGAGCAAAACATTGTTTTCTTGTAGCAATCTAAAGCTTAGTAAGTTTTAGCTTGAGGGGGAGTTTTAGAATATTAGAAAATATCTTACATTTTTTATATTATATTAGAGTATCTTGAGTTATTTTCTATGGTCAATTTATAATCATAGAGATATCTAAGAATATCTCTAATTATTATTATGATTTATTCCTGATTTAGGATTGAGTCTATGTTTTTCTATAAATAGATATTAGTATTGAGTCTTTTGTAATAAAGGTAGCATAAAACTATTATCAATAATATTCAAACTCTTATTATTTTCTCTTCTCCTTTTCTCTAAAATCCCACAACTTCAAAAATAATAGACTACAAAAATTATGATTATAAGGGATCACTTGTTTCACACACTTTTTCCTTAGTACTCTAAGTTGCCTCCACTATAATGTCACCTTTATGAGTAAATAACTCAATCATATAATATTATAGAAGACAAGAGTACCTGAATTACATCCGGGATTAAAACATCCACTCTATTGGGATTCAAATTTCCATCATGTTTGTTTCTGCAGCCAAGATTTTTTGCCACAGTCCTGGTGTTTTCTACAGAAAAAGAAGTGTTAGTAAGAGACACGGATGAAAAATGAAGGAGAAGATATCCTTCAAACCAAAGGCACAAATACACAAATTTCAAAATGAAACAATTGTGAGTAAATAGTCCATTAACTTTTCAACATATCAGTTAAAGAAATCCCTAAAAGAAACTGTGATAAACACCAATGACAGAGAACACGCAAAGACATTTCCAACCTTGACAGAACTAGGTAAACATAAAGTCTTGAAAATCCAAGCAACTAGCTCCAACAAAATATACCGAAGACATATTCAGGAACAAATTTGGTTTTACAACATAATAATTTGGAGAAGACCAGAAAGTTACCGGCTTCAAGATTGAAGTCAAGTTCTTTTGGAGCTTCTTTGCACCATTCATCAATCATAGGATTGAAGTTGTATTGTGGCTCAGCCCATGCAATCCAGTCAACAATTGACTTTGCATTTTTTAAGTCCTGAAAACAATGTAGGTCAAAAAATTATTTGAAAGCCTCCAGTGACCTTAATATCCATATATCCTGAAGGATAAAACAAGCAAAACCTCCAGTATGACTGTATTGATGCCATCATGTTGAACTTTGACAACCACTTCCTGTCCATTGAGCAGAGTTGCACGGTGGACTTGGGCTATCTGTTTAAAATGTGCAGCTTAGATTCAAATGAATCAAGTCACTCAAGGAAATACATTTAATTATAGAGATTCTTAACTGAAGTTAAAAAAAATTCATCTAGCAGCAAAAATATCTTCATGATCTTACTGATGCTGTTGCCAAAGGTTTATTGACAAAATCCGAAAAGAGCTCATCCATTGATTTTCCCAACTCTTTCTGTATGGTGCCATAGACCTTCAAATATAAAAACTACATTGAGAAGTCTGTAGTGGTGGCAACTCAAGAAAAATATGAAATTCTCATGTAGGTTGTTAGCATATGATAGCTCTTATTCTTGTTCATGGATTGCGAATTTCATTTTCAACAGAAGAAGTGTGAATTTGGCTAACAGTAAAATATGCAGTCAAATCCTATACTAGCCATGTAAAAAACAAAAATCATTTCTAATGCTAAAAAATATGAGGGATTTTTTTTTTCTTGAAACCTTGTCATGTAAATCATCCCCCAAAAGCATTTTTTCCTTTAACTACAGAATAGTAATTGTTTAAATCGAAATTTTTTAGAAAACCTCTTCCAAGGGTCGAGGAGGAAGGGAGTCCTGCAACTGCCTCAAATTATTTATATAAGGTGCAGGAAGAACATCAGCACGCGTTGACATATATTGCCCAAGTTTCACCCACAAGCCTTCCATCTCTATTATCAATTTCAAAATTCGTTTAGCATTCCTCTCATGAGCCTTCTCCCACAGTACATGTTGTTTAGATTTGCTAATCCATTTCTCTCGTTGTTGTACACCCTATAAACACAAATACAAGAAAGTAAGAAGTTCAATAGATTTATTTTTTAATAAAATAAAATCTGAGCAACAAACCAGCTCACCTTATAATCTAGGTATACTAATATGGCCATTGCAAATACTCTAATACGTCTTCTGTAAAGGTTCCCCAACCCCATTCTGACGGGCACACTACAACATGAAATAACGGGTACAATTAATTTAAGAACAAATGTACAGATATGGCAGAGTGACTACTTTGTAACATATATATTTGCACCAAATCAAGAACCAAGAAAGTCATTGATAGGTAATAACACATTAGAAAATCACTAAGAAAGAATCAAAACAATATTCAATTAAAAAATGCAGTTTATGGCATCCAGAGAATAACAAACGTTGTAAACTCTCAAGTTTTTCAAAGTATTATAACAAGTTGATGAATGGAGAAAATAATTCAACTAAAATACAGAGAACAGCAGAATAGTGCAATACTTGCTAGTAAGCAGGTTGCACAAAACAACTCTGCGATTATTATATTAAACATCTCAAATATAAATGAGACAATGCAAATTATATTTTTTTATGTGAGATATAAAAATATTCACTGGTCTTCACCTAACAACTAAACAAAAGCTTTTGGGACATGATACCGGAGCCTTTATGACCATGTGTTTTAAAGTTCAATTCTTGATTCCCTCATTCCTCTATATAAAGGTTGAGTTTCAGCAGGTGGTTAGAAATTTAGAATGAACGTGTACATTATCGCCGCTTCCATTAGACATTGACCGAGTGTTCAGGAGTTTGATCTTTGCCACCCATTATAATATTCTATTAAATAAAAGGTTAAGTTCAAGCACAAACTAGGGTGGACCTAAGCATTGTCCCTGCTTCAAACCAAATGGTATTTCCTGTGAGAGAAAATGACATTACAAGCATATTCTAAACTAATTTTAATTTTAATGCCAAAGGCAGGGACTTCTTATTCCCCTACATCCATAATACTCCGGTATACTATAGTTCCATCCCAAAATACCATCACCAAACACCTCCTAATAGATGTAAATCAATGTCATTGAAACATATACTGTTCCTAACAATAGCATTGGAAATATTCAACAGGCAAAGTAGGCAGAGAAAAAAGTGAATGAACCTGGCTTTTGAATTAAAAGTATATAAAGCACAAGTAAATATAACGAGAAACTGTAGATTAATCATTGGTCTCAGGCAGGTCTAGAGGAAAATCAAATAACCCATCCATAATAACTCAGTGACATGCTAAGCTGACCATAATTTATGTTCAAGAAGACATATGCTGAGAGGGACTTAGTGAAAGTTAATCAGGAAATTCCAAGAACCCCAAAAAAACGTTAATCATTGAATCAAACTTAAGTCTAGTAGAATACTCCTTCCAGAATTAAATAATAACAAAATTGATATTTGAAAAGCTGATCTATTTGGTTTAAAATTAAGATCAAATACATCAATTTTTTGGGTTTGTAGACGAAATAGCAAGCACGATCAGCATATAACACACGCAAAGTGGAGATCTTAGTTCGAACCTGGGTCAGCACGGAAAATATTTAGTCTAGCAATATTGACATTGTCAGTTGAGCTAGGCCTTACATACATACATCAACTTTTCGTTTATTTTTCATTCCAAAGGTAGTGACTCTTAATCTAAGGTTCTATTTTCAGCTAGTCCCACTACTAATATCCATAAATGGACACTTTTGGAACAAACACCTTAGGACACCCACTTACAGTAGGGTCATTTCATTTCTCAACTTAAATTTGGCGTGTTTCACCAATAAACTCTTTGAAACAAAAAAAAAACACACACACATATTTAACTTTACATCAAAAATAGAGAAATTAACTGCGATGAAGAAAAATCCACATCGGTTACAAGTAAAGTGACGAAAATAACGATGATGAAAGCAAGGCAAAAAACGATATAGTAATATCAACTAACAATACAATCCAACGTAAATGATGATGAAATTTCATATCAAAATTTAGAAAATGAACACGAGGAATGAAATTCAATGAATGAACAGAGAACAATAAACACAGTGAAAATTTATGAATTTTGATTATAATTGGAAACCAATAGTTCGAAATTGAAATTGAGATTTATCGTTTGGGTGAAGAATCGAAGAAGAGTGGGAGAGCGTTATTACCTGAGGCTTTGGAGAAGATGAGTAACTGATTGGACAAGAAAGAAACTGTGCTCTGTGAAAAAGAGTCGCAACTAGAAAAGTTATGAATATGAATAGATAGTAATTATCACATGATAATGAAATTAATTTTCATATAGTAAATGATTATCGAGACAATAATTATAACCGATCGACTTTGTCAAAAATTTAATTAATGTATACACACATCTCATAAATTAAATGTCATGTTTTTAACATTTGAGTTTCTTCCATTCTTAAAGAAATATTAATTGCTTTGATTTCAACGACACGAATATGAAAATATAGACTATAAACTACTTTTTTACATCAATGATTAATTAGAGATTAATTTTCATATTTAATTGTATTTTTTAATTGCATAACGATTGTGATTAATTATGTAGGTAAAGTAGTTTTACAAAACAGTACACATCCATTAATTTTTAAGATAAATTTCATTTAAAACATAGTCTTATTAATTATACTTAATGGACTAGTTAAATAGTATTAAATTCAATAAATCAATGTATATTATTAGAAAAAATAATACTCTCTATCTTCTAAGTGACTTATTTGCAACAATAAAATTGTCTTAGAATAAATGATTAACGATAATTTAATAAAAATTATATTATTTCTCTTTTATTTATATATTTTTAATATTTATAAAATAATTAAATAATTGATTATTATATAATAGAAGGAATAAATGTTTTATTGGTATTTTAAATTAACAATTATTTTGAAATCGAAAAAAAGTACAAATCTGATATTTAATATGAAGTGGAAGGAATATAAATTAAAGGCTAAATTACATTCGTGGTCCCTTAACTTAATTTCAGGTAACGTTTTAGTCCTTTATCTTTTTTTTTCCCAACTTGGTCCTTTATTTTAATTTTAAGTGACAATTTGATATTTTATGTTTTAAAATTTCAACAATAATATCCTTTTTTATACAAAAATTCAAAAAAAATTTCAATTAAAACTCATAAAATTAATTATATTCTTCAATATAATACAAATTTCATCAAATTTGTAACGCAAATCTTCAAATAAACTCATATTTTCGTACTTTATTTGATATTTTTATGAATAAAGGACTAAATCGGGAAAGAAAAAAAAAGATAAATGACTAAAACGTTACCTGAAATTAAGTTAAGGGACACAGATGTAATTTAGCCTAAATTAAATTTTAACAATTATAGTCGTCCACTTCTTTTTTAAATTAGTTTTAACTTTTTATACATACCAACCTAACTAATAAAACTGAAATATTGATCCTCTTATCTTTGCCACCATTTTATGTGAACATTTTTAAAATTAGAGAATCAAAATTAAAGGAAAAATAGAAAATTAAAATTAAAATTGAATACTAAAAATACATTTTAGTTTTTATTTTCTATTTTTACAAAATATTTCATCATTTATTATATCATTTTATATATTTTTCTTTTTGCAATAAACAACTAAATGTATTATTAACAAATCAATAATTAATATTATATTTATCTTTAAAAATAAAAATTAAATAAAAATAAATTTTATTGCAAATGTGATAATTAAAAATAAACAATATGAATTAATAATATAATATTTTGTTTGTAATAATAATATATTATTATAATTATAATAATTATTAATATGTATACTTGTATAAGTATAATATAACTACTCCTTCCATGAAAAAATATAAATAAAATAAATATTTAAAAAAAAAATATTTGATCTTATTTTTTTATCAAATATATCAACTTCAAATTTTTTTATTTATATTTAATGCTAAAGAGAACGACAATTTAGTTAAATATTTTCATGTACAAAATATATATTTTATAGTCCAATCATTTTACATTTTTCTTCGTTCTATAATGTGTAAATTGAGATGTGAAAAAAAGTTTCTTAAAAGGTGTCTAAATTTCGATCTATACTGTTAATAAATTATTTTTCCGTCAAATTAATTAATTAATAGTAATTACTAGTAATTGGCTATAAAAAAATAGTTCTCATAAAAATAAAACTCATGAATAATAAATATTGATTTTTATATTAAGATAAATTGATCAAACTTTTTTTCGACAAATTTATTTATATTTGACAGATGGAGTATATATATAAAGGAGAATAAGCGATTTTCTTAGAAGGGCAAACGACAGGTAGGAAATGTCGTCGATTTGAATTTTCGTATCGTTTTGTTGGCTACGGGTAAAGTGGAAACTACTAGTACTACTTTTTTGTCTTGCTGACTCTTTTTCGCTCGTAGAATTGGACTGTACGCGAAGTAGGAAACGCGTTCGCGTAAGCACTTTACACGTGTCACGTGTTTGGTAATCCACATCGCCCAGCTTAGCTTATTAGTCGATTGTTCTTCTTCCAACTTGTCTTCGTTTAACTTTGTTTTCTTTCGCTAAAAAGTATGGAGAATATTCAACAACGACAAACTGCATGGACGGCGAGTTATCTATTTAATTGAAAAAATAAAATACATCTATGCATATTTATGAACTCTCCTTATTTTTTTACTTATATATAATTATAATATATATTTTATGTAAAAATGTTTTTAAACTACTTTTTATATTATTTAATTTGACTTTTTATGTTTAAAATTAATTAATTAATAATATTTTTTTATTAATAAAATTAACAATGGATGTATTTAAAAAAATAATAAATAACTTAATAATTAAAAAATATAGTTATTTCTAAAGATAATTTTTTTTAAACATGTTTATAATTAGAGACAAAAATAATAATTGTAATATTAAATTAAACAAATGAGGCTGAAAAAGTCATAATTTAACTTTAAAACATTTGAACAGAGACATAATCACAATTCTACTATTGAAATAAACAATTCATAGACATGACAAGTTGATACTTCAATAACTTAAATGTTGCTAGATTATTTTATATCGAAACTTTGAACTTGAAATGGATCTAAGACGACGGTTAGTTTTGTAAATTTGGAGGAATGTCTAGATTTCGACGAAGGGGTGGTAACTGCAAATACTCTGACATTCAAGTAAGTATTGATTCGAGGAGTATTTATATAGACTGAAGTCTCATTGTAGATGGGGAAGGAACCCTAGTCGGTTGCCTTTATAGTTCAGGAAGTTGGAGCGGGTCGGTGTGAGGAGACATATTGGGCTTAGGCCAGTCTGGAACAATTGAATAGACTGTGCCTAACTCATCCATGGTCGGATGGTCGATTATGTAGTTGTAGATCACCTTGCAGTCGATAACTAGCAATTGGGTCTTGACTGTCTTCATATAGTTGTCTTCTTCGAAAGTTACGAGTAGCTCGACATAGCCCCAAGGGGTGGTGGTCGATCTTTTGAAGCCTTGTAAATTAGGTCCTATAGAAGGCATCAAATTATGTTTGGTAAGGTAGAGGGTGACGAACAACCCAAAGTACATGATGTCATATGAACTCCCTTGGTCGATTAGGTCCCTCCAAACTTCGAAGTTGGCCATGTACACCTATATGAGCAGTGGGATTTGGGAGTTCGTTATCCCTCCAATTATTTCTTTATTATAAAAAGATAAAGGGGGTCGAGATCTCTTCTTGCTAATTGTGACTCTGTGCAGGATTTTGGAGGTCATGCCCTCTAGTTTTCTCTTGACATAACCAATACAGGATAAATTAGCATTTGAGTATCAACCTGATATGACAAGGGCGCTGGCAAAGTTCTCCCATGAGGTAAAAGCATGATTGATGAGCATCATCATTGCAAAAGTCATGCTTTTAGGAATCCCTCATGTGAAGGACATAACAATTGGAAGTCTTTGCGAACCATCTTTGTCTTTGTGGATGACGCTAGTTAGGGTGTTGTTAGCAAGACATAGGGACTCGGGTTTTCTTCGTTTTGGGGAGGAGTTGCGTCCTCGACTGGTTTTTGGATGAGAAGTTTGATGGTGTTCTTCAGGTGGATGCAATTGTCAGTGTTGTGTCCAATACACTTGTGGAAACGGTAGTAGTTGCTTTTGTCAACCCCTGGTATCGAAGGGACATGTCGAGGGAAATGGATTCCCCTTTCCTTAAATTCAGAATTAACACACTCGGCCAATATGTGTTCCCTGGATGCATTTAGAGGGGTATAAGTGAGGTATTGACCAAGCCGGTTCCCTCAGTTCATCGAATATTTTCGTAGTTTTTCTCCCCGCTTGCGTTTAACTAGAGATTGTCGGGAGGTATTAGTAGCTAAGTTCTTGTTGTCCTTGTCTGACATGTCCATGCGTATCTATCGGCACGTGGATTTCTTTGTTTTGGATGTAGGTTTGTGCTTGGGCGAGGAAGTTGTTCAGGATCATAGGCTTCTTCAACTCAATGTCGTCAGCAAAGCACTTTCCCTCAAGGAGACCTTCATTCATTAAGTACATCTTAATGTTGTCATTCGCCTATTTGACAAACACGAATTTTTTGTTGAAGTGTTTTATGTAGTTCTTGAGAGGTTCATCTCTTCCCTGGACAATCGTCTTTGGTTGTTTACAGAATGATGTGTATTGAGTGGCGATTTGCCTGCAAAATTCATCCTTAAACCAAGTCCTCACACTTTTTTTTTTAATGTGAGGGCGTAGAGATGCCATTTAATGGGTCGTTCCACCCCTAGGTAGTCGAGGATGGCTTGGACGTTTTCGATTTGTTTTTGGGATCGGTGGTCCCATTGTATCAGTCCATGTGACAGGTTTTCTTTAGTGCATTTGGTATTCTAGAGGTCTTGATCCTTGTTGTAAATGGTCCCTGAGACTCGCGAGATCCGTGTGGTTTTCGACAAGTCACGCGAGCTGAGGATGAGACAGAACGTGACCTTGATTGTGAGTGATGTCGAAGTTGACACATTTCTCTAGATAGGGAGCCCTCATAGGACCTTATGCGGTATCCTCGATCTAGTAACTGTCCGAGGGAAAATCTCTTGTGTTCTGGAGTCATGACCTCCCAACTCTTCTTCTAGGCGAAACTTCGTGACGACATCATTTCACAAAACCTTTAGTGAATTCCAATGTCTCCTGGAATGTTACCACCATGGAGTGATCGATTGTCGATTAACCACAACGATAAGACGACGATTATGTTCCATGATCATTCGGAATTGTTCCCAAATCAAGGCAAGTGGATTCAGTGTGATGGTCGCCTAAAAGCCATTGTCGCTAGGTGTAAATGTTGATGTCAGGAATCCTAGTTAGTTGTCTTCAATTTAAGAAGTTGGGCCGAGTTAATAATGTGAGGGAGACGTACTGAACTTAGACTAGTTTAGAACAATTATATTTTCAATTAATTTATCTAGCGAAGGGTCGAGTTATTTAGAAATAACTGGTAGAATCAGTGACGAAACTTTAATAAAACAATTTAAGAGTGTCGAAGTTTTATATATTTTGTTAATAAATTAAATATAATCTTTTTTAGGCAATATATATAATCTCTTATTGTTGTATGTTGAAAATAAGTTGCAACTTGCAAATAAGTCCAAAAAAAATTGTAAACACAAAGGAAAGCGGAAATCATACTATGGAGTTACGATCTGTTCAATTTTTCCTAAAGGAAAAAAATATGAATGGCTGAATTGGCCAAACTTTTACAATTTTTCTCTCCCAATTGAACTAAATTACTAAATCAATGAAAAACATGGTGCCTGATTTTAGTTCAATTGGGTTAATATTTTTAAAAATTAAAATACTTATCGTAAAAAATATGTTTAAATATTAAAAAAAATCAAAGTATATAATTTTATAATATTTTATAAAAAAAGTATTATTTATTTTGTAAACAAAATTTACAAAAATGAGTTAAATCTAATTTTAAAAAAAAGATTAAACACTAATTTTTTTATACGATTAAAAAAATACATAAGCTTCGATAAAAAAATAATATATAATACAAAAACATAAATTTTTTTAAAGATAACATTATTTGATTTTTTACATATATATTGTCTTTTTAAATAAATAAAAAACTAACTAATATATCCCATTCAAATATATATACCAAAATGTGTTTTTTTTTTAGTTTTTTATTTTTATTTTTAGGAGGTCGCATCTTCGTATGAGATTATTTAAAAAATAATTTTTTATGCAGCAGGTTGTATCTCGGACCATTTATTATCTTTTAATTTTTTTATTTTTTATTTTTATAAACGAATAATTAATAATTTAATAAATAAAAAATAATAAAAATATTTTAAAAATAAAATTATAATAATAAAATCAAATAAAATATATCTAATAGAAAACAAAATACATCAAAGTTGTTATATTATTTTAACAACTCCTTCTTATTTTGTAGATAAAATAGCAATTTAATTCTGTTTTGTTAACAACTCCTTCGTATATTTTTTTCCGAATTTAATAAATAATAATAATACAAAAAAAATTATTATTTTTTATTTATTAGAAATAGAGAAAAAGATAGGATAGTTGTTAACAATATAGGATTAAGTTGTTATTTTATATGTAAAATAGGAGGGAGTTGTTAAATTAATATACCCAATTATTTATTTTGGCACATTTATTAATATAGTTTTATTTTGTAAAATATTTTTATTATCTTTAATTTATTAAATTAATAATTATTCCTTCCTAAAAATAAAAAAATAAAAAGGTAATAGATATTTATATAACATATATTCACCAAAAAACAATTATCAATAATTACATAACAAATAGACGAGTCTCACTAACAAGTTTCGTATGACGCTAACTAAGTAATAATTACGAGAAAATATATAATCTCATGTCGAAAGTAAATTAACAAATAAATAAATAAATTGGTCTCAAATTTTATTACTAAAATTAGTAACAAAAGAAATAGAAATGATTCTAAAAAAGAAAGCAATTACAAATCAATCTCATCCTTCCTCGTCCTTAAATTTTTATATTGGGGTGTCAAAATTTATAAAGTACAATAATATTTTTTGGGTCGTCTTAGGATAGATGGAATGTTTTTAAATTTCCTTGCAGCATTCCTTAATGTCCTAAAAATATCTTGTAGGCTTGGACTTGTATCAAATGATTTTTCTTTAGAATTTGATGGGTTATTATCACAAATGGAATTAGATCTTGAAGTATTGGGTGTTGCTAAAAGACCAATGTTCATAACATCAAAGGTTGTTGTATCATTGTTTATGCTTTGAGGAGTATCATCATTGATCCCATTGATTTGACCTTCACAAGATTCAATACTTGTTTTATTTGAGGTAGCTTTATCAAAATCAGTATTTGAGTCCAAACTTTGTGTGTTGTCGTATATCGTGGTATTCATAGAGTCCTTTAATTGATCAACCCTTTTCTTTAGAGAGCAGTTCCAATGGTTCTTGATATTGTTTTCACTCCTATTCAAATTTTCAAAAAACAAAATATAAATACATAACATTAAGAGATTAATATTATTAACACATATTATTGGTATATAACATTTCACACTTTCAATTATCCAATATTTACAACTATTTATGCATACAACTTTAGAAATAATTATAAATAAAATCAATCATTTTTAATAATATGATTTAATAAATAAAAATTAATTTTTTTTAATCTTAACATTAATACCTTCCAGGCAGAAATTTGGCTATTTCAGCCCATCTATTCCCATATATTTGGTGATTATTTATAAGAATCAACTCCTCTTCTTTGGTCCATGCAGTTCTTTTTATATCTGGATTTAAATGGTTAAACCATCTGAAACAAAAGAAAAAAAATTTGTTACTTCTAATTTTCAGTTTTAAAAAAAAAAATTATTATTATTATTATTATAAAAAAAAAAATAGTTTATTTTACTTAAAAACAATTTTCAGTTTATACAAAAACTAAATTTGAAATGCAAAGAATGGAATTATAAGATAAAAATTGTGCTTGCATTTGCCTATAAAATTTACCTTTCTCTACATTGCTTTCCTATGCGACCTGGAAGAGATTTTGATATACGAGACCAATCTTTTTTCCCATTTATCATGACAAGCTCACTTAGTAGATTATCTTCCTGCAAACTCCAAATTCATTATATAGTTAATTAAAATTGAATTTAATAGATATAATTTAATTTGCATTTTTCACCTGTTGTGTCCAAGGTCCTTTTATGAGATCAGGATTAAGAACCTTCTGCCAACGATGCAAACATTGAACATCTGTTCTGCCACTAACAGCTTTAGCTGCAAAGGATAATTTGGTCATTTAATTAATGAGTTTGTACTAAGACAATATGAAAATTAAGAAACTTATATGCACCTATCTTTTTCCAACTTTTTCCATTAAATTTGTTCACTGCATCAATCAAAAGTCTATCCTGTAAATAAGAAAACAAGACTAGATATATAGATATGCATTTGCAAGAAATTTCTCTTTGGTTGAATAGTTTCTTGCCAAACAAGTAACTTTATTAATTGAATAATTTGAAGGTTTTTACCTCATTCGCTGTCCATCTTCCTTGGGTTGATCTTCTTGTAGGACCACTCACCCTTCTATTTGTTATGATGTATATATTATATTATATAAATAAATGTATCTACCAAACCATATAAAAAATGCAAAACTAGAAAGATGTAGTGGACCATAGTTAAGTGACTAAGATGTACTGATGAGTCCTAACTCAGCTGCATAATTCCAAAGAAGGTAAGAAATTTACTTATCTACAAGCAATTAAGGTTTTTTTTCTTCTAATCTATAAAATGTTGATAATAATGTTTGTAGAGATCGTTTGAAATTCTTTGGCTAAATACTACATGTGGTCTCTTAATTTCAGTTAACGTTTTAGTCATTTATCTTTTTTTTTCTTCGTTTTGGTCATTTATTTTAATTTTAAATGACAATTTGATATTTTATGTTTTAAAATGTCAACAATATTATCCTTATTTTTTGCAAAAATTCAAAAAATTCATAAAAAATTTCAACCAAAACTCATAAAACTAATTATCATACTCAATACAATGTAATTTCATCAAATTCATAACTTAAATATTAAAATAGACTAATATTTTCATCTCCAACAACACTAAATAAAAAATGACAAATATGAGCTTATTTGAAGATTTAAGTTACGAATTTGATTAAATTTGTTTTATATTATAAAATATAATTAATTTTATGGATTTTGTTTGAAAATTTTGATGAATTTTTGTAAAAAAAAGGATAACATTGTTGACGTTTTAAAACATAAAAGATCAAATTGTCACTTAAAATAAAAATAAATGACTAAATTGGAGAAAAAAAAATAGATAAAAAACTAAAACGTTAATAGAAATTAAGTTAAGAGATCACAAGTGATATTTAGCTAAATTCTTTTAATACTTCTATGAGCTTCAAAATAATTTGGGGAACTATGACCCTTTTTAGCCATAACAAAGCTGGGGGAAAACCTAGTTGGACTTTTTTTTCTTCTCAAATAATTCATTTGTTCAGAATGGTAAGATTGGAGACTCAACCTACTGGACATCATTTTGTTTCCATATTTTGGGTTATGTTGCTTTTATATCTCATTTTTATTTAAATTTTTTCATTATATCCTACGGATACATTTTTTTTAATTTTTAATTTTAAAAATGAAAAATTGTTAATTTAATAAATAAAAATAATAAAAATATTTATTAAAAAATAAAATTATATTAATAAAATATGAAGAACATAAAAAGTTAATGTGGTTGAATAAATGTACCACAACCAATACAATAATATATTATTTTAACAATTTTCTCCAAATTGAAGGAACTTAATTCTATTGTTAACAAGAGAAAAAATAGGAGAAACTTGTTAACTTAATAAGCATTGTGATTTTGTTTCTAGGTCGCATCTCCATCTATAATCTTTTAATTTAATAAAGAAATAATTGTTAATTTAATAAATAAAAAATAATAAAAATATTTTAAAAAAATAAATTATATTAATAAAATTAAATTAAATATATATATAATAAAAACCAAAATATATCAAAGTTAACGTAGTTGAATAGATGTCTCATAATAAATATTATGCTATATTATTTTAATAATTTTCTATTATTTTATAAATAAATTAATAACTTAATTTTGGAAACAAGGTAACCACTTGCTTCTCTTTAATGGAAAGATTGATGGAAAGATTGACAATAGGAGGAAATGATATTCATATATAGTTTTAAATTATGGTTAGTAAATGCAGTAATAATAGCAATATAGGATATAAATTTTATAATTGTTACCGCACCAACAACATTTTACCACAATATAACAACTGTCCTATAATGTCTCCGGATTTTAATTAAAAAATCTCTCTACTTTGCAATCGCACTTACCTACGACTTGTTTGAGACGACAATTTAAAACCATTAATATGTCTACATCTTTACTAAGATTAAACTATTCCATGATTTTGAAGCTTTTTGATGAGATAGAAATAGAACATAGACAAACCGTTGAATAGAGGCAAGCACGTCGGATCCTGAAGGATTTGGCACCACATTTTCTCTTTCAATAAGAGCATGCTCTTCTTGATCAGGTTCCATAATTTTTCTCCAAAAATATCATCAAACTATATAACAAAATCAATATTCAAAAGATCATAACATTAAAAAAAAAAAAAAAAACTATTAAAATATCTCTATATTAAAATACTAACCTTATAAGATGCAACTCAATTAATCTATACCTGAATATGAGATACCACTTTTGGAAAACAAAGGGTTAAATTAAAGGCATAATCAAAGGAAGAGTTAGTTGCAGATATAGTAACAAAGAGGAAATATAGGAAGTGACATATAGATTATGGTAGTACGAAAAATATTATCGATCGAACCTGATGAACTGTGGCAATATAATTTACCATTTGTTAGAGGTATGAAATATGAAATACAGAGACATTACCATTTTTTAGAGGTATGAAATATGAAATACTCGGAAAGAGACATTGTCAAGCTATTCTAAAAGACTATTTTCTTCATTTTCTTTGGTAATGATTATAGTTCATCAATTCTTCATTTATAGTAAAATATAAGTGATATACATTAATGGGCCTGTCTATTATTGGATCACACCCATTTGAAAGTACCTAATAATTTATTAAAAAATAACAATAGTTTCTTTAAAAGATATTTAAGTTATAAGTTAACCGAAGTACACATGCATTAATATCCTTAACTTTTAGAGAGAATATTGAATATAAGACTCGTATTTTTTTTCTATTATTACTATTATTTATTTAACATGTTAAATTTACTTTTTGTATTTGTCAATATTCTGAATCATTATTTTTTAAAATATAATTGATAATTAGTTTTAAAATAAATGAGTATTTAAAATAATCTTATAAATAATTTAAAAAAAATAAATTTTATGTTTACATTTAAAATTTTGTTAGTTAATGTCTCGAAAAAATGGGATATTACAGATTTTTTGTTATAATATATTGAAATTTTAAAATTTATATTAATATCCTTAATTTTTTTCTTTCTAAAAATATTTTAGTTAATATCCTTAAAACTTATATTCATATCCTTAATTTTTTTAGCTAAAGATATTTTATACTATCAATTAATCATAATTGTCAAATTAATAAAACAATTTGACTTTTATCATAGTTATTTTTGAAGTCACACTTATGAATATTTGTGATGTTTATTTTTTTCTTCACATTTCTGCAACTACAAAATTGTTTATTATATAAAATAATTATAATTTTAATATTTAAAAAATAAAATATTATTAATAAATTAAAATAAAAATATATTAATAATAAAAAGTAAATTATATTAATAAAATAAAATTAATTAAATTGAATAAATAAAATACATTAAATTAAAGAAAAAATACCACAAATTAAAAAAAAATACATCAAATTCAAATTTTACTATTATTATTATTATTTTTATTAATTTTTACTTATTATATCGGGAAAAAAAATAGGAGGAAGTTGTTATAATATGACACATAGTTTGTTTTGGCACATCTATTTAACTATTTTATTTGTTCTTCAATTTAATGTGTTTTATTTTATTTTATTAATAGTATTTTGATTTTTAAATATTTTAATTATTTTTAATTTATTAAATAATCAATAACTCAATTGTTAATAAAATAATATTAAGTACTAATTTAACTGTAAAATATAATTTGGTTGTCAAAATAATATAATATGTTATTTATTTTTGTACATTTATTCAACACGCTAACTTTGATATTTTGTTTGATTTTATTATTAAAATTATATATTTTTTAAATACTTTTATTATTATTTTTTAATTACATTAACAATATTTTTTTATTATTATTTAATTTTTGTTTGTTTATTAGATCAAAATAAAAATAGAAGAGACTTGCTAAGAAAATAAGTTGTTATTATATCGGCAAAATATTAGGGACACATTATTTGTTTTGGCACATTTAGTCAACCGTTTGATTTTTTTCTTTGCAATTTAAGGTATTTATTCTTTTAATAGTATTTTGATTTTTTAAATAAATTCAAAATAATTAAATATTTAAAAAATCAAAATACTATTAATGAAATAATGTGTCAAAATAAATTATGTGTTATATTATAACAACTTCCTCCTATTTTTTTTCCTGATCTACTAAATAAAAATAATAATAATAAAATTTGAATTTTGAGTTTTTTTTAATTTAATTTGTGGTATTTTTTTTCTTTAATGCAATGTATTTTATTTGTTTAATTTAATTAATTTTATTTTATTAATGTAATTAACTTTATTATTATTATTAATATAATTTTATTTTATTAATAATATTTTGCTTTTTAAAATATTATAATTATTTTTATTTTATTAAATAAACAATTTTGTAATTGAAAAAATCTGAAGAAAAAAAATTTATATACTTAATACATGATTGCATTATGAGGAAGCGAACTTCTATTGAATTTAAAAATAAAAAGCATTCAAGAGTCGCAGACCTAACATCAAATAATCTAATAGTATTAAAAATTAAAACAATTTAATATTATTTTTTTTAAATATGATAATTTATTATATTTTCTTTTAAGAAAATATATACAAAAATATCTCTATTAATAAATAAATTCATGTCAGATTGTGTAGAGAAATAACTTTTCGTGAGTTTTAAAGGTTGATGATTGTTTGATCTGGAGGTATGTGTTGCACTCCTGCATCATTGGCTTCTGTTTGAGAGTTCGGAGAAAAAGGAAAGAGAGGGGTTTGGAGGAATATCCATCACTTATGCTGGTACAATATTTTTTTAAAGAAATGTGATGAAAATACTTTTATAATAAATTTGAAAATTTATTCAAAATTCTTGATTACTTTTATGATACACGTAGTAATTTAGAATCTAAACTTCAAAATAAACTTTCAAGATTTGTTTGGTTCAACTTTAATTTCTTTAAAAGTAGACGAGAAGCTAAAAAAAATGGTTCAAAAACTATAAGCTAGTTAGACAAATAATCTAGTGTGATGAATAAGCTATATAACTTATAAGTTAAACTATTATCACACCAACATATAAAAGTTGGAGTAGAAAATTAACATTTTCATTATTTTATTATTTTATGACTAATTTGTATTTTTGGTTGAGTTATGATTAAAGTAAAATGTTTTATACTTTTAAAATAAAAATTGTAGTTTATCTAAAATTTATGTATAACAAATATATTCTACTATAATTGACAGTCAAAATAAGGGACAAACTTATTCGCAAGTGTTGGACAATGATCTGAACTTAGTTTTAATCATAAATATTTTTAATACTTAATTTACTAAAAAAATAAATTATATGATAAAAGAAAAGGTTTATGTATAAATTATGTCTCCACTATGTTTTAATTTTTTTAAATAAATTTGCGAATGTAGTTGAAATAGTCTTTAAATATATTAAAATTATGAAAACAAATTTAAATGTGTATTTTATTTATTTTAGTCTTTAAATGTGTCTTTTATTTATTTTAATCTTTAAATGTGTCGTTAAATAATTAATTTAGTCTTTATTGTTTTGGTCTATAACATTTTTAACAAAAAAGATATTTGATAATATGTTTGTAATTTTGATAAATTTAAAAATTATAACATTAAAAAAATATTTGACACCTCCACTATTCAAACACTTATATGGGGGTCCATTCCTGGCCAAAATATATAGAAATTTCACTAAAATCTATTAAATTAGGTAAACTTAAAGATGAAAATTCAAAATCTATAGATAGAGAGCATATTTCTCAAACATAATGTCAATTGTAATTTGTTTCTTAATTGTTTCAAAGATATTTCTAGACCGGTTCAAGAAATGTTGGTACAACCACACTAATTATTATTTTATTCTTTTCATTCACTTATATCTCCTAATAGTCTTTGATTAATTCTCTCCATCCACCAATCGCACTTTCCTCCTAGCCGAGTTCAGTACTGCCCTCCCTGCAAACAAAATTTCAAAAGAATTAAATTGGGTTTAAATTTAGCATTAACAATTAAAAAACATGGTAACTGCATAAAAAAATCATCAAAAGTGCAAGCCAACAAAATCATAGAACATGCTTTCGAAGGGCCTAGCTATTTGGTCTCAAATTTTTAAAGGTTTGCTTAAAAAAGTAGCATCTATAAATAATAAGTATTTTATTGTAAGACAGTGTTAAAATTCATTTAAAACTATAACGATAATTGACACTATTTTTTGAAAATATAAGTCAATGATATTTTTATCTTTATAATTGAGATAATAATATTGGAATATTTTATTAATATTTCAATTAATTATTATATTTCAATATTATTATATAGACATATATCTTTATTTAATTATATTAGTTATTTATTAATTTTGAGCTTTAATTGAATAGTGATTAAATTAAGTGATAAGGTTAATTAAATTTCTAATTAAGTAATTAATTAAATAAATTAATTGATATGAACTGAAAATATGAGTGGATGTATTTAAAAATAATGGGAACTCTAATTGACCATCAGCCTATAGTCTCCAATACCGGTACCGAGACACGACATGTAACAAGTTTAAATCGAGAAAAAATCAAATATCAATGGGTAGTTCTAATATTTTTGATAAATAAACATGTTGTAAATCTTAATATTGACAAGATTTATGTTTGATCTTGATGTTTATATATATATATGCCCATATGCTTATTTCGTTTCTGAAGCATGATTATATTTGTTTGGAACATATTCTTGATTGATGAAAACAAGTTAATACTAACAAATGACTTAGTTGTTTGAGGACAAGGAAACCATTAATTTACACTTATGAGCTTAAAAAAAAAAGTTTACACTTTGAGGCCAAATATTGATTAGAGAGACACAAAAATAGGTGGTTACATATTGTAATGAATTTACCTCAGGATGAAAAGTGAGAGCCACCCGAACCTCTCCACAATAATTCTCATTCTTGACAACATTATAAGCACTTTCTGGTATGCTCCTTTCCGCAATAACTGCTCCCAAATGAATTCTGCATATGACTCAATTCATTCATCAATTATATTATAAAATTAACAATCATACATCAATTTGGTATGTTTTAATAAATTAAACAAAATAGCATACATATGTACCTTAAATCATATAGTAAGTTTTATTTTTTTTATAAAGGTAAAGCATATAGTAAATTTTTCAATACAATTTACCTTGCTTATATTATTATTTTCAATAATTAACCTCTTCAAAAGGATTGAAAATTCTAACTTTTGAATATAAAGTAAAACAAGTGGACTATATAATAATATTTTATTTGTACAAAAAAAAATTCTAAAGTAAATTTAATTTTTCAATATAAATTACCTTTGATTGTTTTATTATATTTAATTGACTATTGTTTTGCCAAAATTATGTCTAATTATATATTTATTGCCAAAAAAATAAATAGATTGAGAATATACAATTAACATAAATGATTTTTTTGGTATACATAAATAATCTTAAAATGATATGATTAAATTAAACATGAACGAAGGTAGTAACTTACTTTGCCTCACCAAGCAAGTCATCCTTGGTAAATGTATCTTCATCCATTAGTCTCAAATTAAGTTCAGAAACATTGTCACAAACTGTGAAAAGGAAACTTTCATTCCAACGAGGATTCGATCCTGCATCTGTAACACATGTTAATTAATGTATTAAACACAATATTTTTTACATGTACATGTCTAATTGAAATGGTGAAAAATGTAAAATAAATAAATCAATAATGAGAGAAATTAACTTACTTTTGGCTACACTGCTTTTGTGCTCTTGAGACCGATATGTGAGGATCACATAGGGATCCATTTTCTCTGTTCATAAAAAAATGATATAAGTATATAAAATTAACCAAATTTTTTTTATAATATGCTTTTCAACTATTAATAATGGGATTTTGACCATAGTTGCTTCTCACTATAGCTTTGGTCAAACTTGCATTGAAACGTAAAAATTGACCATTTTTGAGTTGGAAAAAGTATTTTGGTTTTTAGAACAGAATTATCAAAATCACAATGTGGGGTGCTCAACAAAATCCACACAATATCTGAACCGTACGATCAAAATACAATTGCCAACACTCTAACATGGATAAATTGCAACCAATACATAAAATTCAAACATTAAATTTTGGATCTTTATTCAAGTGTGTAGATCAACAATTGAGTGGATGTAACAAATCTAAATGAGATTTATATCACACATCCATATTAAATCAAGAACAATCATGTTTCAATTTAAATTTTTGAATCTGATTTATCAAAGTTTAAACGTAGATTATAATTTGAGAATAATCCGGAATCAAGATTATGTGATAAATATTTAAGGTAAACAAAAATCTAAATTATCAATTAAAAGCTGCAATTTGTGCTAACCGTGATATCATAAATTGTGTAGGCACAGAATTGAATTTGGAAATACTTACTGAAGAAATCAGTGTCACGAAGGGCTTTAGCTCCGATGAGAATAACTTCAAGTGTACCACGAGGCATCTTTGACTACAATTCTCTTTTCGACGTTACAAATTAAAATAACTCTTTGATGAATACCAAAACTCCCCCAAGCAATTTATGTAGTGGTGATAATTAATTAAATGGTTTTTTTTTATATAAAAAATAAGAGAATTAATTACATGGTATACTCTTTTAGTTTTATTATAAGTGTCACATTTATAAATAAATAAATAAGTATTATTTTCAATTTTTAATGTAATATTATTTAATTTTTTTCAACTACATTACATTGTATGATTATTATTATGTGCATCATTTCAAAGTTATTATTTTATATTTATATTTTATATTTATATTTATATTTATATTTATATTTATATTTATATTTATATTTATATTTATATTTATATTTATATTTATATTTATATTTATATTTATATTTATATTTATATTTATATTTATATTTATATTTATATTTATATTTATATTTATATTTATATTTATATTTATATTTATATTTATATTTATATTTATATTTATATTTATATTTATATTTATATTTATATTTATATTTATATTTATATTTATATTTATATTTATATTTATATTTATATTTATATTTATATTTATATTTATATTTATATTTATATTTATATTTATATTTATATTTATATTTATATTTATATTTATATTTATATTTATATTTATATTTATATTTATATTTATATTTATATTTATATTTATATTTATATTTATATTTATATTTATATTTATATAATAATAATAATAATAATAATAATAATTAATACATCAATGGATGATGGTGTTAATTTGGTAAATTTGTTTTCCCTTTCTTATATCTATTATTTTTATCCTAGTGTCTCACAATAATTGACATATTTGCTCATTTAAGACAAATTAAAAAATATATAAAATAAAAGATAATAGTATTTTTATTTAATTACCTTTGTTGAATATTGATCATCTACCATTATCATAAATACAGAGTAAAATATATTAAATTGTGAGTGGTATATGTGATATTAATTAGAGTATAATTGAAAAATATAATTAATATGATCTTCAAAGTGGAAAGTGACAATCATTTTATTAGATAGATAAATCATCCTGAGACGAAAAAAGTATAATATAATCTTAATGGAATAATTGGAGTTTAACATTATACTCTCTATTTGTCTAGTAACAATTGTCACATTTTAGTTTTTATAGAATTTTGAAAATTTATTTTTAGTCTCTGTAATTTTTTTTACATTTTTTATTCCTTACAATATTTTCATGCATGTAGTTTTAGCCCTTATAAAAAATAAACATGTTTAATTGACTTTTACCATCTAAAATTTTAATTTATTTTTTACAAGGGGATTCAAAATATTATAAAAAACTTCTCCATAAAAATTTAGAATTTTTTATCTTAATTAAATATGATTGTTACAATGAAATCAAATTTTGAATTATTTTTTGTGGATGAACTTATTACAATGTTGTAAATATATCAATAAAAAAACTCATTCAAAAATATATGCCGACATTCTAATAAGATTAAAAGTGTTTGCACAATAATTTTGTAAAGAGGAAAAAAATGTTAATTTTTTTTTATAAAAACTGAAAACTAAATTACATAATTTAAAGAGACTAAAAATTTATTTAATCCAAAAATTAGTGACCTCAAAAAAGTATCACTTTTAGATTTTTAAGTTTTTTTTCTTTCAATTGTACCATTTAACTAATATTATTGAATCACTCTTTGATTATTTTTTTTATATAAAATTTATGATAATAAGAATACAACAATAAAGTTAATTTTATAAAACTATTATTGTTTTTATTTTAATTCATACATTCTCATTAATATAAGTTAATTATGACAATAATTGTGTGAAAGAGAGAGAGAGAGAGAGAGTAATAGTACTTATTTCCTTTTATATAACAAAAATAAGCATTTTCCCATAATATTTATCGTGTTTGACAATTTTTCATTGATTTAGAAAATATAATAAATGACTGAAAGATAATTTACTAAATTAATATTTTTAATTATTGGTTGATTATCATTATTATAAATACAAATAAAAAATAATAACTTAAAAGTATGGATGACAATATTAACTAAAGGGTATAAAAGGTAAAAATTAATAAATATTACATTAAAAATTAAATATAACAATAATTTTAAGACAATTTTTCTTGTAAACATAATAATTATTATAGGATAGATGAAGTAAAAAAACTATAAAATTACTTGTTTAAATATTAACTAATCGACTCTTAGTTGACTTTTAAAAGGTTAAATAAATTTTTAATCCATATAAAAGTTTAAAGTTTTATTTTTAATTGTTACAAAAAAAATTAAATCTTTTTATAAAAATCATTTACTTTTTAGTCTTTATTTTTAAAAGTTTTTATAAAAAATTGATACATTTAATTCTTAAAAAAAGTTCTTATAAAATCAAAATAAGTAGTAAAAGTGATTTTTTTCAAATTGATAATTTTAAAAAGTCATAATTTTTGTAGAAAACATATTTAACTCTTAACATTTTTATATACGTTGGCATTTAATATTTCAGGTTCATATTACTTATAATATTAAGTGCATTAATCTATCGAAAAAACGTCTGAGTCATTGGACAATATTGCCTCGCTGTAGATTGGACTAAACGTTGTCTTTATTTATTTTATTTTACAAATATTAAAAAATGATATATAAATAAATGAAAAAATAATAATAATTTGAATAAATTATTCTTATTTCTTTTTTATGGATCCAAATTAATTCTTATTAATAATTTTTTTCTTATTATGATAAATAAAAGTGAAACAGGTATAATAAATTTTAAAAAATAATGTACATTTCAATAAATTTTGGATTAATAAACAACTATTCTTACGTTTATTGATATTCTGCCAAAAACTATCGACCAACTGCCCACCATATTAACATAGTGGCTGCTACAAATATTTATTAAAACCTACTCACATATACATAAATGAAAATTTTGGACATGACATATATATATCAGTGATTTGGATGAAATGTCTTTAGTTTTGTTTTTATTTTCATGAAGATTGGATAAGTGCATTTAGTATGTATTATTTTGTTGGAATAGAGAACTTTACCCTCGAAATTTGGGTTAAATGATATAATTTTGAGGTGCAATTAATTACTATGGAAGCAATTTGAATACAACGAAAGAGCTAGCAATGGCGACTTGCCACTACCGACCACCATCCTATTTAATTATTATTTTAAAAAAATTAACTCAGATTATAATTCAGTAAAAAAAAACTGTTTTTTTAATAAAATATTGTTTTATAATAAAAATAAATAATTGATTAAATTCATTTTTTGAATATGATAAAAATAATTCAAAATTCAGATTTTTTTTTCTTCTAAAAACATTTTTATAAATGACAAAATTTAAATAAGTTTTTAAAATAATAAAAAAAACTATTTTTGAAATAATTAAAAAGTTATTTTTAAAACAATTTTATTATATAAAATATTTTTTATTCAACAATATATTTTTAAAATAAATAAATGTAAACCATTAGATTATGTTAAATAAAATATTGATCCATTGGATTTTGAAAAAAATGTTGGATGGATTGGATTCATCTATATTTTTAAATGTATTGATTGGATTCAATTCATTAACATTTTTATCATATAATGGATTGATTAGATGGATTAAATGGATGATGGTTAAATTGATACAATTGTCACTAAATGGCAAGGTATGATTCTCCTTATTGATATTGGAGTATGAATAGTTGATTCCCTCCACAATCGCCCTAATTTTTTTTAGATGTTGTGGCTCTACCTTCTCTCTAACATCTTCTCTTTGTCAATCATGTACGCATTATCTCTTTAAATTTTTAGAGTTTCATTCTCTCTTTCATGGAGCCTCTTTTCCCCAATATAGAAGTTTTTTCCTCTTCTATTTATAGATGTTCCTTTTTTCTATGGAGGCTCTTTCTCCCTCTCTTCTGACTACCACCGTGAAGAACATGTATCCTCCTCCACCCATAGAACCACCAACACCTCCATGAAATCACTTGCAACGATTTCATATTTGTTGGACGACCTCTATCGAACTATCACCAGTGTCTCCCACCGTAATGAAGGTTGTGCAAGAGTTGTGTTGTAGGGGAGTTTGGGGAGTGCGACAACAACAACAACAAGTCAAATACCATAGTATCCACAAAAGACTTTAACGCTACATCTCAACTCAAACCTTAAGGCAATAGATATATAGATCACATATCTTATATAACGTTTTTTTTAGGCTAAATTACATCTGTGGTCCCTTAACTTAATTTCAGGTAACGTTTTAGTCCTTTATCTATTTTTTTTTTCTCCCGATTTAGTCCTTTATTCCTAACAATATCAAATAAAGTATGAAAATATGAGTTTATTTGAAGATTTGCATTACGAATTTGATGAAATTTGTATTATATTGAAGAATATAATTAATTTTATAAGTTTTGATTGAATTTTTTTTTGAATTTTTGTATAAAAAAGGATAACATTTTTGAAATTTTAAAACATAAAATATCAAATTGTCACTTAAAATTAAAATAAAGGATAAAGTCGGGAAAAAAAAAAGATAAAGGACTAAAACGTTACCTGAAATTAAGTTAAAGGATCACAAATGTAATTTAGCATTTTTTATTATATGATGTGAGACTTAATCACTCATACTTGAATCCAACATGTGTCTCTCACCACCAAAGTTAATGGATATGTTTCGCGATTCGATTTATTGTATTATTTTATTTATGTTTTACAGTTTGTACTTGTTGGTGCTTTTGTATTTTTTGTTATATGTTTAAGTTTACTTTGGATTAAGTTTGTTCCTCTCAATTTGGTCGGAAAACATTAGTAGTATTGGACATTATGGAACAATTAGTTGTATGCGGATCTTATTGGAATAACCATCATTTTCAATTTTATATATCCACCATTTAAATTACTTTTCAATATGTAATCAAATTGGTTAATTATGAGACCACTTATAGTCGATACTTACAACAACAAAAATAATATATAATTAAATAGAAATAAAGAATGTGAATTTTATTTTCTCTATAACCAGGATACATGTTTGGAATACACTAGTTTGGTTGTTAGGATTCTAATATAAACTTGGTAATGCTCTCGGACCAGAACCTTAATCTGGCGCCTTAGACCAACTCGGCCATCTCAACTTTTTGTTGTTTTTTACATGGATGGTTTTTTAAACATTAGTAACGTCTCAACCTCGCATGAAAGTTTCTTGGTGCACCCCTATACTGCCTATAAATAAATTTGCTTATAATAAAACAATAAAAGAAAATAACACAACAAATATCTTAATAGTACTAGATGAACGTACATAAAAGAACATTAAAAGAGTTTCTTGGTGAATATAATTTTGTTATATATATTATTAGTGAATATGATTTTGTTTGAAAGGATTTATTTGAGAGATAATAAATTGATTTGTTTGAAAGCATTTCATTGAGAGGTAATAGTGAGTGCGTTTGTTTCAAGAAAAAATATATTCTTTTACACCAAAAATCAATTTTTAGGGTTTAAAGAGTGTTAGTTTCAGATTTTAAAAAAATCACTTTGTTAGAAAAATCATTTTTTTATTTAATATATAGGTAAAATCACTTTGTTAGAAAAATCATTTTTTTTATTTAATATATATATACATACATTGATATTGGTATGTGGAGAGGATCATGTAAATCAATATGGGTAGCACATCATGTAAATTGGTATGGATAGAGCATCATTTTTTTTTTTTTTAAATTTGCTCATTTATTTATTACTTTTCAATGTCTAACATATATGTATTTTTTTTTTTTAAGGTTGATAAACAAGAGACACAAATCACCTTAAAGATTTAATATCATTTTTTTGTCATTCATTGGACTTTAAATGTGTTTTTTTTGTAGTAATAAAAGTTATATTAAAATAAATAAATAACAAGTAAAAAAAATAATAAATATTGTTGAGAGTGGGATTTGAACCCACGCCCTTTCGGACCAGAACCTTAATCTGGCGCCTTAGACCAACTCGGCCATCTCAACTTTTTGTTTTCTTTTACAACGAGGATTTATTAAACAATAGTAACATCTCAACCTAGTACTGCCTATAAAAGTTTCTTGGTGCACCCTTATACTGCCTATAAATAAATTTGCTTATAATAAAACAATAATATTCAATATAAAAGAAAATAACACAACAAATATCTTAATAGTACTAGATGAACGTATACAAAATAACATTAAAAGAGTTTCTTGGTGCATAAGACATTAATGTTTGAGGGTATTTACTTTACCCTCACAATACATAAAAACACTTGAAAAAACATAGTTTCTCCATACTATATATTATAACAACTTTATAATAAACTAAACATCGAAAAACACCCTCAACGAAATAATTAAATTCAGTAAGATGGCCAGTAATTATCAAGATCCACACAATGTTCCATACCCATGTACCTATTATTTCCATTAGGATTTGCATTAATATTCACTTCTCCACCATACCCTAAATTATTATTATTATTATGATTCTCTCCACCAAGGGTTGTAGTAGTAGTAGTCATCATGTTGGAGCTAAAATCATGCACTTGAGTTGATGGTTGTGTTGATGCTCCTCCAAGATTCAAATTAAGCCCTGAAATGGTGAATCCTAAGGGTGATGATGATAAATTGGAATATTGCATTGGTAATGGTACAACACCACTTGATCTTAGAACCCTATTGACTTCAACTAGGTCAGGAGTGTTGATGTAGTTTCTTCCATAGAGAAAATGAGTAGTTGAATGATCTCCTAGATGCATCATTGGTTGTGGTTGCATGTTAATGCTAGGGCCAACTTCTAGGTTAATATTGTAAGGGTTTAATGTTGCTCTTGTAGGGTTTGAAGAAGGATACTTCTTTGCTCCAACACTCTTGCGGAATACCCTACTAACCACCCATTCATCTTGCTGCATATTACATATATGACAATAATTATTATTATAATTCTATATAATATTAATTTTCACGTATCTTAATTAATGATATAATAAATTAATATATATTAATATTAAAATTTATATATATGATAATAACTTTTAGTTTAACGGTTGATTATGAATATTTTTCCGACATATTGTTATTGAATTAGTCCCTCCTCCTATTTTACTGTTAATATTGATAATGTCAAAAGTTTTAAAATTTAAATTTTGAAAGTTTTAAAAGTTTTAAAATTGTCACTTAAAATTTAAATTTTCCTGTTACTATGTTGTTAATTTAAGTTTAAATTAAAAAAATGAATTGTTAAAAATAAATTTGACCAAAATTAAAAATTAACATTTACAATATGACAATATAGATAGAGAAAAAAAATTTGTGTACACTTTATAGAGTGTATATACTTTGAGGGAGTAAGATAAAAAGTGATATAGAAAAAAAAAATAGATATAGAAAAATTTAGGTTAAATTGCATCTGTAGTCCCTTAATTTAATTTCAGTTAACGTTTTAGTCATTTATCTTCTTTTTTTTCCGATTTGATCCTTTATTTTAATTTTAAGTGACAATTTGATCTTTTATATTTTAAAATGTCAACAATATTTTCTTTTTTAAAAAAAAAAAAAAATTCATCAAAAATTTCAAATAAAACCCATAAAATTAATTATCATCTTCAATATAATGCAAATTTCATTAAATTCTTAACTTAAATCTTTAAATAAACTCATATTTTTATCTCTAACAAAATCAAATAAAGAATAAATGACCAAATCGGGAAGAAAAAAAATAAAAAACTAAAAAATTAACTAAAATTAAGTTAAGAGACCACAAATACAATTTAACCGAAAAAAGATAAAGTGTATACGTATCAATGTTGATATAGATATACCTTGTTGGTCCTATAGGTGGATTTTGAATGAATACGATATTCATGCATGACCCAATTGGTTTTCTCTCCTCTAGGAGCTCTTCCTTTGTAAAAAACCAAAGTCTTCTTCATACCAACCAATTCAGATGTAACATTGTCAAATATCTCTTTGTCTTTGCCTGTGGTTTTCCAATATCCAGTGTTTGTTGCTCTATTAGTTCTCACACCTGTTGGGTATTTGCGATCTCTTAGACTGAAGAAATACCATTCTTTTTGACCCATCTTTGCCTTCCCTATTTCATACCAAGATAAATTACACAAAAGTTAGTTTATTAGGTGAAAATCAACAAAAATAGGTCTTAACATAATCAATACTCCATAATAATTAAAAAAAATTACATGAAAATTTTACTTCCATGATAAAAAATAAATAAAAAATTATGTCGTAAAGAAATTGAAACAACCAATATTAATTATGTTGTTCCGAGTGAAAATGAACTCGAATCCATTAAAACAAAGTCTTTTAGTTCCGAGTATTGTAAATAGAAAAATTTAGTCATTAACAAAACTTT
>NC_021163.2:58777697-58793174 GCF_000331145.2 Cicer arietinum | reverse complement strand
ATATATATATATATATATATATATATATATATATATATATATATATATATATATATATATAACATAAAAATTGTAGTTAATTTATGAGTTAGATATAATTTCATATATTCAACAGAGATATCATGAAAAAACCCTAATTTATTGTTTTTATAGAAACAACAATGAAAAGAAAAGAACATAAGTAGATGAACAAAACAAATATTTATTAATATCAATGGTTGATAAATGAGCAAGCCAAAGTAAAAAAAAAGTGAAAAATCAAAAAATCAAAAAATTAAGTTCATATATATTTTCAATGAAACTTAATAAACAACCTGGAAGCTCCCATGGCTCAGATTTGTTGAGATCTACTTCACCAATTGCTTTGCAACTAAAATCAGAATCTGAAATCTTGTTTACAAGATAGTAAGTGATGAGTTCTTCATCGGTCGGATGAAATCGAAAACCGGGAGGTAGGGTTTCCTCTTTTGCAAGAGGAATTCCTTCAATTTCCATCCCCTTCCCTTCTTTGTTAATAACCTCTTTGTTCTTCTGTAACACACAAAAAGTGTCATCATGTACAAATATTTGTTGTTTTTATGAGCTTCAAATTTTGTCCAAATTTAAAAGGTGTATAAAGTGTTAAGAAAATTAAATATAAGGCTTTATAAATAAATATTTCAAAAATAAAAAATAAAAATAAAGAAAAGCTATGTGCAAAAGTTTGAGCATGTATTTGATATTGATGACTTTGCTTACTTGCATGGAGAGACAAACTCTTTGTTTGGTTATCGTTTTGATGATTTATAGGAGCTAACTTATTTGAGGGTAAGTGCAATTAATATATATCACCATGCATGAAGAATTTATCTAAGTACAAAGTCATTGAAGAAAACAAGGTCAAGTGTGTTTGTGAAGTTTTCACCAAATGTGGGTCTTTACCTTCAACTTGAGAACTACAGCTGTAATTTCCAAGAAAGATACCTAGTGAGTTGAATTCACTTTTTTTTTATAAGCAAAAAAAAATATTATTTAAGTGAGCACGAATGGTACACTAATTTTTACGATTATTTGATAAATTTAGATTTAGAATCATAGTAGAAATAGCTATTCATCTTTTATGAAGAATTCGAATTTAATTATCATGCTAGTATATAAAAAAAGAGCTCTAAAACTTTTACGTAAATACTAGATTTTGGATATGTGCTAAGCACGAAAAAATTATATTTTAAGAGTAATGATTATTAAATATTTTGAATAAAATTATATTTGACATTATAAAAAATTTATAACTTTAGTAAAAAAAATTAGAACTAAAATTATAAAACCAATCAATATATGTTTTAAGACAATATACTATAGAATATAAAATATTGCACAAGGTACCATTGATTTGTGGAAGTCTAAACCAAGACTTTGATAAAAGAAAATAGAAGTATTAATAATAATATTTTATGATAATGTTATTTAAATTTAATCTTTCTTATTTTTTAATTAAGATGTAACTTTTTTTAATTATGTTAATGTTTTTTTTACACTTGTGATGCCATTTTAATCAAGATGGATCTGACTCTGTTCCATTTAAGTTCCATTGCTTGCTGGTGGGATCCAATATGAGGAGATATGAAACTTAGATATGTATGGCTCTCTTCCTAATAAAATTTTGTGTTGAGATGCCCTAATTATAATCAAGCCAAAAGATTCATTGTGGTGGAGATATATCTATTTATTGTCTTTGGGATAGATGATGATTGTGCTTGGTTCCCAAAGAATGTTAGTGTTCAATTAGAACATTGTGAGGCTATTTATTTTGGAGTGATCAACTGCGGAAATGGATTATGATACAATTGGTGGCTTTAACACTATGAAGGATAGTTTGCATGTGAACATTATTGATCCTAATTTGAAAAAGGAATGGTATGTTTTATGGCACACAATTGTTACCTCCAAAGTACAAGTGTGTTTGGATTGAGACTCGTGCTTTGGAAACTTCCCACTTGTGACTAGCTCGTTAAAAAGGAATGATAGATGGTGTTGAAACAAAATTCTTTAATAAAAATATTTTAACGATAATAAATATCTAATTAATAATGATTTGATTAAATGATTTAATAAGTGTTTTTTAGTGTATTAATCGTAAGACATGTTTTTATTAAACTTAAATAAGTTTTTGAAACGTCATCCTCAAAATTGAAAGTGTAAATCATTAGTTTTATTAATTAAAGAAATGAGGATATTCATTGATGACAATCATATGACACAAAGAACAAAAGGAATGTTGCTTTTATTATTCAAATAAAAAGAATGTGAGTCGTGGTATAAAAGAACATATCATATGACTCAAAGAATAAAAAGAATATTGTGAAAGAGACAAACTTACATTGTTCGCGTACGCAAAGACAAATTCACTATTTATGATGATTTGATTTTGTTTTTCAATCATACTCATGCACGTTCTTCAAAGTTGAGAACATTCAAACATGAAGACGTTGATAAAATAATGTTCTACACTACAAATACAAATGACAACTCATTGATCCTACTTTACTACTCATGATAGATTATCTCAAGCTGTCAAGAGGATGATCAAGCTCATATACTATGTTCATAACAAAAGAGGATGTCTTTGTTCTAATGAGAACACATTCAGTTAAAGCAGATAATGTTCATAAGCATCCTCAAATAAGAGGATGATTGCCAAGAAATAAGACGATGTCTACCCAAATTGCAGATGGCGTTTAAGCAATAAGGAGTCTTCATAAGTCTATAAATAGAAAGTGCTTCCAATTGCAATCTCCAAGAGACTACAATCAAACATATTTTACTTTTTTAAGTAAAAAGCTATAAAAGGTCTCTTCAATTTTTAAGAAACACACTACTACTCTTTGTCATATTTTTTTAGGATCAAAATTTTGAGTGTGTTCTTAGTTCAGTCTATTTCAATAATAGTGTTGTGATCAGATCTAAAACAAATCATCATTATTGTAAACATTATCAAGTTTGCCTAGTTGGAAGAAAACTTAAGTGATTTGTGGGAGCCTGTTGAGACTGAGAAAATACAAATGTATAATGAAGTGTGAAAATCTCACAAGTTGTTAGGACTAGATTAGTCTATGTTGAGTAAACCATGATATTTCTTTTGTGTGATTTCCATACTTTTATCTTTTATTACTCTATTATTTCATTGAATCACACTACTATCAAGTTGATATAATGATATTTTTGAACCTTTTCAAAATACAAGTAGGTTCATCATAAAAACTTTAGTTTAACGACCTTTAATATGATTACAAAGTGGTTATGTTGACCTTGATATAATTGGTTAAGGGTACCTTGTGTACTCTATACAATTTATTTTGTTTATAAAACAAAATTGTTTGGGGTAACGAGTTTTTCTTGCATTAAGTCCTTTAATTGTTGATTTTTTTTCAATGGTAGGTTAGATATATTATGTATTGGAAAGATTCTCGGTTTATTAGCGTTTTGGAGCTTGCACAAATGTTTTATACACATATCAATCATAATCTAATGCTTTCTTTTCTTGCACTTTGAAAAATCTAGTCTCAATTGTCATGTTTACATGTTATGAAAGATGATTCATAAATTATTAAAATATATGAGAGAATGGAGAAATCATCTATATGTCGGGTGGCATGGGATATGATTCTTGACAACAATATGTCTCTACATTTTAGTATTGAATTGCTTCTCGTTTGAGTATACATGATTAGTATAACTTTTACACTCAATTTTTTAATTAAAAATACACATGTCATAGTCTTTTAAAGTAATTTTTTATTTAATTTTTTATTTATAAAATAGTAATTCGTATTTAAAAATAATTACATCATTTATGTTGAATTAACTCTCATTTCTCATCCACTTTTCTTTCTTATTTTTTAACTCAACTTTTCTTATTTCTTTATCTTATGTAAAAATGTGAGTGATTTGAACCGTAGGCGTTTCCAGCTTGGGACGATTCAATAATCTTTGCTAGGTCGAGTGTTGCGATCCGATTCTCTATAAAAAAAAATGTTGTTCAAACCGTTGTTGTTATTCGTGAGGATTTACAACTGCTACTTAACATATTTTGTGGCTATTATAAAACCGCTATAATATTCCATAATAATTTTAGCTAAAATTAGATTATGTCATATCCAATTGTTGCCGCTACGCTAATTATGTGACATTTTGTTATCACCATAAACTTTGAAGCATATTATTTTTAAAACTATTGAAATGGTTGATGACGGCCGTAAAAATATTCTTTTTTTGGTTTGCATTTTTAAAAAAAATTAGTTGTTTATTAAAATAAATATGAATCTAAATTTAAAATACAATCATATATATAAACTGAAGTAATAATATCAATTACAAGAAATTGAAGTTTAAATTGTGATTCTCTTTTTAAAATATTAATTTATGTTTTTAATTTAAATTAATTTAAGATCAATTTTAGTTACTTATGAAAATTTGAAGAACGTTTTTTGTTAGTAAAAAATAAATGAAATAAATTATTTCTATGTGATTAATGATAGTGAGCGAAAAATAATAAAAAAATAGACATAATAGAATCACACAATGATATATCCTAGTTCACCGATGGTAGGCTACATCTAGTTCTCACAATTTGTGAGTTTTTCACTAATGTGTTTCACAGAAGAACATTCTTGATTTTACACAATTTTTTCTTGATCAATTACATCATTCAGTTTTCAACCTTAAATTTTTTTTTACAAATACATTTCAATTCAAAAAGGATTTTTTACACAACATTTTAATCACAAAAAAAATTGATTTTTACACAATACTCTAACTGTCTTTAAGAAATAATCTTGAGTTTCAAATGAAATTATGAAAAAAAATTGTAGAATTGAAATCTACTCAACACTTGTTTGAGATTGATTATCACCAATAACTCAATAAAAAGATCATTGAATCTAGTGCAAGAGAATTGAAGTTAAGAGTTTATTTATTTATTTTTGGAGTATGATTGTTTTAATGATGAATTGATTGCAGTGAAAATCCTTGTTGTTGTATTCACCTTGATGTTCTTTTTATAGACGCGATGAAAGTTAAAGACAATGCATATAGCCGTTATTGATCCAGTTGTTCAAAGTGATAGTTAATAAACACATGTTTTATTTTATCTAAAACGTTCTTCCTTTGTGCTTGAATGAATACTATGACTGAGATCTTTAACAGTTGTTTGGTGTTAGTTTTCTGTCTTGCACACAAGTTGGACTTTCTGCAAAAGGTGCAACATTAATGTCATTTTCATCAGTGATGTCTTAGTTGTACTTGTTCATAAGCGGAGATTAATCTGGTTATTGTTCTTGATGTTGCTTAATTTGCTTCTTTTAGCTAACCTTTTGGGTTTGATCATTATTCTAAGTTGCTTTGATATTCGTTTTACTTAAGATATGCATTTTGGGAAATGATTCATTTCATTTTTATCTTTATAATGAATTATTTATAATGATCTTGATTGATTATAATGATATTGTCAAAAACTAAAATGATCTATTGGTTTGTCCAGATTAGTGCTCTTATGAACCAAAATGATTTTGGTTTGTCTAGATTGATATTCTTATAAACCAGAATGTTCTTTTATACACAGGAATTATCTTGATTATTGTGTAGGTGTACTTGATTACTTAATACACTAAAAAACACACGTTAAATAGCAACACAATCAGAATCATGATTAAACATTAATTAACTTATTTATTTATCTTCAATAAATTTGATTTGTGATTTTGCTTCTAACATAAATATCATTTATATAATTCTCATATACAAAACCTCATTGAATCCAATAGTAAGTCGAAAAATATACATATTCATACACCGTCACACATAAAATAGAAGTATAATGGTTTAAACATATAAAATAAATATAGGAATGAACATAAATACATTAATTCAATGAATTTAAATTATATATACACCACTTGGCATATTCCATCATATTTTAGAAGTACCATAAAAAAAATCAATTCAGTTTATATTTTCTCACTCTCAATGTTGTATTTTCAGTTTACATTAGTCAAACCATGATATAAAACAAAATAGAAATAAAGACAAAAACTGCAACTAAATTTGCTTTTTGTTATTTAAAAAAACTTGTAGTTATAATTTTTTTCAACGGATATCATTTGGATATAATATTAGGTGTTATTGTTTGCATCCAAGCAATTATGCAAGTTCATAAAGATTCTAGAAGTAGAGGAAGACAAATGCATGGACAGGTGTGGCCTACTTGTTCTTTACTTAAAAATTATAACACAATAAAAAATTTAAGCTTCATGCATACTCTATTCTCATATTCATGTAAACAAAAATAATTAGGGTTTTGTCGGTATGATCAAAATTGTTTGTTTTTCTTCTAACTAATTGTAGTTAGATTCTTTGACCTCTAGAAGACACCACAAAATATCCTCACAAATTAAACTTTAAGTCTATTAAGAGGTTAATTCTCGAATCAAAAATTAAACATTCAAAGTTATCTCTGAGTGTTTGTATATTTTATATCAAACCAAATTTATATTTTTTTTTTTATTATACAATTTACCTTTCAAGTTTAGATTATATTACTTTTTTACAATTTAATTTGTTGTTAGAACACTTAGTTATCACCAATAGTGGATCTATGTACAACATTGTATAAGGCTATTGCCCCCACAAAGAAAATAAATATTATGACTTGAAAAGTATAATAACTCTTATTTTATCTCCATAAAAATGAGTTGTTGTCCTCTAATTCAATTTTTTGCTAGAAAATAAATGTAAAATTTATAGATAAATGTTAACCTATGCTCCAATGACACATTTTATGGTATCAAATGTATACTTGTTTTTTTTTTTTTTGGAACTAATGTATTCAATCCTTGAAATAAAAATACATGTTAGCAAGACCATAAAATATAAGAGATAAAATAAAACAAATTGGTACTACTAATTTTAATTATTTATTCTTGTAATTTTTATGACTCGTCTAACATTAAACACACGCAATGATACAAAATACATCATATTTTATAAAGGAACTTTTTTTCTTTGATGATGGTATTATAGTTTTTTTTTTTCTTTTGCCTTTCAAAGTTTTTTTGGATCCGCCACCGATGAAACACAAAGTGCTAAAGTTTGTAATATGATCACAAAAACAGACTTTGTACTTTGTCATGTTGTAATTGGATTTTTGTAAGAGTAGGTTAACATATACAAATCAATCATATATGCCATTATTAATCACATATATATCCTTCGACACGTATTAATTATCTATCACATTCATAACAACAAAATTTTAAAAAAGTGTCACTTTTTATTTTTTAATATACCATTAATTATTTTATTGTAATCCTATTCGAAAGTAATTATATATTTTATTGAAGAGAGATAAATATAAATTTATTTGTAATTGTTTAATAAATTTTAAAGTCATTTTATATTTATTTTTTATAAAAAAAAACCATATAGTTGATAAGGCTTAGTTTAAAGTGTCCTGGTTTTTTAGCATTGTTTGTTATTTGATTTGGTCAAGTTTGTAGTCTAAGTTTGTTTCCTTAATTCTAGCTAGAACGTGGGCTGTAGTCTGTTATGGCACATTTGTTCTTTTCTATTTATTAGTTGCACTTTCACAAGGAATAAATGAGTAATTCTCAGAACTGTTATTTTGCTTTCTCTTGAACTCTTGTTGCATCCAACAATCTGAGTTGAAGTGTCAAGGCAATGCTCGGGTGAAGAGAGCTCAGCTCAATCGTCTACACCGAGATTTTGAGGTCTTAGCAATGAAGCAGGGTGAATCGATCACTGATTATTTTGGTCGAGTAATGACGGTTGCAAACGACATGAGGAATTATGGGGAAGATGTGGATGATGTCAAGATCGTTGAGAAGATTTTGAGAACCCTCGCTGAGAAGTGGAACTACATTGTTTGTTCCATTGAGGAGGCCAAGGACATTGATCGCTATCAGTGGATGCCTTGCAAAGTTCTCTGCTTGTTCATGAGCAAAAGTTCAAAGGAAGTGGAGAAGATGAGCATGTTTTGAAGGTAACTCATGAAGAAAGATATGGTGGAAGGGGACGAGGAAGAGCTGCTTTCCGAGGAGGTCGGGGACAAGGTAGAGGCAGGGGTAGCCAACCAATGAGTAAGGAAACAGTTGAGTGTTACAAGTGTCATAAGCTTGGACACTTCCAGTACGAGTGCCAAGCAAACTATGCTGGTTTGGAGGAATCAGAAGAGATGGTGCTAATGGCGTATGTTGACACGCTTGAAGATGATCGAAATGTTGAGTGGTACATTGACTCTGGGTGCAGTAATCACATGTGTGGTGATTCATCACTCTTCTGTGAGTTAGAAGAAGGGTTCAATAAGGTGGTTAGATTTGGGAATTATGCAAGTATGAACGTTGTTGGAAAAGGAAGTGTTCGGTTGACTGTAAAAGGAGTAAATCACCTTGTACGTGATGTCTATTATGTGCCCGGTTTGAAGAATAATCTTCTCAGTGTTGGGCAGCTGCAAGAAAGAGGTTTGGCTGTACTAATGAAGTCAAATGAATGTAGAATTTATCATGACACAAAAGGTTTGGTGTTCCAAACCAACATGACAGCAAATCAAATGTTCGTGTTGTTATCAAGCATTCAATCATTTGAAACGTCATCCTCAAAATTGAAAGTGTAAATCATTAGTTTTATTAATTAAAGAAATGAGGATATTCATTGATGACAATCATATGACACAAAGAACAAAAGGAATGTTGCTTTTATTATTCAAATAAAAAGAATGTGAGTCGTGGTATAAAAGAACATATCATATGACTCAAAGAATAAAAAGAATATTGTGAAAGAGACAAACTTACATTGTTCGCGTACGCAAAGACAAATTCACTATTTATGATGATTTGATTTTGTTTTTCAATCATACTCATGCACGTTCTTCAAAGTTGAGAACATTCAAACATGAAGACGTTGATAAAATAATGTTCTACACTACAAATACAAATGACAACTCATTGATCCTACTTTACTACTCATGATAGATTATCTCAAGCTGTCAAGAGGATGATCAAGCTCATATACTATGTTCATAACAAAAGAGGATGTCTTTGTTCTAATGAGAACACATTCAGTTAAAGCAGATAATGTTCATAAGCATCCTCAAATAAGAGGATGATTGCCAAGAAATAAGACGATGTCTACCCAAATTGCAGATGGCGTTTAAGCAATAAGGAGTCTTCATAAGTCTATAAATAGAAAGTGCTTCCAATTGCAATCTCCAAGAGACTACAATCAAACATATTTTACTTTTTTAAGTAAAAAGCTATAAAAGGTCTCTTCAATTTTTAAGAAACACACTACTACTCTTTGTCATATTTTTTTAGGATCAAAATTTTGAGTGTGTTCTTAGTTCAGTCTATTTCAATAATAGTGTTGTGATCAGATCTAAAACAAATCATCATTATTGTAAACATTATCAAGTTTGCCTAGTTGGAAGAAAACTTAAGTGATTTGTGGGAGCCTGTTGAGACTGAGAAAATACAAATGTATAATGAAGTGTGAAAATCTCACAAGTTGTTAGGACTAGATTAGTCTATGTTGAGTAAACCATGATATTTCTTTTGTGTGATTTCCATACTTTTATCTTTTATTACTCTATTATTTCATTGAATCACACTACTATCAAGTTGATATAATGATATTTTTGAACCTTTTCAAAATACAAGTAGGTTCATCATAAAAACTTTAGTTTAACGACCTTTAATATGATTACAAAGTGGTTATGTTGACCTTGATATAATTGGTTAAGGGTACCTTGTGTACTCTATACAATTTATTTTGTTTATAAAACAAAATTGTTTGGGGTAACGAGTTTTTCTTGCATTAAGTCCTTTAATTGTTGATTTTTTTTCAATGGTAGGTTAGATATATTATGTATTGGAAAGATTCTCGGTTTATTAGCGTTTTGGAGCTTGCACAAATGTTTTATACACATATCAATCATAATCTAATGCTTTCTTTTCTTGCACTTTGAAAAATCTAGTCTCAATTGTCATGTTTACATGTTATGAAAGATGATTCATAAATTATTAAAATATATGAGAGAATGGAGAAATCATCTATATGTCGGGTGGCATGGGATATGATTCTTGACAACAATATGTCTCTACATTTTAGTATTGAATTGCTTCTCGTTTGAGTATACATGATTAGTATAACTTTTACACTCAATTTTTTAATTAAAAATACACATGTCATAGTCTTTTAAAGTAATTTTTTATTTAATTTTTTATTTATAAAATAGTAATTCGTATTTAAAAATAATTACATCATTTATGTTGAATTAACTCTCATTTCTCATCCACTTTTCTTTCTTATTTTTTAACTCAACTTTTCTTATTTCTTTATCTTATGTAAAAATGTGAGTGATTTGAACCGTAGGCGTTTCCAGCTTGGGACGATTCAATAATCTTTGCTAGGTCGAGTGTTGCGATCCGATTCTCTATAAAAAAAAATGTTGTTCAAACCGTTGTTGTTATTCGTGAGGATTTACAACTGCTACTTAACATATTTTGTGGCTATTATAAAACCGCTATAATATTCCATAATAATTTTAGCTAAAATTAGATTATGTCATATCCAATTGTTGCCGCTACGCTAATTATGTGACATTTTGTTATCACCATAAACTTTGAAGCATATTATTTTTAAAACTATTGAAATGGTTGATGACGGCCGTAAAAATATTCTTTTTTTGGTTTGCATTTTTAAAAAAAATTAGTTGTTTATTAAAATAAATATGAATCTAAATTTAAAATACAATCATATATATAAACTGAAGTAATAATATCAATTACAAGAAATTGAAGTTTAAATTGTGATTCTCTTTTTAAAATATTAATTTATGTTTTTAATTTAAATTAATTTAAGATCAATTTTAGTTACTTATGAAAATTTGAAGAACGTTTTTTGTTAGTAAAAAATAAATGAAATAAATTATTTCTATGTGATTAATGATAGTGAGCGAAAAATAATAAAAAAATAGACATAATAGAATCACACAATGATATATCCTAGTTCACCGATGGTAGGCTACATCTAGTTCTCACAATTTGTGAGTTTTTCACTAATGTGTTTCACAGAAGAACATTCTTGATTTTACACAATTTTTTCTTGATCAATTACATCATTCAGTTTTCAACCTTAAATTTTTTTTTACAAATACATTTCAATTCAAAAAGGATTTTTTACACAACATTTTAATCACAAAAAAAATTGATTTTTACACAATACTCTAACTGTCTTTAAGAAATAATCTTGAGTTTCAAATGAAATTATGAAAAAAAATTGTAGAATTGAAATCTACTCAACACTTGTTTGAGATTGATTATCACCAATAACTCAATAAAAAGATCATTGAATCTAGTGCAAGAGAATTGAAGTTAAGAGTTTATTTATTTATTTTTGGAGTATGATTGTTTTAATGATGAATTGATTGCAGTGAAAATCCTTGTTGTTGTATTCACCTTGATGTTCTTTTTATAGACGCGATGAAAGTTAAAGACAATGCATATAGCCGTTATTGATCCAGTTGTTCAAAGTGATAGTTAATAAACACATGTTTTATTTTATCTAAAACGTTCTTCCTTTGTGCTTGAATGAATACTATGACTGAGATCTTTAACAGTTGTTTGGTGTTAGTTTTCTGTCTTGCACACAAGTTGGACTTTCTGCAAAAGGTGCAACATTAATGTCATTTTCATCAGTGATGTCTTAGTTGTACTTGTTCATAAGCGGAGATTAATCTGGTTATTGTTCTTGATGTTGCTTAATTTGCTTCTTTTAGCTAACCTTTTGGGTTTGATCATTATTCTAAGTTGCTTTGATATTCGTTTTACTTAAGATATGCATTTTGGGAAATGATTCATTTCATTTTTATCTTTATAATGAATTATTTATAATGATCTTGATTGATTATAATGATATTGTCAAAAACTAAAATGATCTATTGGTTTGTCCAGATTAGTGCTCTTATGAACCAAAATGATTTTGGTTTGTCTAGATTGATATTCTTATAAACCAGAATGTTCTTTTATACACAGGAATTATCTTGATTATTGTGTAGGTGTACTTGATTACTTAATACACTAAAAAACACACGTTAAATAGCAACACAATCAGAATCATGATTAAACATTAATTAACTTATTTATTTATCTTCAATAAATTTGATTTGTGATTTTGCTTCTAACATAAATATCATTTATATAATTCTCATATACAAAACCTCATTGAATCCAATAGTAAGTCGAAAAATATACATATTCATACACCGTCACACATAAAATAGAAGTATAATGGTTTAAACATATAAAATAAATATAGGAATGAACATAAATACATTAATTCAATGAATTTAAATTATATATACACCACTTGGCATATTCCATCATATTTTAGAAGTACCATAAAAAAAATCAATTCAGTTTATATTTTCTCACTCTCAATGTTGTATTTTCAGTTTACATTAGTCAAACCATGATATAAAACAAAATAGAAATAAAGACAAAAACTGCAACTAAATTTGCTTTTTGTTATTTAAAAAAACTTGTAGTTATAATTTTTTTCAACGGATATCATTTGGATATAATATTAGGTGTTATTGTTTGCATCCAAGCAATTATGCAAGTTCATAAAGATTCTAGAAGTAGAGGAAGACAAATGCATGGACAGGTGTGGCCTACTTGTTCTTTACTTAAAAATTATAACACAATAAAAAATTTAAGCTTCATGCATACTCTATTCTCATATTCATGTAAACAAAAATAATTAGGGTTTTGTCGGTATGATCAAAATTGTTTGTTTTTCTTCTAACTAATTGTAGTTAGATTCTTTGACCTCTAGAAGACACCACAAAATATCCTCACAAATTAAACTTTAAGTCTATTAAGAGGTTAATTCTCGAATCAAAAATTAAACATTCAAAGTTATCTCTGAGTGTTTGTATATTTTATATCAAACCAAATTTATATTTTTTTTTTTATTATACAATTTACCTTTCAAGTTTAGATTATATTACTTTTTTACAATTTAATTTGTTGTTAGAACACTTAGTTATCACCAATAGTGGATCTATGTACAACATTGTATAAGGCTATTGCCCCCACAAAGAAAATAAATATTATGACTTGAAAAGTATAATAACTCTTATTTTATCTCCATAAAAATGAGTTGTTGTCCTCTAATTCAATTTTTTGCTAGAAAATAAATGTAAAATTTATAGATAAATGTTAACCTATGCTCCAATGACACATTTTATGGTATCAAATGTATACTTGTTTTTTTTTTTTTTGGAACTAATGTATTCAATCCTTGAAATAAAAATACATGTTAGCAAGACCATAAAATATAAGAGATAAAATAAAACAAATTGGTACTACTAATTTTAATTATTTATTCTTGTAATTTTTATGACTCGTCTAACATTAAACACACGCAATGATACAAAATACATCATATTTTATAAAGGAACTTTTTTTCTTTGATGATGGTATTATAGTTTTTTTTTTTCTTTTGCCTTTCAAAGTTTTTTTGGATCCGCCACCGATGAAACACAAAGTGCTAAAGTTTGTAATATGATCACAAAAACAGACTTTGTACTTTGTCATGTTGTAATTGGATTTTTGTAAGAGTAGGTTAACATATACAAATCAATCATATATGCCATTATTAATCACATATATATCCTTCGACACGTATTAATTATCTATCACATTCATAACAACAAAATTTTAAAAAAGTGTCACTTTTTATTTTTTAATATACCATTAATTATTTTATTGTAATCCTATTCGAAAGTAATTATATATTTTATTGAAGAGAGATAAATATAAATTTATTTGTAATTGTTTAATAAATTTTAAAGTCATTTTATATTTATTTTTTATAAAAAAAAACCATATAGTTGATAAGGCTTAGTTTAAAGTGTCCTGGTTTTTTAGCATTGTTTGTTATTTGATTTGGTCAAGTTTGTAGTCTAAGTTTGTTTCCTTAATTCTAGCTAGAACGTGGGCTGTAGTCTGTTATGGCACATTTGTTCTTTTCTATTTATTAGTTGCACTTTCACAAGGAATAAATGAGTAATTCTCAGAACTGTTATTTTGCTTTCTCTTGAACTCTTGTTGCATCCAACAATCTGAGTTGAAGTGTCAAGGCAATGCTCGGGTGAAGAGAGCTCAGCTCAATCGTCTACACCGAGATTTTGAGGTCTTAGCAATGAAGCAGGGTGAATCGATCACTGATTATTTTGGTCGAGTAATGACGGTTGCAAACGACATGAGGAATTATGGGGAAGATGTGGATGATGTCAAGATCGTTGAGAAGATTTTGAGAACCCTCACTGAGAAGTGGAACTACATTGTTTGTTCCATTGAGGAAGCCAAGGACATTGATCAGCTATCAGTGGATGCCTTGCAAAGTTCTCTGCTTGTTCATGAGCAAAAGTTCAAAGGAAGTGGAGAAGATGAGCATGCTTTGAAGGTAACTCATGAAGAAAGATATGGTGGAAGGGGATGAGGAAGAGCTGCTTTCCGAGGAGGTCGGGGACAAGGCAGAGGCAGGGGTAGCCAACCAAGGAGTAAGGAAACAGTTGAGTGTTACAAGTGTCATAAGCTTGGACACTTCCAGTACGAGTGCCAAGCAAACTATGCTGGTTTGGAGGAATCAGAAGAGATGGTGCTAATGGCGTATGTTGACACGCTTGAAGATGATCGAAATGTTGAGTGGTACATTGACTCTGGGTGCAGTAATCACATGTGTGGTGATTCATCACTCTTCTGTGAGTTAGAAGAAGGGTTCAATAAGGTGGTCAGATTTGGGAATTATGCAAGTATGAACGTTGTTGGAAAAGGAAGTGTTCGGTTGACTGTAAAAGGAGTAAATCACCTTGTACGTGATGTCTATTATGTGCCCGGTTTGAAGAATAATCTTCTCAGTGTTGGGCAGCTGCAAGAAAGAGGTTTGGCTGTACTAATGAAGTCAAATGAACGTAGAATTTATCATGACACAAAAGGTTTGGTGTTCCAAACCAACATGACAGCAAATCGAATGTTCGTGTTGTTATCAAGCATTCAATCAGCCAAAAAGGAAAGCAAGGAAGAATGCCTCCAAGCAACCACTGAAGATGTGTCTCACCTCTGGCACCGAAGATTCGGTCATCTCAGCTACAAAGGATTGAAGACTATGCAAACAAAAGACAAGGTGAGAGGCTTTCCAAGCTTCTCTTAAGGTGAAATTGTGTGCACTGATTGCTTGAAAGGGAAGCAGCATCGAGATGTAATCTCAAGGAGAAGTACATGGAGAGCATCAGCAAAATTGGAGCTGGTTCACGCTGATATTTGGGTCCCAATTTCTCCATGTTCTGAGGGAAACAAAAGGTATTTCATTTGCTTCATTGATGACTATAGTAGGAAGGCGTGGGTGTATTTTCTTGCTTAT
>NC_021163.2:58686905-58767697 GCF_000331145.2 Cicer arietinum | reverse complement strand
TAAAGGAAGAGAAGTGGAGGGCAGCCATGGATGCAGAAATGAAATCAATTGAGAAGAATGGAATGTGGGATCTCACGGAGCTGCCCAAAGGAGCGAAAAAAATAGGAATCAAATGGGTGTACAAAACAAAGTTGAATGAGCTGGGAGAAGTAGAAAAATATAAGGCTCGCTTGGTTGCCAAAGGGTATGCTCAAGAATACGGAGTTGATTATGAAGAAGTATACGCTCCTGTAGCTCGTATGGACACGGTTCGAATGATTTTGGCACTTGCTGCACAAAGAGCTTGGTGTGTGTTTCAGCTGGATGTGAAGTCAGCCTTTCTTCATGGGAAGTTAGTTGAGAATGTGTACGTGGAGCAGCCAAGGGGTTATGAAATAAAGGATGAGGAGCATAAGGTATATAAGCTTAACAAAGCTTTGTACGGACTCAAGCAAGCACCACGAGCATGGTTCAGTCGGATTGAATCATACTTCAGAAAGGAAAGCTTTGAGAAGGAAGATAGTGAGCAAAATTTATTTACCAAAGTCAAACAAGGTAAATACTTGATCATTAGCTTGTATGTTGATGATTTAATTTATACTGGAGATGATGAAAGAATGATGTATGAATTCAAAAAATCCATGATGAAGGAATTTGATATGTCAGATTTGGGTAAGATGAGGTATTTTCTTGGTATTGAGGTAGTTCAGTTTGATGGCGGCATATTCATCAGTCAACAGAAGTATGTGACAGAAGTAGTGAACAGATTTGGAATGGAGCATAGCAATTCTGTTGAAAATCCAATGGTCCCAGGATTTAAAATCTCCAAAGACGAAAATGGTGTTGAGATGGATGGTTCATTTTTCAAACAGCTGATTGGAAGCTTGATGTACTTGACTGCTACGAGGCCGGACATAATGTATGTAGTTAGCTTATTGAGCAGGTATATGTCAAGACCTACAGAAGTTCATTATTCAGCGGCGAAGAGAATTCTACGTTACTTGCAAGGTACTGCAAAGTTTGGCATTTTTTACAAAAGGGAAGGAATATCAGAATTGGTTGGCTTTACTGATAGTGACTATGCCGGATCGGTGGAAGATAGAAGTACTTCAGGTTATGTTTTTTTGCTAGTGGAGCTGCAGTAGCTTGGTCTTCTCGAAAGAAACCGATAGTAATGTTGAGCACGACAGAAGTTGAATTTGTAGCAGCTGCAGGAAGTAGTTGTCAGGCAATATGGATGCAAAGGGTGCTGAAGAAGATAGGCTACAAGGGCAGTGAAAGTACTGTCATATTTTGTGACAATAGCTCAACAATTAAGTTGTCAAGGAACCCGGTGATGCATGGCAAAAGCAAGCACATTGATGTGCGCTACCATTTCTTAAGGGAGCTTGTGAATGATGGAGTTGTGCAGCTTCAGTTTTGTGGTACAAGGCATCAGTTAGCGGACATCCTCACCAAACCGCTGAAATTAGAGACATTTCGGGAGCTGAGATGGAAGCTTGGAGTTTGTGATTTTTCAGAAGTTAACTAGCTGAAAATACAATCTAGTTCAAGGGAGGGAATGATAAGGCTTAGTTTAAAGTGTCCTGGTTTTTTAGCATTGTTTGTTATTTGATTTGGTCAAGTTTGTAGTCTAAGTTTGTTTCCTTAATTCTAGCTAAAACGTGGGCTGTAGTCTGTTATGGCACATTTGTTCTTTTCTATTTATTAGTTGCACTTTTACAAAGAATAAATGAGTAATTCCCAGAACTGTTATTTTGCTTTCTCTTGAACTCTTGTTGCATCCAACAATAGTAAGAGTATTTATCCATTCGTTTAAATATTCAATTTTGATGTCCAGATGAAAACAACTTTTACACCATCTTAATAAATAAAATATCCTTATAAAAAAACCAATTATATGATGATATCTGTGTGGAAACAGTTATATGTTTTCATTGAAGTATAGAACATCAATGTTATTGAAATGATGGGCTATTGGCTTTTTTTACAGTAAAATATTTGGAATTGTTCATTAAATTAATATAATATTTATATAGGATCTAATTGCGTAATTGATACAATAATATAATAGACGTGTCTTTTTATTTCTTTCTCCATCAAGATTAGTATAGATCCTATATCTTGCAACAACTATTTGATTTTAATGAAGTAGTTGAAATGCATTCGTCACACACTAAGAAGCAAAGAAGAGCCCTAACTCTAAATGACTAAAAAGTCATGCTTGTTGTGCTACTTGTCAAACACTTCAAATTTAAATATAAAAATATACTACGGCTGGAAAGTTACTGGATTATTTAAGTTGCAAAGTTGAGGTAAGGCATAATGGTAGTGAAAATAATTTTCCTTTCTCACATAAGATACATTTTTTTATTAAACATGAGATACATTCAAAAGATAATTCTTTGGGACAAAAGGATTATCATAATAAGCAAAGAGCGTATTTAAATTTTTTAAATAATTAAATAATCCTTTTATTCTAAAATAATTAAATTATTTAATTATTTTATTAATTTAAAGATATAATTAAAAATAAGTATCTTCAAATTTGCAATTGTATAAATTAATTATGGTGAAATTTATTATCTCTTTTAAGATTAAAATAAATAAATAAAAATAAGTATATTAAAAATTAAAAAGATGAGGACAAATCTTTATCGTTAGATGAATGAACGTTTTTTTATTTTTTATACATAACAATTTAGCAAAGTATATACATATTATATTGTTATTCATACATGTATGCCGTGGGTACTTTCTGGGTGTGTAAACGGTGGGTACTTTCTCATATAATAATTGAATAAATAAATTTTTTTTTGGGTAGGCAATGAATATAATATTTAACAATGTAGCAATGGATTCTGTTATAGCCTTTTTTTTCATAAATTAAGGGTGCATAATTTTTTAAAAAGTAGTTACTAACAAGTGTAAGGGAAAAGAAAAAAATTAAATAAATAAAAATAGATATAATTACTCATGTGGTCTTTTAACTTAATTTCATATAATACTTTAATTTTTATTTTATTTATTTAGTGTTTTATTTAATTTTAAATAATAATTTGATCCTTTATATTTTAAAATATTATTAATATTATCCTTTCTTTACAAAAACTTAAAAAATTCATTAAAATTTTCAAACAAAATCCATAAAATTGAATACCAATTTCAAAAAAATTTATATATTCATCAAATGAATAACTCAAATATTCAAATAAACTCATAGTTCTATATCCAACAACATCAAATAAAGAATATGAGTTTATCTGAAAATTTGTGTTATGAATTTGATGATATGTACATTATATCGAAGATGATAAATAATTTTATAAGTTTTGTTAGAAAATTTAATGAATTTTTATAAATAAATAAAAAAGATAAAATTGTTGATATTTTAATACATAAAAGATCAAATTATTACTTAAAATTAAATAAAAGATCAAATCGAGAAAAAATAAATAAATAAATGACTGAAGTGTTATCTGAAATTAAGTTAAGAGACCGCATAAGCAATTATACTTAAAAATGACAACTTTTTCAAATTTTAAACCATTGAGTGTACAATTTTCAAAATAAAATCTCTTTTTTAATCTATTAACAAGTGCCCTTGCATTTCTATTATAAAAATTAGACCTTAGTTTAGACTATAATAATATGACTTAAGTATATTGTTGGTGCGAACAATCTCAAGGTATTTTCATATGGATTTGGATCCCGGGCTATGTAAATGTTCATCATCTCTAAACCACTAAAACTTATTGGGTTTTTCAACATAAAAATATATCAGTGGGGTCTAAAACATTTAATAGGAAGATGATGAACATAACCCTTCATTTTGGTTCAAACATGAAAGGATCAATGTCCGAGACCAAACCAACAGTCAACAAACAGCAAGAAACCCAAATCCCTATTTGATTGAAAGTTTCAAGGATTATATGTCGAGAATATTAAGACAAAAAAAACTGATACAAAGTTTCATGAATTATCTTTTCCGGCTGCATGCTTGCATGGAATCTGTTGGTTTTGATTCTTCAGCTCATCACCAGCCACCAAAAAGTATGCAGTGTGCCTGAGAAGCAAGAGCATTGTGGTTGTTATCACGATGGGGTAACCATTTGCCAAAAAAGTTTGATTTTAAGTAAGAAACTACCTGAAGAAGTTCATCATTCTTATCTTTGAGTCATCATCAATATCTGGAGAAGTGTCCAACGCTTGTTGCATGTGATGTAACCATCTCTCTGCAGCTTGATGCGTGACAGGAAACGGTCGATGCCGACCAATTAGAGCAGGATGTCCTGCCACATACCAAGGTTCAATGTTCAAACTTCAAAAGTTAGTTGATGAATAAAAACAGCAAGTTCTAATCAGGAGGAGACCTTTTGCACATATCTTATATATATGATCACTAACTTTTATGTATGAAAATTCAGTTACAATTACTATACTTTCAACTGGAAAATAAGAGATTCAATCATGCCTTTGAAGTGGGACAGAGGACAAAAGTGATTAATGGATGAAATGAAACTGCATATAATTATTACAGAAATATCTTCACAACCATGTCAACGTATAATCAGTATCACAGTTAACAAGCTGATAAAAGGGTAGCTCTTTTTTGTCAGTCTTACTACATATGTTTGATTAGATTTAGAGTAACTCTATTACAAAAGGATTTGGATCCAAACTTTCCCTAAAAACCAAGACATGGTTCTAATTTGAAGAAACTTATAACTTGTAGCCTTATAGGAGCGCCTCTCCCCTTATAACGATTTTATGTGGCAACACAAAGTTGTCAATTGCGGATTGCCAAAAATAATGGTTTGTTCAAATTCTATTACGCAACAATACTATAGCACTATTATTTGAGAACATTAACCGATTTTCCACATAGCTTTCAAGCAATTTTAAGCAATACTATAGCCCAAATTGCCACATAGCTTTCAAGCAATTTTAACCATTTTTTAGCTCAATATTGATTATACAATAAGTAACCTATACATGACCCCACCAAGACTACTTGAATTTGGCTATAATTGCAACTTTGTTTCATACATAATAATAAAAATATTTTATTGACAAGCAATTAGGAGTTGGAGTTGCTTAAATAGGTTCCGTAACTCAGTTTTAAGCAACAAAAGATGACAAATCAGCACACTCCTATGGTAAAAGAAGCTGAGAGATAGAACTTAAGAAATAAGGAACTATTAAGTTCCCTATATCGGAGATGCTCCAAGTGTCTATAGATAAGTTAGATGAGAGGGTTTCTTCAACTTATGCAATAAGTTATTATTTAAAGTTTCATAATTATGAAAAAATATTTTCATATTTTCTCAATGAAAAAAATTTGGTGAAGATTATCCGAACTCGCTCATTGTTAGAATGAAAAGAATATTTCATAATGCAAGAAAACTCACTCAGCTTTGATTTATATTAAAAGAAAACTGAGTTTTTCTCTCTGCAATGAGATCATATCCTACTATTCAAAATCATAAGGGCATGTTCAAGGACACTAAAGATTGTTTTCAAGATAACTTCTATATTTTGAAACTGGACTTTCAATAGAACAACCCTCTGTAAATTTGACATACTCTCTTGCTTCAATACTCTGGATTTTTATCACTAGATTCACAGCAGTCAATAATTCCTGCAACCATTGTAATTAGGCCGCGCCTCAATAGGTCCCAATTTTTACCAAACAAAGTATTGTGTTTCTACAAAAATTTGCGTAAAATATTAACTCATCCTGGCTATGCATGTTAACTAAGTCAGGCCAAAATGATGCAGTTTTCAGGCCTAAAATTAAGGAGTCCAACCCAACCTAAAACACTAGCTCATTCGACTAGCAAGTCAGGCTTCGGCAAATTGAAAACTCGAATTTGAACCATCTGATCTTAACCAATTGTTTAGATCATTAACTTTGGCGAATGCTGAATGGTGATTGCATCAGGTCAATCCAACTATTTCAACAACCACTAACCAATGCTACTATTAGATACCCTAATTATCTTTCTCTCACCACTTTATTTTGCTTAGCAAACATCATTTGAGGATCGCAATAGCATGTGTTATGAAATGACTAATTTGCATCTCATCAGAAACTATATATAATACAGACAGAAACAACATCACTTAGAATTACAATAAAAAAAGAGAAAAAACAATAAAAAAGAAAGTACCTCTTCTCTGAGAAAAAAGAGGAGGACCACCCATTCTTTGAACGAAAAATTCGTACTGGTTTTGAATAGCTTCTTGTTTGTTAGAATTGGCAAATATTGAACGAAACCATTCTTCATCGTCATCGTACACCCTATAACGGAAGTGAAACAGTAAAATAAAATAAAATGAATAATAATTGTTTATGGAAATTATAAAAGTGAATAGAAACGAAACCTGGTGTAGAAATTGGTGGAGAGATTAATGAAGGTTTGAAGACCAAGTTTGTTGAAGAGATTAGTGTCGTCGATGGAGAAAGCTTGAGCAGTGGGAACTCCGCTCCATTCAGAAGCTTTTTGTTGTAGAGTCTGCATTTGTTTGAACGACACGATTTAACTAAAACGGCAATTATATGTGATTTAAATTTATAGAGTTGTGTTTCGCGTGGGTTGCACGAGAATAGAATAGATTCAATAGAATATGCTTATAAATTGAATCTGATTTGATTGTGAGATCACAAAACTGTGGGCGTTTATTCTCTTCTCTATTGCTCGCTCACTGCCTCAGGTAATACCGTCAATACACATTTCTCAACCATTTCTTTCAAATCATTTAAATATTCTTTTTATTTTTGCTTAAATTCATTTTTATTCTCTTTACTTTTTTTTAATTGTTCTAAATAATTAACTTTAATTGTAAAGATATCTCTTTTTTTTTTTTTGGTTACAATATATGGAAAGAATCAAATTTTGTTTTACAAACGCAGCCATTTGCTGGCTACGGAATTTTTTAGGCAGCTTGGATTATACAAAATTTATTTATTTTTGCTTAAATATTTTTAGTTAATTGACACTTGAAATATTGTCACTTTAAATGATAAATTATGAAAGAATTTTGTATAAACACTCTTGTTGGCGCATAGAAACATGAATCAGCACACGCAAAATAATAAATAATCATTTTTAATTTTAATTAATTTTTTTAATTAATATTATTTGCTAATAATTTTGAATTTTTAGATACAATTTTATTATTACTTTTTAAATAAATACACTTTGTTCCATGACAACTATCATATTTGTGAAAAAAAATATCATTTCAAATTAAGTGATATTTATTTTTATTTTATTTTTTTGTCAGACTTGTGGACATTAAGAGTATTGAGAAGTGAAAAATCATTGAATCGAACACCTATATATCAATTATCTTGCTAAGAGAATGATGTCCTAATAATTTAAAATTTGATCGAAAGATAAATAAAATTTAAAGAAAAAAATTTATTTTAAGTATGATCGAACATAGGTTCTCTCAAATAAATTTTTAACTAAAACCCAATAATCACTTTATATCAATCACTTGTTTACCGTTGTCCTCTATTATAAACACCTATTGTTTTGTTCTTCATATATAATAGGAATATACGTAATGAATTTAATATGTTAAATTTGATTTTTTATATTCTAAAATAAATTAGTGTTATTAATAATTGTTTCTATAACAAGTATTTTACAAACACTTTTGACTCTTTAAATTAAGCGAGAATAATTAAATTCTTATTTTTAAGAGGAATAAATGACAAATAATAATTTAGAAAAATCAATTTAAAAAAGATATAAGGACTTATATCATCTACTCTCATTTTATATAATTAAACTAGCAAAATATCGGTACATTCGCACAAGTTTAAGTTGTTGCACGTAAATTAAATAGTCTCATTTTATACAAATAAATGTTAATTTTTAAAAATAATTTTAATGATGGAGTAGATATAACAATAAAAAAAGTTAGATTAAACTTAATATTAAACGTTTGAAATTATCATTTAATTTAAAAATTGATTGATTTAATCTTACAAATGTTCTAGTATATTAAATTATAATTTGTGAACTATAAATTTTTGGACTTATGCAACAATGATAAATTTTGTTTTGTATATAGTTTGTACAATAAATTATAATTAATATATTATAATTTTTCTTACACTTTTATCTGGAAGCTACTCAAGAGATGTTAATATAATCAAAAACATATTTCTTTTAACTAATTTATTATGTATTGGTTGTCAAAGGAAGATGAAATAATAACTAATGTATTATAATTTTTAAATATTGTTATTCAGTGTATGAGTTCTTCGACAAATTATAATTAAGGTTAAATATCTCTCACGGTCTCTTAACTTAATTTCAGGTAATAATTTTGCCATTTAGTTTTTCTTTCGATTTGATCTTTTAATTAATTTTAAGTAAGGATTTGATATTGATACTTTATATCTTCAATTGTTAACAATGATGTCATTTTTTAAAGAATTCAGATAAATTTATCATCATTTTCAAACAAAATCTAGAAAAATTATTATCAATTTAAAAAAAACATATATTTTACAAAGCACTTACAAAGTAGTTTACATTTGTAAATAAATGTTAGTAAATGTAATTTAATTTTTTTTTACATTTTTATGATTCAAGTGACATTGTAATAATCAATCACTAATTCATATTTTAATTAATTGACCTGTGAAAAATTATTTTTTAACTAATTGATCGCGATAAGCATTCATTTTGCATATAATTTGTACAGTCAGAAAAAATTCAATAGATATATTAATAATCAAATTATCATTTCTCTCATAACTAAGTAATCAATGATATATATTTGTCCGGTATCAAATTTGTATAATAAATTAAAATCTATGTATTATATTTTTTCTCTTTTTTTTAGAAGATGTATAAAATTTGAGTAGTCAAACTTAAGTTTTGAAAATTTGAAATTCAAAAGGATAAGAGAGAGGAGGGAAAAGAAAAGGTAGAAGAGAATTTGAATAAATCATAATTAGTGTTTTACAATTTTTTCATTTTTTTGAAAAAGATGTTTAAAATTTGAATAAAGTAGATAACATTTGAATAAAGGAATAAAGGAAATGTCATAATTGTCCAAAAATCGGAAGAAAAAAGTAGATAAAATTTGAATAAAGGAAATGTCATAATTGTCCAAAAATTTGAATAAAGGTACTTGATTTAACATAAATATAAATCACCCGTGAATTACAACCTTTTTGTTTATAGATTGTTGTATTTATTTATCATAAAGACAATAACAAATAAAATTTTGTGAGCTGTTCTACTATATATGAAAATGTGTGCACTATGTCTAAATCAACCTGTTTTCTATTTACACCACCATGGACAAATTAATGTACACAAGCATGCAAATCGTTCCCACGTGAACTTAAAACCACTACTAACAAAATCTATGTATATTATATAGGTGATTGTTTGAGCCACCTTTCAATATTTGTTCACTAATGCAAATAATATATATTACTATATACTTTTGATAGTGATATTCAACTAATTTTTTATTATTGAAAGATAGAATGTATATGTAAACTTCTAGTGTTTTATGGGGGTGGGGGAGATCATCTTCCTATTATATATATTATCAGTAACTTCAAGGTATTGTATCACTTCTTTTTATTTATTCAATTTCTCAACTCAAATTTAGTTATTGCTTTTCTTCGATCCATTCACGTTTTTATTAAATTGTTTTTTTACCACACGGAAATATAAATTTTATAGTGCATTTTTAGTAGTCATTGCTAAATTAAAGTTGTATTTTATTTTAAAAATATATAGAAGCTTAGATATCGTTTTTTAATTTAAAATTAAGAATTTCAACTCACTTTTGTTTTCTATATTTTTTATGAATATCTCTAGTTTTGGTTCATTTATTTGATTATGAATCAGGTATGGACATTAATTTTTATAAACATTTTGACCTTAAAAACATAAAGTTTAAGCTTATTTGAGATGGGGAGAAACACTCTTCTTTGTGTTGAAGGTGAGAACAAAATTAAATAAATTGAATTTAAAATTAATTAAAAAAATTCCATTTACATATTTTTACACTTTATTAATCATAAATTAATTAATCCAATAAATGTCTTGGTGCTAAGATTCTAGATGGGTCAGGGAGAACATCATGCTCCATCCACCCAATTCCTTGATCAAAATTCATTGAGCCAAATATTTTCTTCTTGTCTCTTTTGAATTTGCCACACTTGTTTTTTCCCATCATGATAGTTTTGAAATTGTAGTTTTGTGTAGCTTGTACCTAACTTTATGGTTTGAGTTGTTGAAATGTTTGAACTAAACCTTTGCTTCTTGAAATCCATTTGTAGTGAGTTGTACACAATTTCTTCCGATTTTTATTAGTTTTTTAAAGCAAAGTTAGAGTATACTTTTCATGTAAGAATATGGCATGTCAAATGAAATTAATTATGATACATATATAGTGTATGGATTTATATTATTGGAGTTTGAGAGGAAGATGATGGAAGGTTTGCTAAGCCTCCAATTTAGGCTTCTTAAATGAAATGGCTATCCAAAGTCTAACAAGTAACAACCACCCAATTGATGGAGCTAAGTCTCACTTCATTATTAAATTATAACAAAATTCTCTGAAAAATAAAATACATAATTTTTTTTGGTACAATAAAATACATAATTTTAATGCTAAACAATAACAATTAGTTTTATTGAATTTTTTAATTAATTAGTTTTATATGTACCATTTCATAAATGCAAGGACATTAATCATTAACAAATCTTATTATTACATTCAATAGTGCTGAATAATACTAGAACTCCATTAAGTTAACAGTACATAATAGCAACACTAGATAACTAGTTGGTGAGTCATTCATTATTCTTTGTAAGTCAATCTTTATGTACATATATACTACTAACTTTTTTTACCATGCATTTTGTGGTTTAAATGTGTTTCTATCTTATATTATTTTGCTTGGTCAAGAAAATAAAATAAACTATTTCAAACACTACTTGCATAAACGTCAAAGGCAAATTAAAGGAGGCACAATATACTAGGTTTAATTAATCTGGACCAAAGATTCACATAACAAAATTTTTAAGAGTTTGTTTGGATTGAGTAAATAAAAATTTTAAAATAATTAGAATTTTAGACAATTTAAACTTTTAATTGAACTCCCTTTTATTTATGGTTTTTTTTTTTCGGAAAAAGTAATAAAAAAAATTCTTAATCTAGTTGAGCCATTTTTATAAAATTTAAAAGTTTTAGGGTAAAACTATAATTATATCATGAAAAGTATTTAAAATATGAATTTTATAAGTTAGTCTGAATCTAAAATTTCAAAAAGTTAAGGTATCAATTTGCAAAGTTAGAAGAAAAAATTAGGAACCAATCTGAAAAATGTGAAAATTTAAGGACCAAACTGTTTCTTTTTTCCTCAAAAAAATTATGGAATAATCTTCTGTATAGGGAACAATTTGCTTGAAAAAATTATAAGTACATTTTGAGATTCACATGTAAAATAAATTTTAAATTCTTTATTTTTATTTGGTATTTTTATTTAATTTTCACAAAATACTTCGTAAAATTACTTCATGTTAAAAGTTATATCTAAGTAAGAAAGGAATTTTGAATTCTTAGCTTTTATGTAGAATTTGATATTCTTTAAATTTAATTTTCATAAAATTTATTCATTTTAAAGATTTTCTAAATTTAACATTGAAACAATGTATGTATTTACATTAAAAAATTTAAATATTCTCTAAAATTATATCACCTCATAAAGTTCACTTATTCAAACACACTTTAATTTTTGTATATTTAGTTTTGAAAAGTCAAATTCAAGTAAGAATGATAACAGGACAGAGGTAAAATTTTGCCTCTACACATTTGTTTTCGCTCATAACATTCATCAAATCTTCTTGTCCCATTCCATTTATTATAAAATTAAAAAATTATATAAATAAAACAATAATGAAATTATATTTTTTTTTTTAGAATAGATTAAAATTCATAATTTTTAAAATATATATAAATTACTCATAGATATCTTCCCCTAATTCTTATTTTTGTCTGTTTATTTAAAATCTTATGGCGAATTTGAGTAGATACTTGCAAACTAAGTTGTCATATCTAAAATTAAATATTTATCCATAAAGATTTATCCCCTAAACTACATCCTTATTTGTAATACTCCTTTTTTTTTTTTTACCAACATTCAATATAATTCGTGAGTAATTTACTTTTTAGTTATAATATAATAAAATGATTTTAGGTTTTTTTACCTTTGGAAAGTTAAGACTTCCGTCCCTTACAGAGAAGTTATGTCATATATTAGTATATTACTATTACGTAATTAATATACCTATGAAAATTAATTATTTTGTTTTATATTTAACTAGGATATATTTTTTACCGGAATATCTAACAAAGATATTGTCAGTACGATGATCTAGATATGACGATGTGTTGATCACGTGGCGTGTTGCATTAATGTTTATGAGTAAATGGCGTTGTAAATTTATATGGAAAAAACTTCAATTTTAAGAAAAACTGAGATGTATAGATTGACTCGTAGTTGAATTTGAGATGGTTGGTGTGTCAATGTCATAATTTAAAGTTTTAGATGAAAATTTAGTCTTTAAATAAATTGTGTAAAAGATATATGTCAGTTTGTTTAAGATTTTTTTTAAAATAATTTTTATAGTATTTTATTTTTTTGTTATAATATTTTTGAAAAGAATTTTAAAAATAAAATTTCAAAGAAAAGTTAATTTAAATACTTTATATTAAAATATAATTTTAAGTATTTTATTTATTTTTTATAATTTTTTTAAATAATAAAATTTCAAAAAATAATTAAAATAAAAAATTATTTTGAGAAGTTCTTTATAAAAATCATCCTTAAAATATAATATTTTTTTAAATATAATTTTTATCATATTAAAATCTCTAATAATAAATATTTAATATTACATATCAAAATTACTTTTTTTTAATTAGTAATAAATAAATTTAAAAAACTTTTACTATTTTTAAAAGTAATTTTATGTAAAAATTATTTTTTTAAATATAAAATCAAAATTACTTTCTTAAAATTTTAAACAAACTATAGAATTCTTGTCGACATACAAAGTACTCCATTGACAGACCTTTTATGTCAACGCTCCTGATCTAAGTTACATCATCAAGATTGGGCCAAGAATCTATTTTTTGATGGGCCATTTTACTTAGGACTATTCCAGAACAATACTTGTACTATAAAATTGAAAGTTTTAAAGTATTGAGGTTAAATACGGCAGAAACATTAATATTGCACGTCATAAATATTAAGCTTCCTCCACCAATACGAACATATAACTATTTTAATTTAAGACAAACTAATTGCTGATATAATGGAAACATGAGTAGAATCTATGATATAATTAGCAAAATTTAAATCACCGAATCACTTTACCGGAATAGGCCTTGGACCAAACCAAGCACATAAGTAAATCTGACTTCAAAGATAATTTTAACTTGCATGGTAGTACACCACATTAATTCACCAAAGAAATAGGCCCAATGAATTAGATAGGGTGAGATTCTAACAATTAACACACTCACACAAGCACACAAAGATGCTCACATAAGATGTTACACTATCTTATTGATGTATTAACAGGTTGAGTGAATATTAAAAATAAATTACATATACATTAGATCATCGTTATACATTGCCCTTGATGCACAAATTTTTCCAACCTCACTTACACCACAGATCTTACAATTTAAAAAAAGAAAGAAAGAAAAACAGATCAACAAGCAAAATAAGCCTGAAGAGAAGTGTTTTTCACTGCAAACAACCCTTCTGAAACTTTGAATGAGAGTCAAGTTACTTAAACAATTGCATAACTCCATACCAACGTATTTCCTATAAATCAACATTTCAAAAGGGCACCAAAGCCACACAACATATTCCACACAATCAACATTTTGAGAACATCATCAATTGATTGATACAACTGAAAAACAAAAATGGCCTCAACTCAATCCAGCAACTCTCCCTCTCCAAACAACCCCCCCATAGTCATAGTAGTTTTATTCATCTTCTCCGGGGGACTTGTCTTGCTTTCTTTGCTGACTTTTGTTCTATTCTGCTTCTTTCAGAAGAGGAAGGAGAAGAAGACACAAGAAACCGATATCATCCATATCGATGAGCATAAAAAGGGCAAGGAAACCATTGTGCCTGGTCCTTTTGGACAACAGGCAGTAGTTATAACAGTTGAAGATGATGTGCATGTAGATGAAACAAAGAAAACTGATAAACTTGGTAGTGGTTTACATGCCAAATCATCCTCAGCTGAAGCAAATCATCACAATTCTAGTAGCCAAGAGGCAGGAGCTTCTCCTGGTCATCACCAGCTTGAGAACAAGTCATAATTGGAAGAATTGTGTAAATTCCCATGGAAATATGCCACTTCACCTAAAATACTTTGATGAATAAACATTCTTCATTTGTTTTTTTCTTAATATATTTTTTTTTTCTTTTGGTGTGATAATCTCTTCATTTGTTGAATCTCCTTCTACCAAGTTGATAAAAATAAGCTTGAATCCCCTTCTAAACAGCATTTGAAGCTCTGTGTATACAATCAACCTGACATAAATAAACAATCCTCAATTTATATGCTAATAACTTGCTAGCTTTCAGTTCTTGCTTTTATTTAAATTAAACATATTCAAAGCTTGACCTACATAATAAATAGTCATGTCATGTGTCCTTGACACATCCACAAATCATATAATTCATTTGAAGCTATATGTATATATACCATTAATCTAACTTTAGCCATTGTGCAAAAGTTTATCAGCATGAAAGTCGTGATACAAGTATACAAGGGTGCATAACATACCATCCATTCCTAAGAACACAACAGCAAATAACAACCACAAAGGACAAACCTTAAAAACCATAAGCAAACGCCAAATGGAAAGAAAATGAAAAACAATAAAATAGACTCCTGATAGATATATAGCAGATTTACTAACCATGGCAGCAATTACAGCTCAAAAAAATGGAAATGGATCCCTGAAATACCGAATTTATGCAGTTGCAGATCTCGGCCATTTGATAAAGATCCAACGACTCATTATATGTTGCAGTTAAAAGCCAGTTTAAATCCAAGTCGCTCAATCTTTACCCAACAGCCGATATCAGACTACTGCGTGACTCCGTGACTTCCTATTATAGGGAATCCAGGTGCGCAAAATAAACTATATGAGTCCACAAAATGCTATCCATAATATTATGTCTAAACCTAGCAGGAACCAAATGACAATATAGAAGAACCATCAATGTGACATAAATAAACAGTCCTTAGTTATTTGCTAATAAATAGCTTTCACTTCTTGTTTTCATTCAAATATAACCAAAGCATGATCTACATCATAAATAATCATGCCATTATTGTCCTTGAAACAAATCCAAAACTCATATCATGCAACTGAAGTTGTGAATATCATCGATCTAACATAAATAAACAATCCTAAACTTTTTTGCTATTAACTATCTTTCACTTTTTGCTTTTGTTTTAAATATAACCAAAGCTTAACCTACAACGTATATAGGTGTGCCATTATTTTCCTTGAAGGTTTGAAGCATATCTAAAGCTCATAATCCCTCCATGAAGGGGAATGTGTTTACCTCATTAAACATCTTATGGAAAAACTTGATCAAAGATTAGTTCTCACCAAAACAAACTGAGGGATAAATAATACAATTGCCTATATTGTATTTGCAAAGAAGCCTTGTCCAGTGATATCACATGACTTATTAGACAAGGAAATAAAATCCACAAAGACAAATAATAGCACAATGATTGACCACATTAGTTAAGAATGACAAATCCAAAAAAAAACCTAAAACCTAATATATTGGAAGTTATGAAGTGGTTCAAATGACTATTTTTAAGTTGCCAAAATGCCCAATCTAGTGAGATAAATGTCTTTCTTTTCGTCTCGATAAGTGGCCTTGATTGAGCCTGAATTCTGGCACAAGAGATAGTTAGACCGTCTCTTCTCTTCTTGCTTCTCTTCTAAGGTGTGGGCTTGCAATAATGAAGTAGTAATAAGTCCTTGAATCGGGAAATAGGCTAGCCTTAAAGGAAAGATTTTTATAACCCTTAAATAATAACGATGAAAGTAAGTGAACTTAGTACGAAACGCATCAGGCCACGAAATGCATCAGGCCATCAAAACTACATTAATTCAAACGCACCAAATTTCATAATAAACAATAACAAACACCGAATTTCTATACCCGTCTAAGAAACTTCCTCTGCGCCACAAAAATAATTGAATCTCCGATATTTATTCTTCAACGGAGGTTTTTCCTCCACACTTATTTATATTCCAAATAAATTTAACATCCCCTTTTTGTAACTAATGTATCAACATATTAGCCAGCTACCTTTTAGTTACAGGCTGACTATTTTTTATTACTCAAAAAAAGTGACTTCCTTGTTTTTCATGGCATTCCTCACTGACTCCTTTCTTGTATAAATAAAGTTTTACAGCAGCAGCAAGCTTTTGACTATCCCTTTTTGTTAAATATGTTTTTAACTGCAATAATTCAAGAAAAGAACATACCATAAGATATTCAACAATTCAAAGAATAGAAGTGACTACTGACTAGTCCCCAACACAATCAAACACATTAGCTAGGATCAGTCCCACATACCTTCCATTCCAGCCATCTTGTCATCTATCTCATCCAACACTTTACGCTGCCCCACATCAAAGTAACGACGGAACACAAAGTCAGCACTCCGAATTGCTTCATCTGATGGTTGTGGATTTCTAGCGTCCTTAGAAATGCAAACAATGTTGCATTTCCCAATAATAGATTCCTAACACATCATACAAAAGATACCCAATTCAATAAGTGTATAATTTGATGGCCTGCTCCACAATTCAAATCAAGCAACATTCAATAACATACCCAAATGAGGAATTGGTTACAAAAGCAACACACTCATTAGTGAGATCAACATTACCAAGCGACTACCTTTTACCTAGCTAACAACACACTCTCTAACAGTCTCTTTCAAACACTCTTACCATATAATCAAATAAAATTCACACAGACTCAGACTAAATTCCCCTAAATGGCATGAATCTAAAATAGTAGTACTCATTTTTTAAAAATGGAGAAGCCCACCTAAATTAAACTTACCATACACACGAACCCTAGCAACACACTCTCTAACAATACAGTTGGAACACTCTCCATATAATTGAGTAAAATTCACATGGATTCGAACTAAATTCCACTAATTGACATAGATATCTAGCAGTACTCATTTTAAAAGTGGAGTCCACATAAATTTTACTTACCCTACTGAACCACGCTGGCAACACACTCTCTAACAATCTTTTTCCAACACTCACCATACAATTGAGTAATAAAATTCACAAGAATTCAATTAAATGCCACTAAATTACAAGGATCTAAACCCTATCTAGTCTACTTCAATTTAAAACCAATGAATCCACATGCATTTAATAATATCTTACCATCATTTAATTACTCAAATAAAATCATGAAAAAACAAACAAAAACCAATTAAAAAATAGAATTACCAAAGGATTGATATTGGTAAGTCCAGTGCCTTCACCAACAGCAAAAAACAATTCATTATAATAAATCTCAATCCCACTCAAAAACTTGGAAATCTCACGAGGACGAAAGAACCATTGAATCTTAATTTTCTTAGTCTTTTCACGAGTAGGAGTCTCCCATATCTTGATGATTTTTCCAATATGAGGTTCGGAGTGAGGAGCAGATCCATTTTGAAGATAAACGACATCGAATAGCTCGTAATTGGTGCCGTCGAAAGTGAACGATTCGTAGAACTGTGTGTCTCTCCTTTTGCCGCCTTTTCCACGCATTTTTAACCATTTGAATTCGATGGTTTCTTCTTCTTTTTGATCAACGGCGAGGATGGGTTGTTGTGTTGCCATGAATTGATGAGTGAGAGTGGCAGAGAGGAGAGAGAAACTATTGAAGTCAAACCCTAACAATGTGTTGTGAATTTCTAGAGTGCGCGGCGCAGCTTGACCGCTGCTGCAGCTTCTGCATTTTTATAAGTGATCACGAAAATATAGGATGGGCAGCAACAAAATCACGGAAATTAATTTATCGGTAAATTTGTTATATAAAACAATAAATTATTTTCGTGTGATTTTTTACATTTTATAGTAAAATTGACTATCCTTAGACGTTATATTAGTTTTTTATATTTTATAGTAAAAGATATTTAATATTTATTATTATGGATAATATAAATTCAAAAAAATTAATTTTTATTTTCTTGATAATTTTAAAAAATAATATTTAATTATTATAAGTTTATAAACTGGATTCTATTTTACACATTACATACCAATTATCAAATTTAAATTTAGTGTCCTATTTTTTTATGTAGGTTCTTTTTTTATATAATAATAATAATAATAATAATAATAATAATAATAATAAAATTCATGATATGATATTAATCAATTTTTTTAGATACATTAATTAATTACTTTTAGATTTTATAATTAAAATAATAAATTTTATTATATTTAATGCGACTAGTATTAATGTATGACAATAATTTATTGGTAATTGTCTCAACAAAATAACTAATTTTTTTATATTAGAATATAAACAAATAACTGTTGAAAAATCATCTGAATTTTCTAATTTTTTCTTTTACAAATTTTAAGAAACAATGAATAACAAGAGTATAAAATTGATAAATAAAACTTTTTTTTTGTCAACGATTCTAATTTTGTTATAAAAATAAAAAAATGTCTATAATTTTTTATGAATACTCAACTTTGAGGACCCAACAATTCAAGACTACTAATTATTAAAAAAAAACATTAAACTATTTAAATTTTGATACTTTTACTATATAGTTTTTTACTATAAAAATAAAATTTTAGTGTCCTAACATTTTATGATTCTATATAGTCCTACACTCTAGACATGCTTAGGGTCTGCATTAAATTTAAAAATTAAATGTATTGACACATGTTGAATTGTACATGATGTATTAAAGAATTTCTCAATTAAAAGCGTAGTTACTTGTATTTTTTTTTAATGTTATATATTATTTTTTTGACCGACTAATATTGTTAGTTGTAAAAAAAAATTAAATTTATTATAATTATTACACCAAAAAAATTAAAATAACATTAAGATGATTTTAAAATATAACTACTATTAAAGTAGAGTTATTTAGACAAACAAAATAGACACAACTACGCGACAACGTATGGGATGTGGATATTTTTGGAAACATTTTCCTTTTCCATCTGCTTCCTTTTTCTGTCTCACCAAGCATTTCCTTCTTGTTTTTGTTACGCTTTACTTGTTTGTTGTTGTGCAAGAGAAAAATAAACTTAAATGAGACTATAAACTAAAGCAAGATAATTCAGCATAGAAAAATAGAAGACATTCATGTGTTGTGTTGAATTGGAATTTGTACGATTGACTATTAGTTTCTTTGAAGATATTCTTATAAGGGTGTTTTTATCTATTGGGGCTTATACCTTTGTTCTTTTTTAGAATTGACTCAAAGACAAAAAAACACTATCAATAGAACATTTAAGGAATAAAAAAGGGAGTTTGGTCCTAGATCTGAATCTCCATGCCTACCATTATTCATACATTATCGTTCATTTCTATATTTTCATTATCGTTTTCAGTGATGGAGTTTGAACAAATATTTTAGAGATATTGAATTTTTAAAATTTTAATTGATAATTAAATATAGTATTGTATTGTATATTATAATTTTAAGGTGTAAATTGTAATGCAAATATTCATAAAATTTTGCAAACACAACCGTAAAAAGATGACGAATTAGATTGAAAAGTTGCACCCGATTAGAAATTATAGATATAATATATTCATTTGATTTGTATGTTTGGAGAGGAAAATAAATCTAAACCAAAAAGATACTTAGTTTTATTGAGTTTTTACAATTTTTCTCACAAAATGAAACTCAAACCGATAAATAGCATATTGATTTAGTTCAATTCAATCAGATTAACATTAATAAAAATTAACATATTTATTTGAAAAATTTAAAATTTTCTTTTTCAAATACTATATTTTTTTTATACTGTTAAAATAATAACGTAAATATTTTTTAAACTACATGAAAAAAATAATATGTAAATGATTAAAAAATCTTTAAATACAACACACATTTAAAATATCACTACTGATATAGTCTAATGATTTTATTTAGATATCAATGGTAGATTTTTAATGAATTGAAATCATACTCAAATCAACATAGATTTAGTTTATTTGGTTTGATTCAAATTGAAATCGAACACATAAAAAAATTCAATTTAATTGATTTTGATATTTTTAAATTTATCAGATCATTGGTTTGATTTTTATATTTTTAAAAGAAACTCAAAACACACATAATTGAAATTTAAGTTAAAAAATGTAGTATCTTTTTTTAATTAATATATTTTTGTAACTTTTATAGATTATTTTTATTTGAAAAAAAAAATTGAAAGGATATTTGTCAAGACCTAAAACCTGAATGTCGTGACCGACACACAAGCTATACTCCTATCATGACAAATCTACCAACTAACTTAACGATTTAGCAATTAAATAGTTGTAGAAAACCATTTAAAAAAATATATGATATTTTTCAAAATTTTGACAGAGTGTTATATGTAATTTTAATGTTTTCAAATATAAATCTTGTTTCAAACTTTTAACCCAATCAATATTTCAAAGGAGCGAATCTAAATACTTACTACATTTTCAAATGACTTTTTAGACTCAAAATAGTTGTAAAATACACTACGTTTCAAAAGATACTTAACAAAACGATTATTGATCATAGAGATCCATAAAAAAAATGTGATTGAGACTTGAATCTACTAACGGTTTATTTTGTACATGAATCTGAAGAAAAAAAATAAACATAAAGGGGTAAGTTACAAATACTTAGTGAGAAGACAATAATCTAACGGATAATCATCTCCTCTCAATCTCGCAACACATCAATTGGAGAGTTTACATCTTGTTGTTAGTCATCTCCTTGTAAGGATAAAATATCTCTCATATGGGTGACTCCATGTAACGGGTAACTTTCTTCAATCAAAATAATATTAGCGATTTAATAATTATAACAACGACTTTCTGAACACATATTTAAAAATCATTTATCATTTTATCGTAAGTCATGGAAAAAACATTCAAGGGTACATCAATGCAATATTCAAATATTTTATAACTAATAAATAAATCAAACTCTAAACATATTGTTGAGACAAACTCCATATTTAAAGTTTTGATGAAAATAAACAAAGGTTAATTATGATTCTAAAATGTTATGTTAATTTAACATGTGCTTTTGAGTGAATTTAATTAAGAACAGAATCAAGCAAAACAAAGAAAACAACAACAAGAACATTAAAACAGAGAAAGATCTCCAGCGTCAAAAAAGTTCATCACAGCTTGTTGATCAAACTTTTTCTACCTCTTTAACAAAGAGTCTGCCCTGGAAATTTATTCATATAGAATCAGCACATGACAAGGAACAAATAGGATTCATCCAAGCTCAAAAAGGTTATCTGATCTCTAAAATAAAAGGACTCAAAGTCAGGCAAAAATCAAAACAGTTTGTAACTCTAAAAATCAAATTGTCAAGAAAGTTTGATCAACCTTGATATATGATAAGACATTGCAAAAGACATCCAAAAAGTTCAAATCTTAAGAAAGTTTAAATTGACAGACCCAGATTGATAATCAATCTTCGTTTTCTGCATAACTTCAGCAGCTGTGCATTCTCTTATGTAATGGCTTATAATTCTTCTCGAAACTCCTCTGGCTACATTCAAGACTCAAGATCAAGACTGTACCATTCAAGATCAAGGGAAAAACGTCAAAGACTTTTTAACTAGAAGACAAAACTGCTTTAATGTTAAACCAGAAAAGTCAAAAAAGAAGAAAAGCAGTTTTTCAAAGCTGGATTATTTTAAATCTAATATATTGCCTTCAGTCAAACTTCAGAGCACTACCAACAACTCTTTTCTACCTTCATTAAAGGCTTATAAACGCCTATAAATAGAAGGCCAATATCCAGGATCAAAGCAAGAAATTCAAGTGCTGAAAAAATCCTCAAATCAATCACATATATACTTGAAGTTCTGATTTTTCGCAAAACAGAGGCTCATCTATATTCTTATATTAGATTGCGAAATTATCATTAGGTCCTTTGTAAAGAATCAATTCTCAAACAAGAGTTGAGAAATCTCAGATTCTGTCAAAAAACAATCCAACTGTAAAAACTCAAAATATAAGAGTTTCTTTATATTTTGTTTAGAGTACATTGAATCCTATCAAAGTTAGATAGGTATTGTTATTGTTTTCTGGGTGGAAAGTAATAAAGATTAAAACAAATCAAGGTTGATCTAGACTAGGTGTTGTAAGATCAAGAAGGTTCTTTGTTTTAAACACTTAGTGGAAAATCTCACGGTTGTGAGGACTAGACGTAACCCGGGTTGGGTGAACCAGGATATATCGTTGTGTGGTATTTCTTCCCTTATCTATTTACTTTCAGTTTGATTGATTATCAAGTTAAAAACATAAATTGAATTACTGATTTTAACTAACCAATAACGTTCTCCGTTTTCTGGTTAGAACCAAGAACGTTCTCCGTTTTCTGTTTTCACAACCAAGATCAATCTTGAGTTATTTTCTTAAGTTTTAACAGGAATTTTTAAAAGGTGCATTTACAATTCAAACCCCCATTTCTTGTAAATCGACATTATTACTTCACATACTATATAACAAAGATCATTAAAATAAACAAAGGATAAAACCGAGAAAAAATTCAAAGGTTATGGTCTTCAATTTTTTAAATAAATATTTTAACATAAAAAACTAGTAAAATAATAATTATAGCATAACAAAAATATGTGACAATGATCGTCGTCTATTCACAACTACGAATAATCGACTAAATTTATTATCTAACAACTCTTTGAATAAAAGGCAGAAAATATTTTCTATTTTCTTTTAAGAAAAAAAATTTATCTCTTCAATTTCTCCTCAAATATGAAGAGAAAGAATAGCTATCAATTGGCTATTTAATTTTTTTATTTCATGAATAAATTAATTCACATACGGGATGTAATTGTTTTGAAAAAAATTAATTTTTCCGTTCTAAAATAATTGACATTTTTAAAAGTATATTGTTCCAAAATAATTTATCTTTTCAATTTTTAATTCACTTCTTACTAATTTTAACTAATAATATTTGCATTATTTTTAATTCAATATATTTTATTTATAACATCATTAATACATCAATTTTTAATAAAGATAATTGATAAAAAAAATTTAATATATATAAAATAGTCAAATAATTTTGAGTTCAACAAAAAGAAAAATAATATTTTGTGAAAGGACAATACCAAACTTGTCAAACTAACTGACAATTAATTATTTTGTTTTTAAAAAATATTACCAAATATCTTTAAAATGCGGGTTGACAAATAAAAATGAAAATATGATTTTAAAAATTGTATATTGAACATCTTAAAATTTTAAAAATTAATATTTTTCATATAAAACTTAATGTTTTAATTTCTTTAACAAGTATCATTAAAGTAAATGTTAGTATGATTCTTTATTTATATTATAAATTTAACTTTTGCTAATATTATTTTAAATTCATTTGATTATAAAATTTATTATTTCAAATAAAATTTCAATTTAATCTTAGTTATTTTGCTAGACTAATCAGATGTTGCCTCAAAAAACAAAAATAAATCACTAAAAACAACCGGTTGTTAATTAGAACTTTCTTCTAATCTTGTACTTTATACTTCAGTTAAACTACTTACAAGGAGAGATCCCTCCCATTACTAATTTAATTATCATCAAACACATTAAGTAAACTGATTCTTATCATCAATATATAAGCAACAATGCTAACATTCAATATTGTAGTACAATTCAATGAATTTTGCATGTTCAGAATCTACGGACAACATCTTTATCATTTGAATAGTTGTTGTCACACCAACAATATATGATTTAGTTGCAGTAACAACAAACAACCGATTCAGTTGTAACAAAATCACCGCACCAATCAAAATATTCACATCCACTTTTCTCAATCTCTTTATGCATAAAATGGCACGGCAACATAACATTAATTCCAAACTATATTGCAACAAAATTTAGATGATCGAAAAATAAAAGGAAGGTAAAGAATGTACACTTAAACCCAAACAACTCACGTAGAATTTCTGCAATTTCAGAACTTCCTTACGTGATATATTTCCAAGGAGTACATATGCCACATAACATAACGTTCCATAGAAACACCATGAGGCTTTCAAATTCATAGTAAAACACACTTTCATCTCCGATGTGACTAGCATTGTCATAACAGTCTATCAGAAAGAAAAAAAAAATTAAAATCCATGAATACTTTGTTAGTCATTGACATTAAATGTCTTTTACAATTATCTCAATTTTGATGAAATGGCTAGTTTTTTAATACATTATACCCACACATGACACAATTGACATCAGTAATTTTGAACCCACTCTATTACGGACCAAAATCACAAAAAGAAACATTTTCATCTTCTCAAATAAAAGAAACCAGTAATCTTATTCTCTCGTTTTTTCACACGGTGGGAAAAGTAAAACTAAAGAAACGGAACCATGATAGAACAAAAGATGGTACACATTTTTCAAATGTGACCTATTAATAGTAGCGAGAGAAACAAATAACGTTGGCCATTGTTTCTTTATCTACTTATTAATAATATGGGCTCTGGGACAATGACACATTTTTCTTTTAATATTTTTCTATTTTTATTAATAAAAATAATAATTTATAACACTAAAATACTCTTGGTCACCACTAATCACAATAAAGATAATAAATAAAATTATAACATAACATCACATAAGTCAGATGATAAATATAGTCTAATTTTGAGTATTTCATACAAAGTCCAACTTCATATATATATATATATATATAATAAAGTCTTACATAACAAAATAGATAGCAAAGAAATTAATATATCTATATATATGTATTGGCAATGAGAAGAGAAAGAAAAGGAAGAAATTTAATTCGTTTTTAGAAGAAAAAAATTGATTTAAATTTTTCCTTCTTAAAAATGGTCAAGCCGAAAATCCATAAGGGTAGTACAACTTGACTCAAGTATAGTCCAAATTAAATTAAATTGGGATCGATTGACCGACCTATCTTGACAGCTCTAACCCATGCACCAACCGCTACCTATAGTGCAAAAGTGAAAGTGTAGAAGGATTTCAACAACTCAACCAAGAGTTCCATGGAAGATTGTCTAGGAGACTATTTATGATACTATTACATTTGTTGCCTTGAACATCATTTTCACTTTTGGATTATGAATATCAATTGCCCTTTTTGATGTATGTATTTTGGATCATGGATATCAACATGAAGTATTTGGAATTATAAATGACGGATTATGGATTACATATGTTGTATTTTGGCAAATTAAATCACTTATATTATGTTTACAGGCAACGCACTATCTAAAACATTTTTTAAGAAACTCTTTTTGATTAGTTAAAATTGACATAAATCTCACACAAAAATATAGATCTCATATGAATTTGGTGGGACCCATATGGATTTTAACAAATCAAAAATATTAAAAAATGTGTGTTAAAAAGTGTATTATTAGTATTATTCTTATATTTAAATATGAATTGTATAAAATTATTTTAATATACAAGTTGCATAAAAATCAAATTACATACATGTTCTATAAATAAGTTATTCAGTTCCACATAGTAAACAACTCAGACAACAATTTCATAAATTGAAGCACAATGTTGCCTAACACATTACATACTTCACAACATTACATTACACAAAAGAAACTTCAGAACATTACATTTCTTCTTCAAATTACACTAACACATACAACAATACATTTAATAGTCCCAAACTACAATTCTTCCAAATTTTGATCTATTTCATATAGTTTTCGGACCATCTTAAGTTCAACAATATTATGATTTTGAGACACAATTTTTTAGTTTTGCAAATCAATATTCTGAACTTGTTCATTGAATATATTGTTGCTTTTCTTCTTCGAGTGTTTGCATCAACATCTCATATATTTGTTTTTATTTCATGATAAACATACAATTTTCATCAGCTAACTCATCATAAAATCAATCCAAATAACTGCATCCACCCCCTTGTAATGGGTGTGGATAAAGAAAAATGTGATTTAAGTGTACTACAAATAAATGAACACTAATTGTGATTTTAATGTTCGGTATAGGTAACTTGTTTGGCGAGTTAAGAGATGTCGAATGAATATTAAAAAAGAGGTTTTAGGTTCAAACCCGATAAACTAACATACACTAATTTCTAACATTTGTGATTTGTCTATAAAAAAAATGAAATTTAATAGAAAATAAGAAATACTTTACTCTAAAAATTTGGACAAATTTTACTCTATTTATATAAAACCTTTTGCCAAAATTGACGATTGTTGTAGTCCTACGAACAACAATAATATCTCCACACCAACACTTAGGCGGTCGTGACTCCCCACGATTTACATCGTACGATTTTGAAGAAGACCCGTGTGAACCCCATTGCGAGACATTATTCAAATAATCTATTGGTATTGAAGAAGACAAGTAACTTACTATATTACTTGACATTTGCGGTTTTCTAGAAACAACTAGAAATCGAAGAAGAAAAATGAAGATGAAATTTTGAGTAGAAATGACCAAGTTGATTGGAGGAATCATCAACCAACAACTTTATCAGGCGCTAGATCATTCACAATTGACACTGTTTTACTCTAATTCGCTAGAAATGAGCGAGTTGCATTAACAAAGGTAATTTAAGGGGTTAAAATAATTGTTTTTCTTCTCATACATCCCCTTTTAGAAGGTTGTAGGGTGAAGATGTGATCATGTAAAAGATAAGAGGTCACATGCTGTGAATGCGACCATATAAGCGTAACTGTTTTCTTAACAAATGAAAATATATATTAAACGAATACATAAAATATGATAAAAAAATTATATTATATTAACAAAATCCAACAAAATATATTAAACAAAGAATAAAATATATCAAATTTTAATTAACCATATCCACCTAAATGCATCGGTCCCACATATAGGCGGTCACTGAACTCGTCTAGCTTTTTGAACGACTTGAGGTTGTTCTGATTGATCCTCATTTTGATCACGTTTCTCATCGTCGTTTCTAACTATTGAATGTGTATGCAACTTAAATCCCTGTTAATTTGTGTGTGGACTAGAGCTACTCATGATAGGTTATACATGAAATAAAAACAACATAATTTTGGTTAGGGTCACGCTTTAGTTTGACTTACATCAACAAATACAACAACCACCAAATGACATGAAAACCTATCATGAGGTCGAGATGAGGCGTGAGCGTGAGAATTACGCAAAACCTATTTTATGCTATTTTTGATTCTATTTATAGCTCAAGAGCTCTAAATTATATGGAGACAGATGGTAGTAACTCTTATTTGTTGATTATTATGACCTCGAAATAATCAGAATATATCAGTCTTTAACAAATTAAAGCAATATAGAAAATCGAATACGTCTAGCATACAATTAAGATCGAACATACAATCATACGATGCAAGATTTATTCAGATTCATACACACAACGGAATTATAATGCGGCACACAAGATTAACAATTAAAAGTAAAAGGATAAGGGATAGAATGCACCAAGGTTTATCCTGGTTCAGTTGTCAATAAGACAACCTACATCCAGTCCTGACAATCCAACTGGATTTCAGCTTTTTCTCCAATAGAAAGAATTGTGACTTGTTTACAGATTGTCCAGTTTCCTCGAAACCTATCTATCTAACACAATCTCTTTCCTATTGCTTAACCCCTTGATCCTTGCAGTCACTCGGCAGACTCACACAAGATCAAGTCTGACTCCTTCTTGATGAGGCCTCTCACCCAAGAAGATCGCCACCAGTTTGTAGCTGGATTTTTCGCAGTCGTTTCTTTACAGAGTATTTGTTACAAACAAATAAAAGAAGTACAAAAAGTGTCTTCAATCTTGATCAATGTATCTCACACGAATTTGGTTATTCAATGATTGTTTATGAGAATATTGTCTTTTCTCTCAAGAATACTTTTTCAGCTCTCTCAATGATTATGGATAATCTTTTTGGTCTTGATCTGAAAAAGCAATATCAGAATGTTAACAATATGTTCTTAAGAGTTCTTCAGTGTTCTGAAGTATATTCAAAATGTTTTTCAATATGTTATTGAGAGAATGATTGAAAACAGTTTATACAGTTTCTGATAAACAACTAATAAATCGATTTACCAATCGATTCATTAAAGTGATAAAACAGTCCTAATCGATTTGCCAATCGATTATCACGAGTCTTGTTTTTCTTGAATCTTGAAACTACATAAACCAATCGATTTCCCAATCGATTCTTTTAAAAACACTTTTCAGTAAATTATGTGCAGACTTATATGAATCGATTGCATAATCGATGTCAGGTGTTTTGTTCCAATAAAAATCACACCAATCGATTACTTAATCGATTTACTAAGTTTCATAATCGATTTACAAATATACATAATCGATTTGGCCACAAACTGAGAGTTCACTGTGATTTCAAAATATTTGTTTCAATCGATTTGCCAATCGATTGTGTTTAAAACAGTGACTTAGCTATTTTCATGTTAATCGAAGTGCCAATCGATTTGGTAGTATTTGCCTAAAAAGTTCTTACCAGATGTTTAGTTCAATCGATTTCCCAATCGATTGAAACCAAACTTAACATGATTGAAATTTTCACAATAGATTGTCCAATCGATTGTGTTTGTCACAGGTCAAGTTATTTTTGAAATATTATTTAAGCAATCGATTTGGCAATCGATTAGCCTAGAAAATGGATTGTCCCTGTGACTTTCCCAATCGATTTTCCAATCGATTTGTTTCAATCAGTTTTACTTTGTGATGTGCACAATCGATTTGCCAATCGATTAGCCTGTAAAACAGGTTGCCACTGACTTGCGCAATGTTTATTTCTAAATGTGTCAGTCGATTGCCTAATCGATTATACAACCACAAACAGTTATGTTTCCTTACAACCCTTTTTATGAAATCGATTTCCCAATCGATTTGCTTCAATGAATATTCAACTTTTGTTGATTTCTTGAGTTCCAAGCAATTTGTCTCAAGTGTGTAGGGTTGAGTTGTTGTTCCTGAAATCTTGCTCAGTTAAAATGTTAGATTTATCATATGATGTATGAACATTGTATGTTTGTTAATTATGTCAAAATTAGGATTAAAAGGACTAAAGTCCAACATTATTCACACACAAATTATAAAGAATTTGAGTTGCATAAACTTTCAATAATTGAGAACGACGACGAGGAACATGATCAAAATGAAGATAAACTAGAACGACCTCAACTTGTTCTAAGAGTTAGACGAGTTCGATGACCGTCTATATGTAGGATTATGGACATTTAGATAGATATGGTTAATTAAACTTTGTATTTAATATATTTTGTTTGATTTTATTAATATAATGATTTTTTTTATGTATTAATTTGATATAATTTTCATTTGTTACAATTTTTTTACGCCTATATAGTCGCATTTCTAAGATACGAGCTCCTAAAGGAGGAAACAAAATATGTTTTATATGGTCGCATTTCCATGTTGCTTGAAGGTCCAAAAAATTTGGAATATTAGTTTTAAAGTGGAGTATTTTAATTTTTTTTCTTTTAAAAGGGAATATATGAGGAAATAAAATCTACTAAAATAATTCAATTTAAAGTTGTAAGATTAAATTGAAGTTAAGGAACTGACAATATAATCAACTTATAATATATTATTATTGGTGGATGCTACATTATATCCTTTTATATTTGATCTATTATATAGAAATGTTTAAAAGTTGTTAAAACAATGATAAAATCTGCAACAAGAATTAACAAAAAAAACAAAAAACAAAAAACAATTGCAAAATCAGAAATTGAAACGGAGAATGTTCTTCGTTTTTGCAGAAAATGTTCTTCGTTTTTGCAGAAAACGGAGAACATTCTTGACCATAATTGAAACAGATAATATTCTTCGTTTGTGCAGTTTTGTAAATAGATTTTTAATAAATGTAAAACGAAAATTAAAGAATGATAAAGCAAGAATAGCACCAACGTCTACGTGTTCAGCCTCAACTTCTCGAGACCTACATCACAGGCAAGATAGCAAGTCAATTCACTATGAAGGTTTGAATTTACAAGATTAAGGTCTCATCAATTATAATCTCCTAGTATCTATCACTGTTTAGAATTCAACAATATTAGTTTTCAATTAGAATTTCTTTTTGATCCCTCTCCCTTAATCTCTCTTATATGATATCTATGAATCCTTTTGACAATTGCATTGACCTCTCTTATTTTTCCTGCCATGCAACACACATTTATAGTTATTTATAGTGTTTAAAGGCACATTATCTTAATTAACTATAACTACATTTGTCATAACCAAATTGGTCAAATTCAGTTATAACCAACACTAAAGCATAACTAACTTTAGTTATATGCTTTGAGGCATATCTTCACAATTTTCCACCTTGACTCAATATCAGAATAATCCATTCATTGCCTTTGTTGCCACTGCCACAACTTTACTCTTTGCATAAACCAACTATGCCCAACAATGCTTGAACTTAGTTTGTGAAAGTGATTTGGTGAAGGCATCAACATGATTCTCCTCAATTGCAATCCTTTTGCACTTGATCTTGCTTTGAACCTTATCTTTGTTGAGACAAACTCTCGATTTTAAAGTTTTGATGAAAATAAACAAAGGTTAATTAAGAATGTTAATTATGATTCTAAATGTTATGTTAATTTAACTTGTGTTCTTGAGTGGTTTTAATTAAGAGCAGAATAAAGCAAATACAAGAAAAGACAACAACAAGATCATTCTGCATCATAAACAGAGAATGATCTTCAGCTTCACCGAACTATCTATCACAGCATGTTGTTCAAAATTTATCTACATCGTTATCAAAGAATCTGCTCTGGAAATCATTCATATCTAACAAGTACATGACAAGGAACAAGTACAAATAATCCAGACTCAAAAAGGATATTTGATCGCAAAGATCAAAGAGTTTAAACATGGACAAAAGTCATGACGGCTTAAGAACTCCAAAATTCAAATGTCAAGAAAACTTGATCAAACTGGGTATATGACAAGACAAGAACAAAGGAAATACAGAACATTCAAAACAGGAACTCCAGAATGATTATTGAAGCTCAAGAACGTTCAAACTGATAAAACCAAGAACGTTAATCATTCTCCGTTTTCTGCACATCAACAGCAGCCTTGCATCCTCTCTGTTTCAGTCTGCAATTCGATTCAAATCTTCTCCAACCTCCTCTAGCTACACTCAAGACTCAAGACAGATAATGTACCATCCAAGATCAATGAAGAAATGTCAAAGAAAGGACAGAAATGCTTTCAATGCTAAAACATCAAAAGTCAAAAAGCTGTTTTCAAAGCAGCATTATTTTTATTCTAAAAATAATGTTTTAGTCAAAAAAGCATGACCTCTCCAATAGCTATTTCGTACATCTCCAGCCTATAAATAGAAGGCCATTATCTCAGTTCTAAGCAAGAAATTCAAGTGCCAAGTAATCAACATTATACAATCACACTTAAGCTTGAAATTCTGCAAAACAGAGGCGACATCACTTTCTGCAATTCGCGAAACAGCCACTGCTGCACATTCACATATCAGCTGCGAAATTGTCATTAGATACTCTGTAAAGAATCTATTCTCAAACAAGAGTTGAGCAATATCAGATTCTGTCAAATTCAATCATTTGTAAAAACTCAAACTATAAGAGTTTCTTTATAGTTTGTTTAAGATTGCTTCCTATCAAGGTTAGATAGGTGTTGTGATTGCTTTCTGGGTGGAAAGTAATTAAGAAAGAAATAGATCAAGGTTGATTTATTCTAGGTGTTGTAAGATTAAGAAGGTTCTTCATTTTAAACACTTAGTGGAAAATCTCACAGTGTGAGGACTGGACGTAACCCACGTTGGGTGAACCAGGATAAATCTTTGTGTGGTATTCTCTTTCCTTTCTCCTTCTTTATTATACTGCATTAATCATTTGAGATAAAATATAAACTAATTTTCTGCTAATTAAAGAACGTTCTCTGTTTTATAACATAAACCAAGAACGTTCTCCGTTTTCTGTTTCATAACCAATATCATTCTTGAGTTATTTTCTTAAGTTTTAACAGGAATTTTTTAAAAGGTGCATTTACAATTCAAACCCCCCTTTCTTGTAAATCGACATTGTTACTTCAATCTTCACTTGTCCTTGAATGCCTTCCTTTCTCTTGAACACCCATTTTGATCCAATTAACCTTTGATTTTTATGGTTGTTAACCAAAGTCCAGGTTTGGTCCCTTTCTAATGATTGCACCTCTTCATTCATAGCTGTCATCCAAGCTTTTTTATCTTTAATGTTAATGGCTTCCTTGTAGTTGCTTGATTCATCTCTTTGAAGATCTTTAATAACACTTAAAGCATAAAAAATTAAATATGTTTGACCATATCTGATTGGAGGCTTGATACCCCTTATTTCTCTATCCCTTACCAAGTTGTAATTGGCCAAATCTGTTTTTTTTTTGCTGCATTATAATGAGGTGTTGTATCAGATATGTCTTCATGATTAATCTTTTGATCTTCAAGTGACTCCACTTCAATCTGAACACTTTCAGCATTGTTGTTTGAAGCAGTCTCTTGTTGATGTTCTTCGTTTCTGCATAACTGAGATGGAGAACGTTCTCCGTTTATGCATAACTAATATGAAGAATGTTCTTTGTCAATCATGGTCATTCTTGTTTCATCAAACACTACATCTCTTGATATGATACACTTAGGCACACCTTGGTCAATTCTCCACAACTTGTAACCTTTTATTCCTTTAGGATATCCAATGAAAACACATATGATTGCTCTAGGATCCAATTTATCTTGCTTTGTGTGAACAAATACTAAGGAGCTAAATACTTTTAGATTTGAGTAGTCGGTTGGCATGCCATTCCACATCTCAATTGGTGTCTTAAATCAAATAGCTAATGAAGGGCATCTATTGATCATATACACTGTTGTAATTGCAGCTTCACCCCATAATGTTTTAGGCAGACCTGCACTAAAGATCATACATCTGACCCTTTCCAAGATTGTTCTTTTCATCCTTTCAACAATGTCATTTTGTTGAGGGGTGCTTGCAACTGTTCTATGTCTTTGAATACCTAAGTCCCTATAATACTTATTAAACTGCTCTAAAAGATACTCTAGGTCGTTGTCAGTTCTTAAACATTTCAACTTAGATTCCTTTTGAGTTCCAATTTGCATATGACATTCTTTAAATTTCATAAAAGTGTCATTTTTATTTTTAATGACATAGGTTCATACTTTCCTAGAATAATCATCAATGATGGTTAAGAAATAAGAACAAATCAGAATTATCAGAATGAGCATATTCAAAAGTTCTATAGGTGTTGTGTTGGCCAACACCAAAACTGATCCTCTTAGACATTCATAGAATACAATGATCACAAAATTCCAAAATTTCAATTTTATCACCATTAAACAAATTATGTTTTGATAACTCAATTAAGCATTTTTCACTTACATGTCATAACCTCATATGCCACATTCTAGTAGATGAATGCAAACTAGAGCTAGCTACAAAAGCTTGTGCAATTATGGTAGAACCATCTAAAATGTACAAGTCAATTCAATTAATGCCTTTAACAATGATATCATCTTTATTAATAATAGTCATGATATCATTCTTTATGTTTGTGGAATATGTTAATATGTCAAACATGCCAACAAAAATTAAATTTATTTTTAATTCAGGTATGTATCTTACATCCTTCAACAATACCTCATTGCCATTGAACATTCTGAATCTGATTGTTCCCTTGCCTTGTACCTTACATGATTTGTTGTTGCCAAACAAAACGACTCCACCATCACGAAGATCTATTGATTCAAAATAATCATTTATTGGGCACATATGGAAAGTACATCCTGAGTCTAATACCCAGTTCTTTTCACCTTCATAATTTGAAATGATCAATGCCTCTGCAAATTCATAACCAACATCAACAAGTGCAACATTTCCAGAATCTTGAGAGTTTCTTGATTCATTTCTTTTAGGGCAATCTTTCTTGAAATGTTCTTTCTTGTGGCAATGGAAATATTTATACTTCCCTTCAAATTTAGTTCTTGAATTGGACCTATGCTTATTTCCATTTGATCATTTCTTGAGAGTTTTTCATTTGTTAACATTTAGACTTTCAGCATGATTGTCATTCTTGATCTCATGTCTTTTATACCTTTCCCTTTTCCGGGTAGATGTATGCACTTCTTCAAGAGTAATTGTTTGTTCTCTTCCAAACATGATAACATCCTTGGAATGTTTATATGAACTTGGCAGGGCATTAAACATGATCAGAGTTTTGTCTTCATCATTTAATTGACTTCTAAATTTTATAAATCGTCAAGAATCTTATTAAAATAAGCAATTTGTACTGTAAGAAGTTTTTCTTCATCAATTTTAAAAGAAAACAATTGTTGTTTCAAGAAGAGCATATTTGAAACTGATTTAGTCATGTAGAGATATTCAAGTTTAAGCCATAAGGCTGCTGCTGTTGGTTATCTTGCAATTTTTTTCAAAGCTTTATATCCAAGACACAAGATGATGATACTCTTTGCTTTTTCAATTAGTCATTCCTTTTCATGAGTAGTCATTGTTGCAAGAAGAGTTAATTGAACTTTTCAATATCATTTGAAACAGAGAATGTTCTTCGTTTCTGTAGAAAACATAGAATGTTCTTGATCCAGAACTGAAACGGATAATGTTCTCCATTTGTGCAGTTTTAAAAATAGTTTTTCAATCAATGTAAAACAAAAATTAAAGAACGATAAAACAAGAATAACACCAGAGTTTACGTGTTCAACCTCAATTTCTTGAGACCTACGTCACAGACAAGATAGCAAAATAATTCACTATGAATATTTGAATTTACAAGATTAAGGTCTCATTAATTGTAATATCTTAGTATCTATCATTGTTGAGAATTTATCAATAATAGCTTTCAATTACAATCTCTTTTTGATCCCTCTCCCTTAATCTCTCTTATCTGATTTATATGAATCCTTTTGACAATTGCATTGACCTTTATTAATTTTCCAGCCATGCAACACAATGCATTTACAGTTATTTATAGTGTTTAAAGACACATTAACTCAACTAACTATAACTACATTTGTGATAATTAAATTGACCAAATTCAATTATAATCAACACTAAAACATAACTAATTATAGTTATATGATTTGTGCTCACAAAAATCATTTAAAATTCTAATGATATTAACAATACTCATTGAAAATATAAATTAACGGTTCTTCAAAACAATAACTCAATCCAATCGATGTCAATTTCATAAAGATAAAGTAAAATGATGATATACTTTAAAATTCAATCAATTGATTTGACATCGACCATCGTTTTAACGGTAAAAAATAAAAATTATTAATTAATTGTTCGGAAAAGTATTGGCAATATTTGGCAATATTTCAAATTATTATTTTTAATCACATTAATATTTGCCATATTATTTCAAAAAAGAAAAACCATAGAATTTGGCAATATTTTTTTTTGACGCCAAAATTTGGCAATATTGATTTACAAATTCTTGAGAAGAAAATAATAATATAAACGGTATTGTTCAACGAAAATTTCAATTTCAATTTCAATTATATAATTTTCATCCAGCGCCACTCCAAGTCTCCAACAGTGTAAACCGCTTCATCCTCTTCTTTTCAAATTTCCGCTTCACGCGAGAGAGCCTTCAAATCATTCTTCAACATCATCCTTATATTCATTCATTCATTCATGGCTTCTCACACTCACCATTAGTCCACGACGATCAACAACAATCTACATTCCCTTCCTCCTCTCCTCTCCCACCATGTCTCCTCCTCGCAATCGCCTCCACCAGGTCCATCTCTATTTCTATTTCCACTTCTCCAAAACCCTAAACGACACCGTTTCACATCCCGTTCAATTATTTCGCACCCGCAAGTTAATTAGTTCATATTTGAATTTTTGTTTGTTTTTTTAATTCATGTATGTTTTTAATTAAGTTCATGTACGTGAATTCATTTCAGCTAAGCTATTTGGGTGTAACTGAAAATAAAAGGGTGTAACTAGCAAAATTGTATTTTTTTGTTGTTTGTTTTGATTTTTCACTTGCATTGGTGGATTTTTGTGTGCAACAGTTTTATGCTACCAAGAAGAGGAAAGCGGTTTCACCTGTTTCTAAGAGAATTGAGAAAGGTGCAAGGCTTGTTGTGCTTGATGGTTCTCCAAGTGCTAAAGGCTCATTGGAAACTTACTTGGTTCCGTCGCAGGGTGACGAGTCGGTGAGACCGGATTCGGTTAGGAGAAATTTGGCGTCGGAGATTGGTAGTTATGTTGATAAGCAGCCTGTTGAATCAATTCAAGGGGTTCGAGATTCTCCGAATACTCGGATAAGGATTGAAAATGAAATGCTTTTGGTTGATGATCCTGTTCAGGTAAACAACTTGAGTGATTTTGGACAAGGGGGTGAAAAATCAGAGCTCAAACAATTTAAAGCTGATTTTTTGTCTCTCTATTGCAGGTACTTAACTTTGATTGAATTTAATTCATAATTTTATCTATTTGTGAGTATCAAGTGGAGATGTGCAATCTTGATTATTATTATTATTATTGTTGTTGTTGAAATTTTAAACTATTATTACATTCAGTGAATTGCGCTCGGGCATTAGTTCACCAATGGAGACCAGATTGAAAGGCCACCAGAGAAATGAGTCTCTGACATCAGTAGGGGAAAATAGTAGTATACTGCAGAAGTGTAACGACACTAGTGAGCCACATTTTGTTTGTGAAAACATTTCGAGCGGCAAGATATATGTAGACATCAAGTCTGGTGGTGTTCGAAATACTATGGAAAGTGTTCCAGGCCGCTCTGCAAAGGTTGAAACCAGTTTCATTACAAGTTTAGGTTTTAGTTAAATTCTTACAAAAGTTATTATATATTGATATTTTGATGTTTTAATGCTTTGCCTTTTGAGTGGCAGGTGTCTGATGGTGGTGATACTAATGCCTTCGACACGAGCTTCAGAAAATGTAGTTATACACCTATGTCTATGAATATGGCTGAGTGCCATACACCAGGATCTTTGATTGTTAAAGCATGCGTTAAGGGGACTACTCCAAAGTCAACACGCGGAAGCTCGATGTTTTCGCCTGGAGAGGCTTTTTGGGATGAAGCAATTCAACTTGCTGATGGTTTGGCTGTTCCCATGGGTAATGATTCTTCTAAAGTTATAGAAGAAAGTAATGCGGTGGGAGACCAAGTTGAGATGAAGAACTCATGTAATTTACAAAATTACGACGGCAAGGCAAGGAAAATATTGGATCAAAGTAAAAACACAGGGTTGGCTGAGATGCACACAAAAGATTCTACGAAAGAAGCTTCCAGCCTTCCTGTTAAGCATTTTGATTTTTCGTATGAGGACAATAATATGGGTGAAAATACCCTTCAAAATTGTCGCGTGAATAATCTGGTCAATGTTACTTGTGGGGCTGGAAAGCCGTATGAGTCTACTTCTGTGGCAAGTCATACATATGAACAGACAAATGAAATGCAGGAGAAAGTTTTGGTAGATGAATTAGGCAAACGAGTGAAAAAGAATAATTTCAGTATGACACATAATAATTTTGATTCACCCAACAATGAGGCCAGGACATCAATTAGTACACATGCATCTCTTGAAGCCACAACGCCTTCAAGTCGTGTGTCACTTGATAATCATTTAGACCTACATATCTGGCTTCCACCTGAAATATGCAGCATATATAGAAAGAAAGGAATTTCAAAGCTTTACAATTGGCAGGTAGGGATACATTTTATTGGAAGATGCTTTTTACGTCATTATACTAATTTATTGTACCGTATTTTCTGTCTATATGATTGATTGATTTACTTTTGTAGTCTTGCTTCCTATTTTTTCAACCATTTTACCTTTCTTTTTTCGAAGTATTGGCTTTGAGGCCTACTTAGGTCTCTATTTGATTTTAGTTTGTGGTTTTTTTTCTTCCACTTTTTAGGTTGATTGCCTTCGGGTCAACGGTGTCCTACAAAGAAGAAATCTTGTATATTGTGCTTCTACAAGGTATTCTCTCGTTTAACCAGCAATAACCGCAAACCTTATGTCATATTTCTTTTATATTTTTGTTGATATATTGTTTAAAGAATTAGGGGAGTGGAACATGAATTTGGGGACGAGAAGGGGAGTTGGGTTTCGTCTCCAATAAAGCGGACTTGTGCATAATAAATTTCATTTTCCACTATAAGGATTTCCCTTGGAGAGAAAGTTAGAGTCTTAATATTGGTACTGACCACTATATGTGTTTATGACTGTACACTCTTGAATTAACAGATGCTTTTATATTCTTGTCTCTTTTATTTCTGAAGTTCTGCTGTATGTCTTCCTTAGTGTTTTACACTTGATACGATTATCCTGCCAATTTTTACCTGTCATTTTATTTCACTTTCTGTTCTCTTTCTGTCTGTCCTTCTCTTGTCATCTTTTTGTCTTTTATTTGAGGATCACATGTATGAAATGTTTTCTTTTCCCGCAGTGCTGGAAAGAGTTTTGTTGCTGAGATTTTAATGTTGCGGAGGGTGATAACAACTGGAAAAATGGCAATACTTGTTCTTCCATATGTATCAATTTGTGCAGAAAAGGTATTATCTTTTATCCTCTTTTCTGCTAAAAATTAGATTTTTGGTTGTCAGAGCAGAGCCGTTTATGGGATCCAGTTTAAAATATTTAAAAAATTGAAATTTATTTTGTTTTATATATTTATTTTTATTCCTGCAGGCAGAACATCTTGAAAAGCTTCTTGAGCCACTTGGTAAACATGTTCGTAGTTATTATGGGAACCAAGGTGGTGGAACACTTCCTAAAGATACTTCTGTAGCTGTCTGCACAATAGAAAAGGCAAACTCACTAATTAATAGATTATTGGAAGAGGGCCGTCTGTCAGAATTGGGAATCATTGTGATAGATGAACTTCATATGGTATCACCAGTTCTTACTTTTGCAGTTATTGTCATCAATTCTATTACATGCTATTTCTTCCAGCATTTTTGTATTTGGTTATTATGAAAGATAAACAAAAAAGGTACACTATAAGGTTCTCATGGCTTGTTCCTCTCTACATCTATTAACAGGTTGGTGATCCACGAAGAGGTTATCTTCTAGAACTTATGTTGACAAAGCTACGTTATGCAGCAGGGGAGGGCATTTCAAAATCAAGCGATGGAGAGAGTTCAGGTGGAAGCAGTGATAAGACCGATCCTGCTCAAGGTCTGCAAATTGTTGGAATGAGTGCGACAATGCCAAACGTTGCAGCAGTTGCTGACTGGCTTCAAGTAAGAATAATTATGAGTATCACTTAGTCCATATCAGACATAAATTATTGGGCATCCACTTTCTCTTGGCCAGTTGTCTTTTTTTGTGACTTTAGGTGGTATAATTGCTTCAACAATAACAAACAACAACAACCAAGCCTTATCCACTAGGTGGTATAGTTGCTTAAATTTGATGAAATTGGATCTGAATAACTTCTATAGGAAATTGATATTTAGCCTTTATAAGACCTGTGTTGAAAATATATTTATATTTATTACATATCATGTAAATAGGGATAATATCTTCCATATTTATTTTTGTATTTATTGTCTTGAGCCTATATAAAACAGACTCCGTTGTGTAGTTCAGACACACGGTTTCACCATATGTTTCTCTCATTTTCTCTTATTCAACATGGTATCAGAGCCTATTAAGAGAGACAACCCTATACTGTGATTACCCCGGGACCCACTGTCCTTCGGTGAGATTTTTTTTCGGTAAACCGTGTCTCAATTCCGGTTTACCCTTTCTTTGTCGCTTTTCGTTCATTTTGTTTTTCCAGCAAATCAATCCACTGTTCATCACGCGGTACTGTTCATCGGGAAAAAAAAAAAAAAAAACCATATTCCGCCATTGTTTCGCTGCTGATTTTTAGGTAACTACTTATTGATTATGGCTACTTATAAAGATTTTCTTCGGTGGAAAGAGTATTGTCAAAACTCGAGTTCCGCTGTTTCCGCCGCACAAAGTGGTAATTCACCTGTTTGCATCTCACCTTCTCATAGCCCATGGATTCTCGATTCTGGTGCATCTGATCACATTACTGGTAATAAGACTCTTTTCTCCTCTCTCACAACATCTGGTTATTTACCTAAGATAGTCTCAGCCAATGGTTCCCAAACACAGTCTCAAGGGATTGGCACTGTCCAAATCCTCCCTACTCTATTAGTTAAATATGTCCTTTATGTACCTGGATGCCCATTTAATTTAATTTCTATCAGTCGATTGACTCGTTCTCATGACTGTGTTGTCACATTTACTAATTGCAATGTTACTTTGCAAGACCGAATATCAGGACGACAAATTGGTGTCGGATGTGAGTCTAATGGTCTTTATTATCTCTCAAACCCATCAACAGCGTGCCCTACCACATATTCTCCTCTTACTATACATGCTCAGTTAGGTCATCCGAGTCTTCCCAAACTTCAACAATTAGTACCTAATCTAACCAAAATATCTAGCTTAAATTGTGAGTCGTGTCAATTAGGGAAACACACTCGTAGTCATTTCACTGATCGAGCTAATAAACGAGCTTCCTCCCCATTTGCTTTAGTTCACTCAGATGTTTGGGGTCCCTCTCGTACTATTTCCACACTTGAGTCTAGATATTTTGTTACCTTTATCGATGATTTTTCCCGTTGTACGTGGTTATTTTTAATGAAAAATAGGTCTGAATTATTTTCTATTTTTGAACAATTTTATAAGGAAATTAAAACTCAATTTGGTGTATCCATTCGCACTTTGCGCAGTGATAATGCCCGTGAATATTTGTCCCATCAATTTCAAAATTTTATGACCTCTAACGGCATTCTTCATCAAACATCTTGTGCTCATACACCTCAACAAAATGGGGTAGCCGAACGCAAAAATCGGCACCTTATTGAAACCACTCGTACTCTCCTTCTTCATGGTAATGTACCATCTCGCTTTTGGGGCGATGCTGTTCTAACGGCGTGCTATCTTATAAATCGCATGCCTTCGTCTGCTCTTGATAACAAAGTCCCTCACTCGATCCTCTTTCCTGGTACCCCTCTTCACTCACTTCCTCCTCGGGTCTTCGGATCTACATGTTTTGTCCACAATCTCACTCCTGGTCTTGACAAACTTTCAGCTCGATCATTAAAATGTGTCTTTCTGGGTTATCATCGGTCCCAAAAAGGTTATCGTTGTTATTCTCCTACTCTTCGACGATATCTCATATCGGCTGATGTCACATTTTTTGAGTCTGTTACATACTATGAGTCGCTTCCTGATCCTTTGTCTGCAACTATTCCTCTGGACCTACCAAAGTCTATTTCACCTTCTCTTTTACCATTAGAGCCTATTACGTATGCCCCACCTGAGACACCTCCTGTGGCCCCTCCCACTGTCCCACTTGAGACTCCTCTTGTTGATCCTCCAACTGTACAACCTCTTCAGACATATCGTCGTCGTCAACCACCATCGGTTGTACATGTCCCTACACCTGTTCTTGATACCGAGGTCACTCCAGACGCTCCTTCACCGCCACCTCCTTCTTTATCGGATCCGACCCTTGATATTCCTATTGCTATTCGTAAAGGTATACGTCCTACTCGTAACCCATCCCCTCATTACATTGGCTTGAGTTACCATCGTCTTTCTCCTTTGCATTATACTTGTTTGTCTTCCCTGTCTTCTGTTTCTATTCCTAAATCTCCAGGTGAAGCTTTATCTCACCCAGAGTGGAGACAAGCAATGATTGACGAGATGTGTGCACTTCAGAGTAGTGGTACATGGGAATTGGTTCCTTTACCGTCGGGAAAGTCTTTAGTAGGATGTCGTTGGCTTTATACGGTGAAAGTTGGTCCTGATGGTAAGATTGATCGTTTTAAAGCTCGTTTGGTAGCAAAAGGGTACACTCAAGTTTTTGGCCTCGATTACAGTGATACTTTCTCCCCTGTGGCTAAGATGGCCTCTGTTAGACTACTCCTCTCTATTGCAGCCATCAGACATTGGTCTCTACATCAACTTGACATTAAAAATGCTTTTTTGCATGGTGACCTTGAAGAAGAAGTGTATATGGAGCAACCACCTGGGTTTGTTGCTCAGGGGGAGTCCTCTACCATGGTTTGTCGACTTCAGAGGTCTCTCTATGGTCTTAAACAGTCTCCTCGAGCTTGGTTTGGTAGATTTAGCACAGTAGTGCAACAATTTGGCATGATTCGAAGTGAAGCTGATCATTCTCTTTTTTATCGTCACTCAACCCAAGGGTGCATTTACTTGATTGTCTATGTAGATGATATTGTCATAACTGGTAGTGATCAACAGGGCATACTCCAATTGAAACAACATTTATCTCATCAGTTTCAAACTAAAGATCTTGGCAAGCTCCGCTACTTCTTGGGTATTGAGGTAGCCCAATCTAAGGACGGCTTAGTAATTTCACAAAGAAAATATGCTATGGATATTCTTGAAGAGACAGGTTTGTTGAATGCCAAACCGGTTGACACTCCTATGGATCCAAACGTCAAACTTCTACCTCATCATGGGGAGCCATTTTTAGATTCAGGGAGATACCGAAGATTGGTTGGTAAATTAAACTACCTCACAGTCACCCGTCCAGACATTTCTTTTGCAGTTAGTGTGGTAAGTCAATTCTTAAATTCTCCTTGTCAAGAACACTGGGATGCTGTGATACGAATCTTGAAATACATTAAAGGTGCTCCAGGAAAAGGTCTAATTTATGAAAACAGAGGACATACTCAGATAGTTGGTTATTCAGATGCCGATTGGGCAGGCTCTCCCATTGATAGGCGATCCACTTCTGGGTATTGTGTACTTGTTGGAGGAAACTTAATATCTTGGAAGAGTAAGAAACAAAGTGTAGTTGCAAGATCTAGCGCTGAAGCTGAATACAGGGCTATGGCATTAGTGACCTGTGAGCTCATTTGGTTGAAACAGTTACTCAAAGAGCTTCAATTTGAAGAGGCAACACAAATGACATTAATATGTGATAATCAAGCAGCATTGCACATTGCCTCTAATCCAGTTTTTCATGAGAGGACCAAGCATATTGAGATAGATTGTCACTTTGTAAGGGAGAAGATCGAATCAGGCGACATCACCACTAGTTTTGTTAATTCCAATGATCAATTGGCAGATGTATTCACTAAGTCTCTGAGAGGTCCTCGAATCAGTTATATATGTAACAAGCTTGGTGCATATGATTTATATGCTCCAGCTTGAGGGGGAGTGTTGAAAATATATTTATATTTATTACATATCATGTAAATAGGGATAATATCTTCCATATTTATTTTTGTATTTATTGTCTTGAGCCTATATAAAACAGACTCCGTTGTGTAGTTCAGACACACGGTTTCACCATATGTTTCTCTCATTTTCTCTTATTCAACAACCTGAATCCTCCTAATATTTTCTATGTTAGCTTAGCAGAAAAATACATACATGTTTAGCACTCAGAATTATACGTTTCATCTAAAAGAAATATAACTTTGAATATAATGATTAATTAATGAACATTAAAACTTGAAATAGAGGATTATTGAATGTACTATCCATCTCATGGTTTATAGGTTTAGAAGAAAACTTAGTTGAGTGATATAAGTGATTTATTTGGGATTATGGATGAAACAAAGAAAGGAGAAGACACAGGAGATTGATATATCAAGAAGTCATCATCACTTCTAATGTATCCCCAGCTTTCTTTTCTAAAGTCTTATGAGGAGGGAGTAATCTGCAAGTCTTCTTAAGTCCTTTGATATTCTTAACTCTGAAGTATCACGGCCCCACTATTCTGAATACATATCAGAATACTTGATCTTCTTATGCCTGACTTGATATTTTATCCACACACTTAGCTCACAGTTAACAATTTTGAAAGATGATTTAATGTTAAGAATACCAAGAGTAATATCATCAAAACAGTGGATGATGTTATTCTTAGAGTTTGCTCAGTCTTTTGACTTAATAATTGGATGAGTATGGATTATACTATCATACTGTCTTTTTGGCTTCTAAAATAACTAGAAAATGCTTTTTACAAATGTAGATGTGGAAAATGCTATATTACCTAGATGGCACAATGTATTTGCAATGCGTAAATGTTGTACTCCGACTAAATGGATAATGATTAGAAATCAACTGATCAGAATTGCCTAATGATTTTTGACAAATAGTGAAGACTGTTGTATACGGGAAGATCATTCACGAAGGAATATAAGAATATCAATTATGCTTCAGGCTACTCAATGACAATGAGATCTGTGAATCTTGGTGTTTAGATTGCATAGACCTTCTGATATTGTATCTGATGCATGATCTTCTTTTAAAGTCCAAGTCTAGTGTATTGTTTTGATCTATGATGCATGGTTTTCTCTAAAGCATGCTGTTCTCTTGTGAATTATTTCTTTATCATTTTATATTTCCAACGAATGACTATTTATTGTTTGCATATTGGACAATGCCTTATTTGTACAAATGGTTCTGTTTCTGATGATCATCATATGTTGTTTTATAGGAAAATATTTTCCGTTATTTCCTTTTATTTGTATATATAGATTTATTTACTTTGTGCAACTGTTTTTCAGAATTTTCATTATTTGGACAGATTTTCTTTCCTTAACATTAGGATAAAAATTAGTAGCATATATATACATTAGCCCGTCTATAAACTTTTTGATGTATGTCTTTGTAAAATAAATAATTAATATTTATTCAATTTTCGCTCTTCAAGTTCTTATAAATATGTTTGTCCTAAATTGTATCAAGGCAGCACTATACCAGACAGAGTTCCGGCCAGTTCCTTTAGAAGAATATATTAAAGTTGGTAGTTCCATTTATAACAAGAGTATGGAACTTTCTAGAACAATTCGAAAAGGAGCTGACCTTGGTGGTAAAGATCCAGATCATGTTGTTGAACTATGTAACGAGGTAGGCGATTGAAGCCACAACTTCTACACCTTGTAATTCTGCAAGATGAACAATGAACCATTTTGAACAATGGATATTTTTCAGGTTGTTCAAGAGGGACACTCAGTTTTAATATTTTGTTCTAGCCGTAAGGGTTGCGAATCAACTGCAAGACACGTTGCAAAGTTCCTTAAAAGCTTTACTGTCGATATTAATGAGAATAATTGTGAGTTTGCTGATATTACTTCTGCTATTAACTCATTGAGAAAGTGCCCAGCTGGGTTGGACCCTGTATTAGAAGAAACTTTTCCAGCAGGTGTTGCATATCACCATGCCGGCCTTACGGTAATTTCAATCTTTTGTGTTATGGTTTCCACTAACACTGTTACTAGACTTATCTTTTGGGAGTAGAAGTTCATATTTGATCACCATCGAAATGTTGGGTTTATTATACCTACCTTCATGGCCTAACCCATTTTGTTTTTACTGTTCTAAAATCAATAGGTTGAGGAACGAGAGATTGTTGAAACTTGTTACCGGAAAGGCCTTTTACGTGTCTTAACTGCCACATCAACATTAGCAGCCGGAGTTAATCTACCAGCTAGGAGAGTAATTTTCCGCCAACCTAGAATTGGTTGTGATTTTATTGATGGGACGAGGTACATGCAGATGGCTGGTCGTGCTGGTCGAACTGGAATCGATACAAAAGGAGAAAGTGTACGACTTTTTCTGTTATATGCGGTTTTTCTATGCTGCATGATTGTTGAGAGTTTCTATGCTTTTATATATTACACAACCATTTTTTTCGCATCTTTTTTGTTTTGTATTCTCCCCTAGTTTTACTTCTACATGCCATGTGATTCTTTTTTCCTTTTTCTCTCATTTTACCTTTTTACATTGATATCATAATTTATTTGGCCATATGTATGTGGCTTTTACTGCCGTTTTTATTTTAATTAATTTGGTTTGAGACAAATTTTTTTTTTGTGACTTGCACAGGTACTCATCTGCAAACCAGAAGAGTTAAAAAAAGTTATGGGACTTTTAAATGATAGTTGTCCGCCATTACATTCTTGTTTATCAGAAGATTTAAATGGAATGACTCACGCAATTTTAGAAGTGGTTTCTGGAGGAATAGTTCAAACTGCTAATGACATTAACCGGTATGTTAGATGCACTCTTTTGAACTCCACAAAACCATTTCTGGAAGTTGTGAAATCTGCTCAAGAATCCCTAAGATGGTTGTGCCAAAGAAAATTTCTTGAATGGAATGAAGACACTAAACTCTACAGTACCACACCTCTTGGACGTGCAGCTTTTGGCAGTTCTCTCTGTCCGGAAGAATCACTTGTAAGTGTTTCTGTCTATACTTTTATTCATTGCTATTGTTCTTTTTAATCAGCTTTGGGTTTATTACCATACTGGCATTTCCTTCAGTTTGGTTTTGATTGTTCTATGAATGGTTTGAATTAAGCTAAACAAAATGAGGTAGTATAATCATGTTTGATTGGCATTAACCCGTATTGTGGTTGATTTTTTAGATTGTGTTAGCTGATCTTTCAAGAGCAAGGGAAGGATTTGTTCTTGCATCTGACTTGCATTTGGTTTACTTGGTGACGCCAATCAATGTTGATGTTGAGCCAGATTGGGAATTGTACTATGAGCGTTTTGTGAAATTGTCTCCTCTTGATCAGGTGGGTTTGTGTTAAAATAAAAATCCCCCTTGGTTTTCAGCCAGCAATGTTATTTAACCTGGTTAGAGTTCACCACATGTTTACTATCATTTGATATGCCAACTTTTTTTGTTAAAAACTAATTTATAAGAACTCAAAGTTTTCTACAGAAAGATGTACACAACTGTGTCATTCTTGTAATAAGAATCACCTATACGTAAAAAGCGTACAATTTGAATTGTCATTCCACCTCTATAGATATCTATTATTTAGTTTTTATGTTTGTACTTTGTAGATTTGAAATAGTAATGTAATCTTAAATATTTGTAAATATTGTTAACTGTAATAGTAATATGTTTGCAGTCCGTTGGCAATCGAGTAGGTGTGACAGAACCATTCTTGATGCGTATGGCACATGGTGGACCGATGCGTTATTCAAGCAAGTCAAGAGATAGTACAAGATGGTTGCATAACAAACAGCGAAATCAACATGGAATCTCCGGGGGAACTGTTAACTCAGATGATCAAACACTTCGTGTCTGTAGAAGATTCTATGTTGCTCTCATTTTATCGCTTTTAGTACAGGTGCTTTTCTCTAGTATATAGACTCAAATATATCTACTGTGAATTTTTCTTAATGAATAATTTTTTTTTTAATAAAATAGTATTTAATAGAATAAAAAGAAAAGGATGATACAAGGTACTTATCGGTTAAAAGTCATAGGTCAACAACCACAAACAAGGAAAAATGTACAAACACTAAGAGCTTTCCAATCTCTTTGCTCGTCTAACGACGGAAAATTCCAAAAAGAAGCCATATGAAGAAAATTAAAGACAAGCCATGAAAACAATTGTTTATATCACAGCACTTCAGGGGGCAATGGTTCTTTCTCTGAAAACAAGAACTTGAAACTAATAAAATTCTAATTTTGTATTTTTTATGCCACATACATATCTATGTATGGCTAGAGATCAAATTACATTCGTAGAAGACTTGAGGATCATTACACTGTTAGTAACATCAGATACCATATGTTTTTTTATCAATCCAACTGTAGCAATACTATAAATTCTTTTATGTTTTCCTTCAATTGTTCAGTCTCATACCAATATAGTGTCAGGATCCTTCCCGATCCTACGTGACTTCGGTTCATTCATGTGTCCCTTGGCATAAAAGTCTGCCAAGAGCCGTGCCTTGTCTGTGCCACATCTTTTTGCATTGACTATTTCTCCCTGCCCTCATTAGTGTGAAGTGTCATAGAGTTTTCAACAGGAGGAGTCAGAGTGGTAACAGGAGGTTTTAACCATAGGGTCACCAGCAGAAACAGTGACTGTGTAGTAGACAATTAATTGTGTCCAGTAGTACGTTTTGAGGAACTACTGATGTAACAAGAATTCTAATGCATGAATAACTACAATAAAAACAAGCTTAGAGCTTAGGCTTCATACTTCAGTTTGAGAATGAGAGTTAAAATATTAGGGCATCTTTTGCTAAGATTACTTTTGTAGGTGCTCTAGGGTTCGGATATGATTGTACTGCAGTTGCACTTCTTCAGTAGCCCACATTATTAATGTAAAATGTAATTAGGGCCATAGGCTCATTGTTTTGTAAGTATTAAGAGTTTTATTAGTAAATTATGCTTTTGTGCTCCTTCCCCTATCTTTCTTTTCTCTTTTCCATCTAATCTCTAAAATATCATTAGAGGCTTAGAGCTTATATAATTTTATGAATAAATGTGATCTTATGAAGGAAACTCCTGTGGGTGAGGTTTGTGAAGCATTTAAAGTTGCTAGAGGAATGGTTCAAGCTTTGCAAGAAAACGCTGGTAGGTTTGCATCTATGGTTGCTGTGTTCTGTGAGAGGCTGGGGTGGAACGACCTTGAAGGCTTAGTCGCCAAGTTTCAAAATCGTGTATCATTTGGAGTTAGAGCAGAAGTTGTTGAGCTTACCAACATTCCTTTTGTTAAAGTAAGTAGCCTCAAGTTTCATGTCAGTTTTACACGCTCCTTCAAATAACTTATGGTTTGTTGTTGAAGTATTCACTCTTTTCCCCTGTTTCTGTCATTCAATTTGCAGGGCTCTCGAGCCAGAGCACTTTATAAAGCTGGTTTACGGACACCTCTTGCAATTGCTGAAGCATCGATTCCTGAAATAGTAAAAGCACTTTTTGAATCTTCATCGTGGGCCACAGAAGGTGATTTGTGAAAATTGTCTGTAGTTACTCTAACACTTTTATGCAGCAAAAAGGGTTGATATTGTGTTGTTAGTGTTTTGTTTCTTGAAACTATATATACAGTAAATACAGAACTAACATATTGCATAACATATTTTTTATGCTACATTTTTTCGCCACTGTTTTCTTGAGGGAGCTTTCAGGTGAAATATTATTAGCAGTGCGTTATACTTCTAGTTTGTCCATGTGTATCCTTGGTTATTGTCTTTAACTCTTTATTTCACCGACTAAATTTACTATGCCAATCTTTTAATTGGAAGGTTCTGCACAAAGGAGCTTACAATTCAGTGTAGCAAAGAAGATAAAGAATGGTGCTCGCAGGATTGTTCTTGATAAAGCTGAAGAAGCAAGGATTGCTGCTTTCTCAGCCTTTAAGTCACTTGGATACAATGTCCCACAGTTAGCTCCACCCATATCCACTGCTGCACGCGATTTTATCAGGAAAGAAGCTGGGAGCTCCTCTGGAAGTGACACAGCTGACACTAGTCATAGCTTTGTTGATGCAAATCACACTGATAATTCTAAGATAGTCGCTTTAGAAAAAGAAAAGGATTTGATTAAATCATCTGACAATGGTGCTCTGTCTTCTGTAGAAGGAAAATCAGACAGTGCAATGCCATGTATCTTTTCTACTGTTCCAGCTGTAGTACCTACTACAAATGAGCTCAGTACAACTTTTGGCCCTGTCAAAATTCCTGATGTTACCACCCTGTCTCTTCAGTCACAGAAACAAAATGATAAATCCAGTATACATGGTGGATGCCATGCTCATGGTTCAGGGGAACAAGATCATAAGGAGAATGTGGCTAGTGGTAACATGGATAGTTCCAGCGGGAAAGGGCCCATTAATGCAGTTAGTAGTCCTGGTGGGCTTGATTCATTTTTGGATCTATGGGATACAATACCAGAGTTCTACTTTGATATCCATTACATCAAACGATTGGAATTGCACTCTGCTGCTCCTTTTGAAGTACACGGTATTGCCATCTGTTGGGAAAACTCTCCCATGTATTACATTAATCTTCCTAGGGATATTCTGCTGTCGTACAATAGAAAAGATGATGGTTTTTCCCTGAGTGCATGCAGTAATAAGCAGAAAGTTCCATCATCTAATACTAAGCAAGATTTGATTAATGCCATGAATAGATGGAGCAGGATTAGCAAAATAATAGGTAAAAAAAATGTAAGAAAGTTCACCTGGAATTTGAAGATTCAGATTCAGGTGCTAAAAAAGCCTTCAGTTTCGGTTCAGAGATTTGGTTCGTTGGACACACTTGATAAAAATATGGACCTTGAAATTGTAGACAGTTCTTATGTGTTGTTGCCCCCAATCCATGTTAAAGCCGCAATTGACATGTGCATTGTGGCTTGGATTCTTTGGCCTGATGAAGAGAGTAACTCTAGTCCAAACCTGGATAAGGTAACATATGTAGTTCTACACTTTTACTTCATACTCAGGTGTACACACACATATTCACATTTTTTATGTCAATATGTGATGATTTGATGATTTAGTGTACTAGTATTAACAATCACATTTGGTAACACAGGAGGTAAAGAAAAGGTTATCCCCCGAGGATGCAGCAGCAGCTAATCAGTGTGGCAGGTGGAGGAATCAGATGCGAAAAGCTGCTCATAATGGTTGCTGCCGTCGGGTTGCTCAAACACGGGCATTATGTTCTGTTCTCTGGAAATTGCTTGTTTCTGAGGAACTTGTAGAAGTGCTTATGGGAATAGAAATTCCACTGGTAAGAATCTGTGAAGCTTCAGTACACTTAAAGAAGTGTTGTGTCATGTCTGATGTTATTTAAAACCCTCTTAAGCTTCAATACCTGTCAATACATGTCACAAAATAAATTATAAATTCTAATATCGAATATTTACAATACAAAACGAGTATTGAAGAATTTTTGGATTCACTTATAAACTGAAGATATCTTCATCATTCATTTGACACAAGTTGGTCTTTTTGTGTGAATTTTATATTTAAGGTTTCTAAAGCCTGCATCAAGTGCAAAACCCAAAATAGGTTATGTTAGATGTAAAGACTTATATGGCTTTCATCTAACTGCTTAAACTTTAGTAACCATTTTTTCTCCTATTCTACTAATTAAAAGTTGAATTTCAATACAATATAGGTGGGCTTATATGCACTTTCTACACTTGAAGCCGAAGGGTTTTGTGAGGGACTGTAATGGATTTAAAACACAACGTGTAGAATGTATTTTCCAAATAAATGAAGATATGATACAATTCGAAAATCAAATACCATATCATGTTAATGTTGCATGAAAACTTCAGTAAAAGTCAAATTGAACAAATATGTAATTGAACAAGAATAAATACGTGACTGAACAAGAATAAGGGTGAAATTGGCTTTTATTTGGAAAGTGCATTTTATGTTAATTTTAAGATGTTTATATAGAGCTCAAAATAGGGAAGGATTTGTTTGAAATTTTGTGGGCATAATGATATGCATGGTACAAACATTTTATCCAATGTTATAATTTGAGAAACTCATTTTATCTCTTTATATATGTTGTTGTACTCTTTTTTGTACTTTAATTTGTGGTAAGTGGGATCTTAATAGGTTACATTCATGAAGTGTTTGATACTACTTTCACACATGTTGTTAGGTGAATATTCTTGCTGACATGGAGCTTTCGGGAATTGGTGTTGATTTGGAGAGATGTATCCATGCTCGGAAGTTGTTGGTGAAAAGGCTGAAGCAACTTGAGAAGGAAGCTTATAATCTGGCTGGAATGACATTTTCATTGAATATGCCAGCAGATATTGCAAAGGTCCTGTACGAACACTTGAAGCTGCCCATACCTGATGGTAAAAATAAGGGGAAACATCATCCGAGTACTGACAAACACTGTTTGGATGCACTAAGGTATTGAGGAAGTTTCCTTTTCCCTTTTGTTGCTCTTCAATCCATATTAACTAGAATCTTATAATTTTTTTTTATGCTTTGCCATTTCCTTAGTAGGTATTTTAGAAAAGAGTAAATTACACCATCCTCCAATTCTATTTTCAAATCTGCACTTACCACTTCTGAGCGATTAATAAGTATTACATTGTAATCCATTTTAACATCGGTGAATGTGTTAGGATATATAATAGTAGATACTAGAGTAGTTAAAGTAGTTGATTGTTGTGTTAGTTAGTTTTATAGGGCTATTAGTTGTTTTCCTGTTTTATAAGGGATGTTAGTTCTTTTCCTGTTTTATAGGGCTGTTGCTGAATTGGTCATTTCCCCTCTTATCCCAAGTGTACAGAGAACCTGTAAATAAAGGATCTCTCCCTTTAGAAAGGATCTTTGGGAAAACATAGTTTTTAACTGGTATTCTGCTGATTGTGAGGAGTATATTCACTCTTGTGTATATTTTCTTTTACTATAAAAAAAAGTTACAGGAACAATTACTGCCCTTTTTGAGTTATTTCAAAAGGACTATAAAGCGTGGAAAAATGCAGGTCGGATATCGGGGATCTCAATAATACCTATCCTCAAGAGTGAATTTACTAGATCATTTATGATTGAGAAACATTTTAGATACAGAAACTTCTGCATATCTCTGCCTTCCCTTTCATGGAGTAATAGGCGTTCTTCATTTAAACAACCAGAAATTACAGTCTAGTGTTTGACATTCAAATGCAAAAAATCTATAAGAAGCATTTTGACCAGTTTTCATATCCTTAAGAAAATTACTTGCAGACAAAAATCACCTCTCGAGTAAGATTATTAAGTATAATATCATTCAAACTGTTGACCACAGAAAATATTAAAAGAGAGCAACAAAAAAAATACGATTGAAAAGTTTGGTGCCTCGCTATCTCTAATTTGATTACTACATTGAGCCTTCTCTAATTTTCCCGAACAATTCATTACTGATTATACCTGTAGAAAGATAATTAATTTCCTTTTTAATATTTAAATTATATCTTAAAATAGCTGCAATGTTGATATATTGGATCAGATAGTGTATATTTACTAAGATGGATGTTGCACAAGTTTTTATTGTACAATGTTAAAGTTTTAAAATTAGTAGGTCTACGTATTAATATTATACAATATTCTTTATTTGCAAACATGTGTTCTGAGATATTTGGATAATTGACTGTTATTTCAGGCACGAACATCCCATTGTTCCAATCATCAAGGAGCATCGAACATTGGCAAAGCTGCTGAATTCTACACTAGGATCAATTTGTTCTTTGGCTAGGCTATCTGTTAGCACACAAAAGTACACATTACATGGTCGTTGGCTTCAAACATCCACAGCAACTGGTCGACTTTCAATGGAGGAACCTAATCTTCAGGTTTGCGTTAATTCAATTTCTATCAGGGTTATCTTATCATATGTTTTATTTTGTTTTATTTTTCTCTTAGCTAACTGCTAAATGTAATGTCATGTACTATCTTGTTGGGCAACTCAGTGTGTTGAGCACGCAGTGGACTTCAAAATGAAAGGAGACAAAAATGAAGGCGATTCTGATGAGAGTTGTAGAATCAATGCTCGTGATTTCTTTGTTCCTACTCAGGTGACATAGGCCTTTAACACTGGTTTTTTAATTATTTGATGGTTGCTATTATTTTAAAGCTGTTTTCTTGATGTCATGCCAACCAAATGCGTATTGGGGCATATCTTTGAAACAAAATTTAACTTCAGGTTGAATTATACTGTAATCCCAACTGTTTCATCGGATTTTCATCAATTAAGTCCTCACAGTTTAACATTTTTTAATAGAGTCTTCATACTTTTTAATCCCCAATGATTGTTAACTTCTATCAATTTATATAATCATTTCTTCAAATTCAAATGAAGAATAAAGACTAATTCAACTATGTTGTCTTCCAAAAAGTTATTGCAGCTCATGTTTATCTAAGTTTTCAAATAGGTCTATTTAATCTATACAAAGTTGATAATATTAATAATAGGGCTCATTTTATTTTTTTAAATATAAGGGTTATGTTAGAAGGTATGAAAATATCTTATATCTAAATATTAACTTAGAACACTATAGATTATTTCATATTTCGTAGTTATTAATCATGATTTATTTCCTTATTTAATTTCGATTGGTGTCTTGTATTAGTATAAATTAGGTTTAGTGCTTAGTTTTTTGTATCATCAAATAATCATCAATAATAACCTGACACATTCTCTCCACAAACCAACAACTTGACACCTGTCACACATGCTAACAAAATATCCCTGGATTCTACTTTCACCTCCTAATGTAAACCTACTCTAGATTCTTGAATTTTTCATTCAGAAGCTCTGTTATCTTCTTTTTCTTTTTGATTGTTTTTTTGTCTTATGTGTTGTATTTGCTTACTTGTGTTGTATTCTTATTTATCTTTTTTGACTGCAGGATAATTGGTTACTGTTAACAGCAGATTATTCTCAGATAGAATTGAGGTTGATGGCACATTTCTCTAAAGATTCTTCTCTTATTGAACTTCTTAGTAAGCCGGATGGAGATGTCTTCACAATGATAGCAGCAAGATGGATTGGGTGTCCCGAGGTTTCTGTGGGTTCTCAGCAGAGAGAGCATACAAAAAAGATGGTGTACGGCATTCTTTATGGCATGGGACCAAATAGCCTTGCTGAACAGTTGGATTGCACTTCTGATGAAGCTGCTGAAAAGATTGGTAACTTCAAAAGCACTTTTCCTGGTGTTGCTTCTTGGCTTCATGAAGCAGTTGCATTTTGTCGTAGTAAAGGGTGAGGAGACCTTGTGCCAATTTTGCATATCCTAAATCATATTCCTTTAGCAATGATGCACTGATGAAGATTAAGCATTGGACACTCTTTGTTTTGAAAAATAATTTATCTTTTTCAAAAGCACTTTTCCTGGTGTTGCTTCTTGGCTTCACGAATCAGTTGCATTTTTTCCTAGTAAAGGGTGAGGAGACCTTTTGCCAACTTTGCTCATCCTAACTCATATTCCTTTAGCAATGATAGAATGATGAAGATTATCTAAGCATTGGACACTCTTTGTTTTGAACAAGTATTTGTCTTTTTCTTTGACGAGTTGATTGTTTTTAAATATCTGTCTCTGTTGTAAATGACACCGCTTTTTTCTTCTTTATATTGGGATCTCTATATTTAATGATGTAGAAAACTGTGCTAATGAATGCATTCTTGCTAAACTCGATTTACTTGTGGGCTTTAGTTTTGGTCTCTTGGATCGCGTAATTTACGTCAATGTATACATGTTCCAGATATGTGGAGACTCTCAAAGGAAGAAAACGATTTTTGTCAAAAATAAAATTTGGCAGTAGTACAGAAAAATCAAGAGCTCAGAGGCAAGCTGTCAATTCCATTTGTCAGGTGTAATATATTTGCTCTTTCTCTTCCAGATCGGGATACGTTTCCTTCAGAGCTATCAGTATTCATTTTTAATGTTGTTTCCTTTCCCTCTCCCTCCCAGGGATCTGCTGCCGACATAATTAAAATTGCAATGATTAAAATTTACTCTGAAATTGTTACTGGAGTTGATAGCCTGGATTCAAGTTCTTCAGTCCCAACCAAGTTCCACATGCTTAGAGATCGTTGCCGGATTCTGTTACAGGTTAATAATTTTAGAGGATTTGTATTCTCTTATTACTTTTTGTTTGTTTCTTTGTTTTAATCATTTCAGTGAATGTTAACTAGGTACATGATGAATTAGTGCTTGAAGTCGACCCCTCTGTAATAAAAGAAGCTGCACTACTGTTGCAGACCGGCATGGAGAACGCAGTCTCACTTCTTGGTATGTATTCCATAAACAAAGTATTCTTGAGAATTTCTTTCTGGTTGAAAATATAGTTTGGTTAAAGTAATTGAGGTTCTGACTGTATGGTCAAATCACGTATTCGTTGTTTACATGTATGCGTCTGCAGTTCCTCTGAATGTCAAAATAAAGGTTGGAAGAACATGGGGATCTTTGGAATCATTTTCACCAGATAAATTCAAGGTTGACACTCCCATAGTTGAATCCTGAAGCACCCAGACTATCTTTGTTCATGACAGTGTAAAAAGATATTTGCTGATGTTGGGTGGTGCATTCACCATAATTGATTTAGAGAATTGAATCTTGGAAGGCAGTGGAAATATTAAGTGCGCCCGGAAGACTCAATCATGATGATGAGGCATGTGGTTTATAATAACTGAGTCATCGTTAAGTAATAAGCGAAACAAGTTTCAATGCATAACAAGGTGCAATACTGCTATCATCTACCATTCTTTACACCATTTTTTATATATAGTTTTTCTGATGCAATTTGATATATAGGATAGGAAAACCAAAATTTTGTTGGGATTTGCTGTATATATTTGTTCGAGCAATTGGCTTGTAAGGCTGTGTTGGAAAGAAAAATGACGTATGTGGTCATGTCTTCCTATAATGTAAATAACAAATTAAGTTTCCATTTAAATTAATTTATTCAAATTATTTCATAATTTTCTACGGGATCTCCCAATGGAAAAAAATGGAGGAAAAGGTTTATTTTTTTAACTTGATCTGTTAGTGAGTTGTTTTGGAATTTTATTGTAGATAATTCGTGGTTCAAAATTTTGTTTAATTTGTTAAGCATAGTAAAACATTCAGTGGGGGATATGTAAGTGGGAAGATTCGTAGACCTTACATCTAAAGTTGTAGTTAAGATATAAAATTTATTGTTCTTGTTTCAATCAAAGAAAAAAGTAAAGTTAAACTGAAATACCATCAGAAACATTTGAAGGTTGGTCATTTTACAAATAATTAATCCATAGGAACAAGAGTTTCTGAATCTGTGAAGGGTATACTGGCTTCTTGAGATGTGATTGTTTCCAATAAAATAAAATCAGCTTCACTATAGTGAAGAAGTGAAATAGTACACTCTGTAACACATCATAGAAAATATAGCATACATAAAATTGTAAAATTAAAACATATAGCACACTTGTAATAATACATCATAGCAAATAAGCATATCTATAACTGAGAGTAAAACAAAGTGGGAGATAAAATACTTGAATCAGTTTCATAGCTTATTTTATGCTATTAAAACTGCATAACTATTCTTGGATGTCACCAATGGGGTTTGTTTATTTCTACTTGGCAATCCAAACATGATCTTCAGGTAGGAGGTGAGTTTGAGTGGCTATCCTCTCGATCAAGGTTGGCAAAATCGAGAGTTTAAGCAAACTTGTTTTGCTTATGCTAAATCGACTTGTAAACTGACCATATTGAGAGTGTTGACATATAGCAATCAAATCTGATATGATTGTGTTTATTAGTTGATTTTTTATTTAAGTTTATTTGTATTTTGGAAAAGTATCAAATCACTCTGATTTGATTTATTTCTTAATATATTTTTCCTTTATTCTCTGCGTTCATTAGATTGCTGGCAACATTATATATATATATATATGTGTGTGTGTGTGCGTGTGTGTGTGTTTGTACTGTTTCAGTTTCAATAATAATAAGGAAATTTCCTTCCGTCTCTTGTTTTAACCTACCTGTTTTAGTTTCAACTCATCATGTCCTGACAATAAATTGAAAAAAAAATGATTCCTACGTTACTACAATACCAGAAAAAAATTCTGGTGACCCTAAAATCGTGTCAACCTCTACCACAAATGATCCGATATCCATAAACTCTGGTTTACAACTTCTAATTCAAAAGCTGAATGGCAAAAACTATGTTGAATAGGCCCAAACTGTAAAGTTAGCTCTTGGATGGCAAGGGAAAGTTTGGCTACTTGACTGGAGACAATCCTCAACTAGAGAAGACCAATCCAGGCTACAAAAAATGGAAGTTAGTGAACTCCCTAATAATTGGGTGGTTGATCCACTCAATGAAATCTTCCATTGGAAAGCCCTACCTATTCATTTCCATTGCAAAAGAGGTGTAGGAAGTTGTACGCGATTGCTATTCTGATTTGGAGAACTCTTCACAGATTTATGAACTTAAGACTCGTTTGTCACAAAGATGTCACAACATTATTTAATGTCATGGTTGTCCTTTGGTAGGAGCTTGACCAATGTTATGAGGATGATTGGGAGAATTCGAAAGATGCAAATAAATTTAAGGTAAAAAAAGAAAATGATAGGGTTTATATGTTTCTAGCAAGACTCAATCTAAAACTTGATGACGTCCATGGTCAAATTTTGGACAGAAAACCTTTGCCTTCATTGAGAGAAGTATTTTCTGAAGTAAGGAGGGAGGAATCCAGAAGGAAAGTTATGCTATAAAACTCTGATAGTACAAGGGTGCAAGAAACAGAGAGTTCTGTTATGGTTGCAAAGGGATATGAAACAGATGGAGAAAGAAAAAAACGACCTTGGTGTAATCATTGTAAACGACCATGGCACACTAAGGAAACTTGTTGGAAATCATTGTTGTAGACGACCTTTCGCTTATGCTCTTTCGAGTTCCAAACCAAATTAAAAAACTCCATGGACCATCGATTCTGGAGCCACTAATCATATGATAGATTGCTCAAAATTGTTTTCCATTTACTTGTGTAGGTCATAAAAAGGTAAAGATAGTTGATGGTACTTTTTCCACCATAGCTGGAGTTGGTTATATCTCTATTTCTAAAACTCTAACTCTTCACAATGTCCTCCATGTTTCAAATTTGTCATGTGACTTGCTTTTCATAAGCAAACTAACACAAGATCTTAACTGTTTGGTTATTTTTAACCCAGTTAATTGTCAATTTCAAGAGTTGAAATAAGGGAGGATGATTGGCAGAGCTAAAGAGGTTAATGGTCTCTATCTCTTCGATGATGAGGCTGATCTTAAAGAGGAATTTCATAGTAATTGTCTCAATTCAGTTTTGGTTCATAATAATGAAGAAATAATGTTATGGCATTATAGGCTAGGACACCCAATTTTTTTGTATTTGAAACACTTATTTCCCGATTATTTTAAGAATAAAAATCTAGATCAGTTTTTCTGTGAAGTTTGCCAATTTGCAAAGCATCATCGTTCTTCCTATTCTCCTCAGGCGTATAAACCATCTAGTTCATTCACATTAATTCATAGTGATGTTTGGGGACCTTGTAGGGATCCTACTCCTAATGGAAGAAGATAGTTTATTACCTTCATAGATGATCACACTCGATTAACTTGGGTTTACTTAATGAAAACAACATCTGAAGTTGAAAATATCTTCAAAAAAATATTTCAAATGATTTTGACCCAATTTCAAGTAAAAATCAAAATTCTTCGTAGTGATAATGGAAGGGAATATTTTAATAAACACTTAAATGAGTTTTTCCTACAACGAGGTATCATTCATCAAAGTTCATGTGTGGATACTCCACAACAAAATGGAGTGACTGAACGAAAAAATAAACATCTCCTTGAAGTTGCTAGGACATTGTTGTTTCAAAATAAGGTTCCAAAGTATCTTAGGGGATAATCAATTCTCACTGGAACATATTTGATAAATAGGATACCTACCAAAATTTTAAATTATAAAACTCCGTTTGATGTTTTCACAAGTTTATTTCCTAATAATAAACTTTCATACACTATACCCTTAAAGATATTTGAATGTACTATTTTTGTTCATATTCATGTTCCGAATCAAGGAAAACTTAAGCCTAGAGCAAGAAAATGTGTTTTTATTGGCTATGCATCTAATAAAAAAGGATACAAATGTTTTGAACCTTTTTCCGAAAAGATTTTTGAGACTATTGATGCCACTTTTTTTGGAAAAACTCCTTTTTTTGGTAATCATCTCCAAGGGGGGATACTAGAAGAAGATAATGTTCAATATTTAAAATTGGAAATCTGGATTTTCTAAACAATTTGGAAAAAACAGATTGTGAGAAAAGTAACATAATAGAATCCTATTTGAAACTACTAGAAATTGAGGAAAGTTACAAAACAAAATCCTTGGGTGAATCTAGTCAAGAAAGCCATGAACATAATATTTAAGAAAATGTCTTGGAGATTGGTAACAAAGGTATCCAACTATTTGACCACATATACTTAAGGAAGAAAGTGCCTCAGTGAAGAAAACCTCAACACTGCCAAACATCCAAAGATCCAACAGGTCAGAGTCTTTCTAATTCTGTTGTACCCTTTCAAAATTCTGAAAATTCTGATCATAATAATCTTGTTTTTGTTGAACGTGTTCCCAATGATTTTGTCCCTTTAGAACCTACCTTTGATGATTCTAGTCTACCAATTGCTGTTAGAAAAGAGATAAGATGTTGTACAAAACATCCTATCTCTAACTTTATATCTTACGACAAATTGTCCCCCACTTTTAGAGCTTTTACTTGTGAAGTGACAAAAATAGAGATCCCAAGAGATATACAACAAGCTCTAAGGTTCCTAAGTGGAAAGAAGATGTCTTGGAGGAGATGGGTGCTCTTATAAAAATTCAAACTTGGAAAGAGGTGGATCTATCTAGAGGAAAGAGAACTGTGGGGTGTAAATGAGTGTTCACCATAAAACACAAGGTTGATGGATCAATAGAGAGGTATAAGGCCAAATTAGTTGCCAAAGGCTTTACACAAACTTATGGTATTGATTACTCGAAATGTTTGCTCTTGTTGCAAAACTTAACACCATTAGAGTTCTTTTATCTTTAGCTGTTAACTTGGATTGGCCATTACAACAGCTAGACGTAAAAAATGCGTTTTTAAATGGAGATTTAGAGTAGGAAGTCTATATGGATTCATCGTTGGGGTTTGATTTTAAATTCAACCAAAAGGTCTGCAAGCTTCAGAAGTCTCTTTATGGCTTGAAACAGTCACCTCGAGCGTGGTTTGAAAAATTCACCCAATTTGTTAAGAAGCAGGGATATTCTCAGTGTCAAAACGATCACACCATGTTTGTCAAACATTCTTTTGAAGGTAAAATGGCTATATTGACCGTTTACGTAAAATGGCTATATTGTTATCCTTGGGGATGACTCCAGTGAAATAAAAAGTTTGAAGGCATCTCTTGCTATTGAGTTTGACATAGAGTAATTAGATATGATATGATTGTGTTTATTAGTTGATTTTCTATTTAAGTTTGTTTGTATTTTGGAAAAGAATCAAATGACTCTGATTTGATTTATTTCTTAATTTTTTTTATTCTCTGCATTCATTAGATAGCTGACATCATTGTATATATATATATATATGTATATGTATATGTTTGTACTATTTCAGTTTCAATAATAATAAAAAAATTTCCTTCCCTCTTTTGTTTTAACCTAGCTGCACCCTAAAACACAGAGATGTCATCAAATTAAAGCAACTGAGGCAAGTCTCACTATTGCATATTGTATTCCATTTAGAACAGATATAGTGCTGCTATATGTACATATAATAAGCACACAAGATTTTTTCCACATATTTTTTCTATAAGAAAATTTTATTAAAAAAAATTCAAGAGAAACTCCTACCCGTTACATCAAGTCGTACAAACCATAAAACATGTTGTCCATATAATAATACATCATGGACATCACAAACTTATAACCATATAACATAATTAAACATTGTTTATATTAGTTAGGATACACTAAATAACTTAACTTATAACGCAAGTATTATAATTTAAAGGTTTGAAGTAGCTACTATATAGTAGCTATTATTCAAGGATACCACTATGGATGAAATTGTTGTTTTTACTTGGAAACCCAAACAACATGATCCTGTGGGATGAAATGGCAAACAGGAACAGTACCAGGTTGAACTTTGAGTACTTGAAAAGCCAAATGTTTAGGATTCCATTGTGATGTATCAGTGTGACACACAGCAACAGCTTTAACTCTGCTTCCATCAACACCTTCCAAAGGCACAGAGTAAACCTTAGTTGAATCTGTTTTATGACAGTAAAAAACTGCATAAGGGTAATTCTCTTTGTGGCACACAACAGCTTTGTTCTTCTCTCCCAATTTCTTAACTCCTTGTGTTATTCTATATTGTTGTAAATCACTTTCTTTGTTCACTTCTGTTGAAACAGCTTCAACATTGTTACCAAGTTTAGAAGTAGTGAAATCAACCATTGATTCCAATGATGTTACACAAAGCTTTTCCTCTCCTTTAATACCGGTTTCTTCGCATTCATTGATTGTGGTCTTCACAATTTCAGATTCCTCTGATCCTTCTTTGATGGAAAAGTGGTTAAGGATGGTTTCAATTTTGTTTGACGAAAAAGGTATGGAATTAGCAACTTCTCTAGGCAAAATTTTTGCTTCATTGTCTGATGTTTTTGTGAATTGCATGTTCAATTTTGTTCCTTGATGCAAATCCTTTTCCAAGAAAAACAAGGCTGCATTTGGATTATCATGTAATTGTGTTTCACTTGCAGCATAATTATAATTAAAGGGTGAATTTCCAACTGCAACATGTACTGGTTTTCCTTTTCCTTTTGTGTGTACATTTACACCACCTTTTCCAACATTCACTGTTGTTCCACCAGGTTTTCTACCTTTACCTGCATTTACATGAACACCGCCTTTTCCTACATTAACTGCTGTGCCTCCTGGCTTTCTTTTTCCAGCATCAACATGAACTCCACCCTTTCCTACATTAACCGAGGTGCCTGCTGGTTTTGTTTTTCCTGCATCAACATTGACACCACCTTTTCCTACATTAACTGAGGTGCTTTTGTCTTCTGTCCAATCTGCACATTCATATAGTTTGTGTTGATCATCATAAGCCAAATCATATTGTATCATTCTATATTAATAGGGGCAGAAATAGGTGGCGACGGATAGAGGCTTACGGTTTAGCCTGCATAATGCCTAAATCTGGCCAATTTTATTTTAAAATATACTGTATCAAAACTTTTTAGAATTTTATTTAACTAAAAAACTCAGATTTCATACCATCGAAAAAGTCTTTTAGTTTTATTAACATTTTATGTAATTTAAACATACTGAGTTACGTCAATTTTTGATATATTTAAATGCATTAGTATAAAATAATATTTAAATAGAATATCATCTAAACTTAAAATTAGCTTATCTGAAAGGTCATGTTAAATTTCAAAATAGAATTTAATTTCATTGACTTATCATCTTGTTAGTTATTTACTAGAGCCTACACCGATTATTGCATGAGTGGTGTAGATTCTGAGAAAAAAAGTTGTGAAGTAGACTATTAAATAAGTTTTTAGGCCTTGTCAAGTTTTCAAAAATGCCATGGTAGACCTTAAAAATGGACCTATGATACTTGAAAAGACTAACCTATTCGCACCCCTAAGTATAATATGCCAAATTAAATTGTGTAAATATGTTAGATTTTGTTTAGATAACCAACTTAATTAAATACTAATAACATAAAGATATATTATAAAAGTGTTTATGTATAAGCAATTTATATAATAAAAAAAGTAAAGTAAAATTATTAATATTTTGATAGGCAACTTTCTATTTAGCTTAAGGGCATATGATAAAATTATTATATAAGGTGTCCCAAACAATCTTAGAAATGGTTATCCTACAAAATAAATCAATCCAAATAGGTAGTTGATTAAACAATTGTTATGAAGTGCATGTAGTTTAAATACTTATGTGTTATCTATTTTTATAATTCTAAAAGAATAAGAAGAAACATTTATGTATTTGTAGCATAAATTAATGAAAAAAAAGTTAAAGCAAACTTATAGATACGTTATATAGTCAAGCAAAATCCCACGATTCAAAAAATATTTTTATAAATAGTTACATATTATTTATCAATAAAATTTTCACATCAACATTAAGAATCAAATTTATATCTTTACCAATTTAATTATCCTTCTTAGTATTTTTTTGACATAACATTTGTTATAACTTTTTCATAAAAATTTAAGAGTTTGATATAATTTTTCCTACCTCATAAGTCACTTAACATAACTAAACTATAAAATAACCTTGATTATGTAAAAAATATGAGTGGTTTATGAACCCTCTAGATTATTTGAATTAAGTGTAATTATTTGAATTCTTTTAGTAGTTCCTATGTTCATTTATATGCCAAAAGTATCTTTTGTTCAAGATAATTGATAAAGTAAGATAAAATTAACAAAGAAAAAAGTAGTTATTATATAAGCTTGAAATTTAAAAATGACAAGTAAATAGAAATAAATTTTTTTCTTTAAAATAAAAAAAAAAGGATGAAATATATACTAACCATAGTGAAGGAGATCTGTGATGGATTTTGGCATTTGAGTTGTGGGAAGTTTGGACTTCCAGTACAATTCAGGGGGTATGGCAGCATGGGTTGCTACAAGTGCAAGCTGCAATATAACATATTTCATACGATCATATTTAATAAATAAAATAATAAAAATATTTTATTAACAAAAAAAGAAATAATAATTTAGAAGAAACTATAGGAATAATATTAGGCATATGCTAGAATATAAGTTTGGAAATTGATGCTTACATTGAGTGATATAAAGATGGATAGATAAGGAAATTCCATAGTGGAAATTAAAAAAAAACTCCAACTAAATGGTAAGTGAAAGTAATTTAGCGAACTATAGGAAAGCAAGATAGAATGAAGATCCCTAAGTGGCCTCACACATAATTTATATAGATAGTTTTATTATTTAATTATTAGGAACTGGGGGAATGAATTATAGATATAGTCGGTTGTATGGTTGAATTCCAACTGACTACCAAATTTGAGATACTTTTAATGACTTCAACTGTCCCTAGCATACCCACATTAATTGCCATTAGAATGTGGCCACTTGGTGCTTGCTGAAAGAGTGAAAAATAGACATATACCAGTACTAGTACCATATATTCAACTTTATATATTCTTGAGTTATCCAAGATAAATTTTTTTGGAAGCTTCTGTTTTAATTGTTTTAATTATTATAATAGATACTTTGAAAGAATAAAAGTAATAGAGTAAAGTAATAGCAAGGAAATGGTGTACAAATAATAAATAAAGTACAATAATATTTTAGTTTAGACATATTATTTTGTACTAAAAATTGGTAGATGTAAATTACCTAATTATTTTATTAAAAAATGTGCACACTCTACATGACACACATAATATGAGATGAAGACAATGTTAGAATCAAAGAGAATTGATATTCTAGCCTCTAATTAATTTTAATAATAACTCATATATTTAAGTGAACAATTTATCATATGTTATGTGAGAAATTTCCTTGAGTGTATAAATGATCATATCAATTGAGAAGATCCTCAAGAAATCATGAAGGACAATGATTACCATCACTTTGCATATGATGGTCATATCCATGAAAAAATAATCATGAAGGACAAAAACTTCTAAACAAGCAAAAAGGAAAATAAATAATCACTTTGCAATTAGTACATAGTATTCATCTGATCAAGAAAAGAACAAATGCTTGCCTTTGGTTAAGAAGAAAAGAAAATTGCCTCAAGTTAATAAGAACAAAATCTTTCCTCTTATTATGAAGAACAAAAGCATGCTTGTGATAGAAGACATGGCAGTAGACTTAGACTCTTTAAAGAACAACCATTTGGTTTGAAGAAGTAAACACATTAAGATTAATGAAGTTTCAAAGAAGCATCTCCAACTTGTTTAATTGATGCTTGTGTTCAATTATCACAGTCCATTTTCTTGAAACAACTTTTACTTCATACAACCACATTATGTAAATTTGTACAAATTGTGATTTTACTACTTTAATGAAGACAAAATCAAAGACAAACAAGGACGTTGTGAGTAATATTATTATTGCCTTGGAAAGGGTCTAAAAACCACTAAAGACTTGATGTTTCAAAATCATCAATTGCATATAAATAATACTTTGTTGAAATTCATCTTAAAGCATGTAAAATGTAAAAAACTCTTAGAAATTTTGAACAAACTTTCTGATTGTTTGAAAACAACTCATGTTGAGAGTTTTAAAACAAATTAAGAAGCTAAATAATCTTTTTTGATGTAATAATTATATCATTGTCCAGTGAAGGCAAGTTTCTTAGTAGGTGCAAGGTATAGGTTGAGAGACAATCAAAATTGAATAGTGGAAAAATTCTTCTAGAATAGAGAAGAGATTAGAGGTATCTATTAGGTTGACTATGTGAACTAGTATGAATCGATGTGCATATCTATTATGCTCTTTCTAATTTTTTATTTCTGCATGTAGATTTATTAATTACTAAGACGTTTTTTCAATAAAGTTGTTTTTGTTAAAATCTTTAAAAATATTATTTTATCTAAATTAAGGATTCATCACTTAATCTTTTGAAAAGAACTTTTTATAAATGTTTTTGAGACAAATTTTATAAACTATAATTCAATCTCCTCTTAATGTGTGTATTTTTTTTTTCTTCACTTTTAGTTGATACTAATGTCCAATATTTGAGTTTAACACTTAATAGTGTCAGAGAAAAGATCCATTTTATCGTGACAAACAAAATCAACACTCAACCTAAACAAATAATAGTATACAATGTTCACCATTATTTACAAAATATACTATGCCTATTAGAACATAGAAGGATAAAATAAAAACCTATTGTCCATTCAATTTGAACTTTGGGGAATAGTTGAAAATGGTTACACTCAACCCATGACACAACTATTTCTACACAATATTTCAACAAAGAACAAAATGGGCAATACACACTAGATCAAAAATCTGGAGATTACTTGATATGTACCATGAGAAAAGGATGATATTAATAATTTGTAAAAAAAATTAAAAGTAAAATATACGAAATGTTCAAAATGGAAAAAGATAAATCTATTGACGTTGTGTTTGAAATATTCTAAAATTGTTATATATTCTGCAAGTAAATGAAAATAAATATTCCACAAAAGTGAGAAAATTATAAGTCTTTTTAGAAAATGAAGATCTACGATCATACCAATAGAAGAAGCAAAATATCTAAATATCCTAAAACTTAAATAATTACTGATATCTTTGTGAATCTTAAGCTCAACAAAGATGATGCTCTACAAAGAGAAACAAATCTCTTGCTCTCAAGGTCAAAATGTAAAGCTTCCACTTTTAAAGATTTAATAGAAATGTAACATAGCAGGAGTTGAACATATTAGCATAAACTTTTTACATGCTATTAATTATGTTTTATTTTGTTGAACGTTTAAAGCATAACTTAACATAAATTAGTTATATATATATATATACTTCAATAATGTGGTTAAAAATAAAATGATCATTCCATCTTATTCACAACTAAAAGAAAAGACAACATCTTTAAAATCAATTTATAAAAACTTTTCAAATAAGAAGTCAAGTGCCTCGTATCTATAAATGATGATCAATGGACTCTTAGCACAAGATATTGGGACATGGCCATACGAATCAAATTTTAAATTATTTTCACCTTTGGCGTGATGATATCAAGTTATTATTTACTAAAGAATTTACCAATATAATTACATAAAATGTATATACAAACACGTGGCCATACGTACGAGTTTATTTAAAGTGACTACACTCGTCACACCTAAAAAATATAATGGATTAAGTTAGTTTGACATATATGACCATGACCATTCATCTAATAACAATCAACTACTAAATTTAATTGAGGCATAAATGCATGACGACATTTGCTAGTCATTTTCACATGAAATTAACTTCAGACTTGTACAATGCCAAAGAATAATTTTTGTTTTGTTGGTAAGAGACTGAAAAAATAAAAATAAAATTAAGAGTGTCTTTGAAGAATTAGTTTTAAGAGATGTTACATTTGATAATCACAATTATTTTGTGCGAACATATTAGTACAAAAGTGATGAAAATTAAGTGTTGATTTATTGATCATATAAACAAAAAAAAGAGGTCATCAAGTGGTGTATATATTTGTATGGGATAAAAAATTATTAAGTAGTCTTATTTTTTACACGAGAAATAGAAAACTAAAATTAAAAACTATGTCCTTGAGAATGACACTCCTAGCTAAATCATTAGCCAAATTAATCATAACAAAAGTGTGCTAAACTATTGACACCCAACTTAGATACGAATATTCGCACACGATGAAGACTAATTATTCAATCATTCTATATCCATAACTTTTTATGCCAATTCAAAATGAATTAAAAAAAAATCTATTTATTTTGATTCATATCAAATTATTTTAATTATTAACAATCCCTTATTATTTCAAATTGGATACATTTCATGCTCCGATGCAATCCTTAAATATCAATATTGAATTCCGCAATTTACTCAATATATTTTTAATATGCATAATAACATCAATGAAATAATAAAGTTCATCGTTTATATTAAATTATTAAACTGAATAACTTAGATGATTATAATTAAAAATTATTTAAGTGACACATAATCACTTAAAAAAGTCACATGACTTTTTATTCTAATCTTGATCATTTATATATGTTGTTGTGTAGTCAAGATTTAATCATCTCATTATAAAATTCATCCTCTCATTTGATGTACTCCCCATATATAAGAAATATAATATTATTGAAGCATAAAATAAAACACAAATACAATATCATATAATCACATTTTATTCTTAATATAACAAAATATTATATTTATATTATGTCAAATTTAATAACATTACTCAAGAAAACGTTGTTTCAAGCAAATAATTGTCCTGGCTAGTTGTTGCTACCTGCGAAGTCAATTATTGAACGATAGAAACTAGTTTCACATCCACACCTCTCAACCACATAACTTCTACGTATTTATTTATTTTTAGAGAGGAAATAACTATTATTATAGATAATATACAGTTATATATATATATATATATATATATATATATATATATATATATATATATATATATATATATATTTGGTCCGTTTATTTAAAAAAATTAAAATTAAAAATAAAAATAAAAATTAATTTCACTAGTTTATCTTAAAATATTATTTTAAATATTTCATTTATTTGCTATAACTTTTTTTGAATGATAAATTTTTTAAAAAATGATTAAAATGAAAAATTATTTTGATAAATTCTTTATAAAAATCATTTTTGAACTATACCTTTTTGAAAAAAAATGTGATTTTTATCATGTTAAAATATCTAATAGTCAATGTCTAAGTTATTGAATGTCAATTTATTTTTTATCAATAACAAATAACTAAAAAAACAACTTCTACTATTTTAAAATAAGTTCTCATTAGAATCATTTTTAAAAATATAAAGTCAAAATCACGTTTTTAAAATCTTAAACAAACAGGCCTATACTACTCCCCTCGTTCCAAAATGATTGAGTTTGATCATGTTACACATATTAAGAAAAATGAATAAATGAAAGGAAAATAATACTTTTTTTTACCAAATTATCTTTGTTAGGTATTGATACATTATCAATAGCATAAATGCATAGTCAAAGATATCGCATTAAAAATGACACATATAGTATTAATTAAAATGTACAATTAAAAATTGAAATAGTCATTCATTTTAAGATTTTGTTTTTTTTGCAAATAAGTCAATTATTTTAAGACGAATAGAGTATATGTCTTCGAGTAATCAATCAAACTAGAAGAATAGTTGGTCTCACATTATACACAATAACACAAAAGAGAAAGAGAGGCAAATGAGCTGGCCTGTTCGACCTACTCAGGTCAGAAGGACATGATCATATAAATGAGTCAGTTTGATTTGATTCACTTTGTTATCGGACTGCAATTTATGAAAATTAACCCGTCCGATATGGACTATGCAAGTCAATGCTCCATGCCGACCAATTTTTCTTTCAAATATTTTATTATTTTATTTAATAAAAATTTAAACTAAATAATAACACAAAAACACCCTCAATCATCGTTGATACGGTAGAAAACTATGTAGCTGATACACTTGGGACATGATTCTGGGAAGGAAAATTTGAATTTTTTTTGAAGTACCGAAAAATTTAATTTATGTTTTTTGGAGTATAAAGTGTTCTAAAAACCTTAAAGTATGAGTTTTTTTGGTAGACATTTGTGTTCTAAAAAATTCAAACTTTAAATTTTTTGGTACACATTTTTTATTTCATAAATTTAAATTTTCTAGAACACATTGTTTGAATTTTTTAAAATAGTTTTGTGTTCTAAAACCCAAATTAAATTTGGCGAGGTAGGAAGTTATTTTGTTTTAAAAAAAATGAAATGGTAAAATGAATAATTTAGGTGAAATGTGGGTAAAGATATAAATGTCTTAATATTTTTCATTTATATAATCTTTTCATTTAAAACTCTCGTATATCCCAGATTGACATTTATATATACGTTACTTTTTTTTTTACCTTCAAGAGGTCGCATCATAGAGATGCGAACATCTATTGTCATTTTTTATTTATTTTTTTATAACAAATAATTAATTATTAATTTAATAAATAAAAAATAATAAAATAATTAAAAAAACAAATTATATTAATAAAGTCAATTAATAATTTGTTATAAAAAAATGACAATAAATGGCTATATCCCTAGAATGCGAGAAAAAAAATATTTCCGTCTTGTGACCTTCTGAAGATCAAAAGAGTAAAGTATTTTGATATATAAGTTTCATTGAAAGGTGTAACAGAGAATTTTAAAGGAAAAAAAAATGATATAAATGAAAAATATACTAAATGTGTAGGTATGGGGTATAGTTTTTTTTTTTTTTTTTTTTTTTTTTTTATGTAATTTAAGAATCTTAAAAATAAGTTCAAGGATTTTAGAAATTGTTGAGTATGGCTCATTGGTAGTATTAAGTGGACGATTTAACTCAACTGATTGTTATTAGATCAACTAGGGGGTGCCGAAGACAATAGCTCTCTGTTGTATAGTTTAGAGGTATTGTTGTAATCTGAACCTTATTATTACTATTTAACCACAATTTATACTATGTAAACCTTAATTTATTTATTTATTTAATAAAAAAGAAACTAAAGTCGCTCTATAGTAGGAGACTAATGTCACCCTAGAGGCCAATAATTTTTTCTTGGTTATTATTTGTATCATGACACGTATTTATAGTGGAAAAAAACATTTTGGGTTTGTATTTTGGTCTCCTTTCATTTGTAATGGATTTGGGTTAGATTGTGTAGAGTAAGATGACTTGTATTAATATGACACTATAACAATGTTTCTGGTTCAGTTACTGACGGTCAAGAATATTTCACCAACACCCATCCGTCAATAATGTATGAATTAAAATCTGCTGACTTTGCCTACCAAACCTGTTGACTCCATTTAACCCCGCCCATTTGCACCTGGGCAATGCGGATCAGGAGGTTTGGATTTCTTGTCCATCCCTAGTTATGGTTGATTATTTTTTATTTTCAGGAGAATGTAAGATTTTCATCATTTGACATTGGAATGAAAAGTCATCAATGTACGAGTAAATCATTGTCATAAGAAAAAAAGTATTTAGATATAATTTGTTAAAACTTAAAACAAACATCAAATCATAATATATCCATCCTTACATTTTTTTCAATAAGTTTTGAGTCTATTAAACAAACATTTAGGGTGTGTAACGAACCTTTGATTCGAGATTTTTGAGAGAAAAAGTCTAATCTAATAAATAAAAAAAGTGGTTTGATTTGTTAAGATCAAAACACACAACAAAATATTTGTAGTTTGTGAAATCAACTATTTCTTGTAAATTTTGAATAGAACTTATCAACCAAAGCAACAAATCAACATCATTATCAATTGTATCTTCTATCAATGTAGATGTTTCATCATTAATCACAACATCACACCTTTTAGTAGTGTATTAAACATCTGATTGGATATGTTCGTCGAAACAATTTTCACCATCAGTTGGATCATCAGCGTTAACTTTACTTGGCTTATTAGAACTTCAACTATTTCTAATTCTTGTCTTGGCTCAAAAGAAATATTTGCACTATTTGATTTTACACTATGAAACTTCTTCTATATCAATGTTGGTCTTCTACGAATTTAATATCACAATTTCTAATAAATTTTTTCATAATAAGATCATAAAACCTATAGAGTTCTATTTCTAATTTGCCTATTTATAAACTCCAATACCAACTATTTTATATTTTTATATTGGACCTAATTCATCATCGTAAAACCAACTTATAAAATGAAGAGTGTCATATTTTATAAACTTTTATAAATTTTTATATCTTTTCAATGTTGGTTTAGATTTTTCTCAATACCATATAATCAAGCTTTGATAGCTTAATTATATAATTGTATTTGGTGTATCAATCCTAAGAGCAAATAATTAAAAGCATCATGAGAAGTGGAGAAACTGACCCACACTGATTCTGTATAATATGGGGAGTGGAAGCAATGATTTTGCTCATAGTCACATCCATTTATTTTCATGGCTTATGAAATGATGCCTCCATGCTTTCAAGAGATTTTTTTTTTTTGTTTCTATATAGCTTTTTCTAATTCTTCTTTTTTCAATAACTAAAAAGAGAGAATCTATTTTCTATATCAAAATGTCTTCATCATAAAGATTCATCATCTGTGCACGATGATACCATGGAATATAAATAAAAAGTTTTGTTGGGTGAATTGAAAAGTGCTTATAATTGTTGGTGAATTTCTATTATACACGAGTCAATTAGATATCATTTCATATATTTAGTGTTTAAATTAATAGTTAAGTAATTTTTTTTAAAATGAATATTTTTTATTATTTATATAATTATAATAATTAAATTTTATTTATCAAAATATCAGCAAAATAAAATTTAATTTATTTTTAATTTTTGTTATTTATAATAGTGAACATTGAATATTTTTACAATAAAATTTAAAAAATTAGTATAATATTTATAAATAACAAAATAATTTTTTTATGAAATGATATTTTTAAAAATAAAAAAGTCAACAAATAATTATTTGATTTATAGAAATAATAGTTAATTTATTGATTTATAAAAAAAACAAATATACCACAATACTTCAATTTGTAAATGTATTGTAAAAGTCTACATAAAGTTTTCATTTAAACTCGTAAAGTATTTTTCGAACTCAAATATTCATTTAACATCATGAGAGAGAGAGATAATAATGAGATATATATATATGATATGTTGACCATGTGATAGAAAAAGAGATAAAAAATTTAGATGTTGAATGTGTATGAAAATTAAAGGTATTCAAATATAAAAATTGTTTTAAAGTGGTTGATGAATCTCAAATCTTTAATCATATGATGAAAGAAACCCACTAGAGGTAAACTTATGTGTATTTAAAAATTCAATTTGAACAATTTAACTATTTTAGAGTGATTAAAGTATAAAATATAACGATTAATTAATTAATAGTTGATATTATATGTATTTATATGTCATATTACGATTGTTTTTATATTTATATTAGTTATTGGAAAAAATAAAACTTTTACATTTGTTTCTTTTTAACTGGTGTTTTAAAATTATTTATACAAACTAAAAAAATCATTAAGTTTTGCTATTTTTTACTCTTTTTTCTTTTACTCAAATATTGCTACTTTTGAGATAAAATTATTTATCTTATTTATATTATACCTTTAATTATTTATTAAAATAATTTATATTTCTCATTACCCTTTCACATCTATGTTTGATTTGTGACCCAAATTGATAATTTTTTTTTTATGAAATCAACAAACTCTTATATCATAAAAAAAAATGTATATTAAATCTTAACATATATTTACATAATCGATGTATAAAATAAATAGTGTATCTCTTTGTAATTTATTTTCAAACGTGGAGTTTCAATTTTCTCAATACTCTTTATAGCAGCTAAAAACCAAAATCATGATTTAATTTTAATATTTCTTTCAATTATTTTTATGAAAAATAGTTAAATTAAAATTTAGTAATTTTGTTGATCAAAATTTACCAAATATATTATAAAAATAACCGAATATTTTAATATGCTCTGAAATATTTGAGTGGTACTTAAAAAGGTCAGCTTCTGCCAAAATAGGGTCCAAGTGCATTATTTTGCTTTTTTGTAATGTTTCCAAACTTCAGAGTGAAGTTATTACTTTCATACTTTTGGACTTTGCCCTGTTATTTGTCACAATGAACACCATCTTGTCCCGAAACATATTAAATAATTCAATTTAGTTGACCAAAAATAAATATTAAAGAATTCAAGTGCTTCAACCTTTTACAAGCTCTTCGAAAAGTTATAGCCTCTATTTATTTATTTATTAAGTAAAACATTTTTTGTAATTATTTAATTTAATTTAAAATAATTTTTTTATTTAATCATTTATTTAATTTTAAGTAATAATTAATCATTTATGTCTTAAAATGTCAATAATATTATCATTTTTTTACATAAACACATAAAATTCATCATCATCTTCAAACATAACTAAGAAAATTAATTATCATCTTCAATAAAATTCATAACTCCAAAATTTAAATAAACTCATATTTTCTTCTCTAACAACAATAACAACAAATCGATCAAATAAAGAACTCACATTTATTTAACCCTTATCTCAACAAGTGTTAGTTTTCTGTTCATATATAGGTCTTTTTGTTATAGATTTTTTTAATTAAAAAAATAAAATTCGTTTTGTGTTTATCTATTATAATAAATATAATATCTTAAAAAATCAATTATTCAAAATATATTTTTTGAAAAATTAATTAAAAATATTTAAAAATTAGGTTAGAGATTTGATTTGATATTTAAAAATATCAAAAACTATTTTTAAAATTCAATTTTTTTTAAGAAGCCGTAACAAGTGGATAAAAGTGATTACTTTTGTAAGAGAAATTGATTATTTATAAGAAAAAAAAACTAAAACAAACTGTCATAATTAGTACCATAATTACTTTGTATCACTACTTAAATAGGCACTTAATTTATTTTTTCTTTGAACTAAAGCCCACTACTTATTGGCTCAAGCCCACATGTTGGAGGGATTAAAAAAATTTATAATTAAAAATATCTCCAAAACTAATTATTGTAGACTTAGTAGGGTCTACAGATCCACTTTTAAAAAATTCAAAATATTTTTGAAATAAAAATTCAAAATTTTCTTCAAAATTATTCAATAAAAAATAATTTTTTATCGAAATTTTTTTAGTTTGAGAAAAAAAATCAATTTTTTAAAGAATTTTTTTATTTATTTTTCTTGCAAAAATTTTCAAGAAAAATATTTTAGGTTTTTTTTTGATATTTTTCAAAAAAATAAAATTTTAAAATTGTTCAAAAAAAAATCTCAATTAACAAAATATTAAGCAAGACTTTAGACATTATTAACAACTCTAAGTGTGGGTACGATAATCCACACTATACTGATTTAATTTGATCATTTCACTTTTGATTTCAACTCTCGCATTAGAAACTTGATTGAAAAAGTGCAACGCATAATATGTTAAGCTCCAACATGGATTACCAATAAGAATGACAAATTTAAATTTAAATTACCAATAAGCTCCAATTTTTCCTAGTTTGTATTGTGACTTTTATATGAAGTTACTTTGAGAAAAAAAATATTAGGACGAGAAAGTAAGAGAAATAGTGAAAAAGGAGGTGTGAATATATAGTTGCAACCTAAGTCTTATCTTCAGTTGTAGGCCTAGTGGTTAAGGAGCCCACATATATATCATTTATATAAGACCGGTTCACATATTTCTATTTCTAAATTAAGAACTATATAAAATAAAAATCTTTATTAACTAGGTTAGCATCTATCTGAAACTTAGGTTACTAAATGTGGTATTATAAATAACAATCAATATATCTTTTTAATAATAATCGTAGTTCCATTTGTTCATGTTAAGATTAGATTAAAGATGAAAACAAGCATATTGGGCACTTTACTTTGTTCCCTCTGAATTGGATTAAACATAACATTCTTTGCATTTTTATATAGCTTCCGGCTACTTTATAATTTATATCTTTATGTAATTTAATTTTTTTTCGTGGTTCGTTTGTGATATTTTCTCCAACTTGGTTTATAATTTAGTAAAACCACATTTAAATTAAATTTTCCCTTAAAATCAAATCAAGTTGCTCTTGAAATAGTGAATGATGCAAGTGGCTGCTTGATGTATAGTGTGTATTGATGGATGCTGAGACGAATTGGCTGAATTTGTTTGACAAAAGTGAGTTTATTATTCTAAATTCTATTAGTTTCTCTAAGAGTAAATGGATTTCTTTAGTTTGTAAACTAAGAGCTTGGAGGGAAGTTCCGAATAAATTTCCTCCTTAAAGTTATTATGTAAAAAAAAATATTATTAATGTCTAATTGATGTAAATGTTATTTCTCTATAATTACAATACTTAATATAAGATTAAAAAGATTACAAAATAGTTACTTTAAAAGATGAAGAATGTAACCTCTCTATTGGTTAGAAATCAAATTTTTAATTAAACAATTAAAATATTTATCGTTTGTGTCACGTTATATTGAGAGTAAATGATGTTTAATTATATATGATCAATAGACATAACAAAGAAAAACTCTGTAAATAATAGTTTGGGATAAAAATACTTTTTAGATATTTTTCTATTTTAAAATAAATACTGTTATTATTGATGGCTTAAATAAGACATGTATTCTTTCTTAAAAATCTCGCAAATTACTCTTATAATAGAAAATGTTAGTGTTTCTTTTTTATGCTTAACCGTCATATGCTCTCTATTTCTCTTTTGGTTTTATCTTCTTCATTATAAAAAATGGTGATTTAAGACAATTTTTTCTTTTGAAATTACCTATGCACGTCATTTTTCCTTTATCATTTTACCTAAATAAAGTATTTTCACAAAAACCAATTTTTTCTTCGTGTTTTTTCTGTTATCTCGCCAATTAAAGTGTGACGTTGTTCGATTTTCCTGTTTAATTGTGGTATTCATTTTGTTTAGATTTAATTTGGTCCAATGCTGACAGATTCAATCAATCACTTCAGCGTTATCAATGTTGCAGATTCAGATACATAAGTATTTTGGTCACTTTAATTTTGTCAAATATATAAATATTTTAACGTTTTATGCTATTAATTCGAATGTTGAGTGTCTATTCATAAATTCATTTTTTTATTTATAACGAATTTATCCACATGTTATGTTTTTATCAATGTGCTCTTCTAATTTGAATGAATAAATATTATTTCTTAAATAAAATAAAAAAATGCAAATTACAATGAAATTAAGGGAACATATGTCAAAAAAGGCAGCAGGAAGTTATTAAATGACACTTCCATATTCTTTGATAAATAGATAGACAATCACAAGAAATATTATTGGAAGGATATATGTAAGAATAACAAATTTATATGCCAATAGTGGCTTAGAACATTTTAGGAGTATCTTTCGGGACTAAGACATTAATGTGCAAGTATATGTGTATATCCAATTCAGTTATTTCAATTAAACATTCCCTAATATTATTAAGCCTGTCATTCTCTAGAGACTGAGGTATCTATTTCAGTGTAATAAAGCAACAGCCCCAATTAATATTGGTGAATAAAAATTAAATAATCAAACTATTTTGAACAACTTATTAATGTTATCTATTTACCTTATAACATATGAATTTTAAAATCGTGTCTATATTTTTGTCAAAATTAAAAACTTTACTCCCATGTGTTTCAAAATTTTCACATTAACCCTATAATATTTATAATTTTGCAAATTGGTTCTTTATAATTTTTCAAATGGATCTTAAATTTTGTAAATTGGTCCATTAAATTTTTTAAAATTTATGTTTTGACCCTACTTTTCAATTTACAATGTGAACACTTTTCTTTTGATAATTATACTTTCACCCTAAATTTATGAAAATAACCCAACTTTAAATAAACATTTATTCTACTCAAACAACAAAATTTATAAAAATAGAAAATTCAATTGTGACATTTGAGTTACTTAAAATTTCTGATTACTTCATTCAAACACACCCTAGATTTTGTTTGGAGGGGAGGGGAGGGGACGGGAGGACTTTGGATGGAGGAGAAAATAGAGAAATAGAGATAAATTTTTTAATAAAGTGACTTTGTATAGAATAGTAAGAGAATGTTTATAATTAATATATTTTTAATTTATAGACTATTATAACAATATGAAAATGATATGGAGAATTTGTGTAAGTCATTTATATTACGAATAAAAAGAAACACTTCGAAACCTTCTCGTCTCAAAACTCTTCATTCCTTTCATTTTTCCTTCTTTTCTTTCAAAGCCCTCTCCTCCCTTCTTCTCCAAACTCCCAAACAAAGTTAAAAGAATTTGAAAAAACATCCTCTCATATTATGTCTCTTTATATTTCAAGGATTAAGATCTCCCATTATGTCAGTTTTTATAACATAAAATGTTGCATGCGGTATAAGTTATTAATTAATCCTTTTTTTATTGATTACTTATTTTTTTTATTTGTTTATGAATTTGTTTCAATCTAATATCTCTCAAGTTTATCAATATATTGTAATTATGTTATTTAACACCTATACATCTTTTACTTTTTGTACTCATGTGAACAATATGTTGAAGGAGACTGTTTTTACCAATAAAATGATAGAGATTTTACAAGTTTTTGTTATTTAAATTATAGTCTAATAGAAATATATAAAGTTTTATTTAAACCTGACATTGTTAAATTTTATTTTGAATTTATCGTAGTCAATAATATTATGGCTAATTATGCAACAAAAAAAAAGTTATAAATGAGAGTTTAACAAATCAGCTTAAGCTTAAGCTTTCCATTCAAAAGAAAAAATAATTTTTTTGGTTTAACCTTTTCTTTTGGTAAATAAGAGGGATCATACTCCATAAAAATAAAATTCTTAAAAAAGACGACCAAACTTCTACAGACAAACACAATAATAGAAGAAAAATTTAAAATTATATAAAAAATATGATCAATTTAAGAAAAAAAATATACTTATAGAAATATATTAAAAAAATTATATGTACTCTTTTTTATTTTGTTTACATTATGTAAAAGAAAACTCTAAAAATCTAACTTTAATTCTTGTGTATTTAGGTGTACTTTGTGTTCTTCCCAAAATTGTTTGACATTATTCAAGGACGGATTAAAATCCAAAAATTCTTGCCATAATTGTTTCAACCTAATCAATGCCTGGATTTTGGACCTTATTGTTAGGTCGTAGAATTGATTGCTAGCAAGATCTAAGTTTAACATGTGTCTTTTGTATGAATGATTTGTAAATTCTCTTGAATGTATTAGGTGTTGATTTTTTGTTTGTTAGTAGAGTTTTCTTGTTTGTTTGTGCTATAAATTAGAGTATACCTTATACTTCATATCATATATTCATCATTCATGACTCAATAGCCATTTTAGTCATTCAAAATTGTAACCGTTTCACCCCTCAAATTTAATATTAATTAGTTTAGTATTTTCATCGAAATTATTTAAATAATCTTTTTGTTACATTAAAATAAAGTTTTTATTAACAAATATCCTAAGAACACTTGTTAAGTGTCCCAAGAACACTAGTTAATCAATTAAAAATATAAGTTTTACATAAAAAACAACAAAAATTAGACTTTTAATGAGTTAAAAATACAATTTTCAATGTACTTATAATTGAAAACTTATATATTTAATTTGTTAGAAAGTGTCTAAAGATTATTATTCGCATTTTTCTTGAAACAAATATGTAACTTTAAAAAATATGGTGCACAATTTGTAAAAAGGACTAAATTATTGCTTAATTTGAAATACTAATTAACTAAATGTTACGATTTCAAATACTAAAATGCTTCTCTATATTCATATTTTTTTTAAATTATTGTTCAAACACGTTACTAATGTTGGATCTTTTGTCGTACGTATGCTGCAAGTTTTGAAGAAGTTGAAATTGATGATGATGAATGTTGCACAAATAAATTTTAAAATGTGTGTATCACACTAAGTTTTAAGTTTGTTTCGTCCCACCAATCTTTATATATTGGATGCAAACAATTAGTCGGTGAATCTCTTCAGAATACTTTGAAATCCTTGAAGTGAATTGCACATTCACATCAAATCTATCGACCAATGATAGTTTACAAAATAAAGTTTACTCATTTATTCGTGTGCACTAGAGAAAAAAAAGAAATGACTCATAAATACTTTTGATAGAATTTTGACTCATGTGAATTGAAATTTGTGTTCTACTTTTTGTCTATAAAGTGTCTCTATTTATAGAGAAACTCATATCAATTGATGAAGAAAAATAACTATTGTAAAAGTTTGTAACCATTCGTAACTTAACAGATGCATTGGTTTAATAGCTAACAGATGTATTAAATCCAAACATTACAACCATTTGATCAAATGATATATTGAATTATTTAATTTTACTACATTAATATAGTTAGAGAATTCTAAATGTGTTTTGAAAATTCCCCTCAAAACTAATTTTTTAGAAATATTTTTTTTTTGCACTAAACTGTTTTCGCCTATCTTTTTCTTCTATTACCCTAAATAAATCATATACCCGCCTAAGACACTTCATTTATCTTAAACTTACCACAATTTTGGGGTAATTATAGCATATTCCCACCCATTACTTATAATTGTTGAAAGATTGGTCCATTAAATTGGATTGCCCAATTTACCAAAGGAAGATGCACTACGCCAAAAATGACATTTTATAGTGCGCCTTTTATAATGCTTATTAAATATTAAATATAAGCGCTGTTGTATGATATTTTAAAAATAACGGAGAATACAACAACGCTTTTTTAACAAGCGCTGTAAAAAAAGCGTTGTAAAAGGCTTGCACTTTCACACACACACACACACACA
>NC_021163.2:58686271-58686604 GCF_000331145.2 Cicer arietinum | reverse complement strand
CTATGTTCGACATGTAAGTAATATTCATTTATTTCTTACACACACACACACACACACACACACACACACACACACACACACATATATATATATATAATGTGTTTGTTAATACTAATAATGTGTTTGTTAATACTAATAATCTCATTTATTTGATAGTGTTTTACAAGTTTTCCGAGCTCAAATGGGTGTTACGGTGTCGAACCCAAAGTCAAATAAATCACATGGATTCCAATAAAGGTTTGAAATATATGCCTTTAAAATTTCATTAACAATCAATACACAAATATTTATTGACTTATATGTTTTATTTTATAGTGTCCTCGTCAAACTAAC
>NC_021163.2:58680492-58685946 GCF_000331145.2 Cicer arietinum | reverse complement strand
AAAGTCAAATAAATCACATGGATTCCAATAAAGGTTTGAAATATATGCCTTTAAAATTTCATTAACAATCAATACACAAATATTTATTGACTTATATGTTTTATTTTATAGTGTCCTCGTCAAACTAACAACATAGATTGCGGATCCTATATATTGCGATTTATGAAGGAGATTGTTGATATAATCCCAGAAAGAGATCTAACTGAAATAAAGGAATGCACCTATTACAGCGCTTTTTTTAAAAAGCGCTGTAAAACTAGTACAACAAACAGCGCGTTTTTAGAAGGGATTTACAGCAGATTTTTATTTTAAAGAGCGTTGTTGTGTCATTTTACAGTGCTGGATTCTACAGCGTTTTTTTTTTTTGAAAAAACGCTGTAAATGACTTAAAAAAAACGCTGTAAAATACTATTTTTGGCGTAGTGATGGAGAAGTGTTTGAAATTAAAGAAGTTGAAAAGACATAAAAAGAAGAGTTTTTGTTTGCTTAGGAGGATCTCAAATATCTTAAAAGATGAAGTGACTCAACTTTACCTCAATACCAACCATGAAGAAGATGAAAAGATAAGTGGCTAACTTATTTATGTTCTTCATATGATTAGTTGCGAGATGCTTTGGAAGAATTATATAAGATGTCTTATAGATTGGGTTGGTTGAACTTAAGAATCCTTGCACATCCCAAAAAAATTAGAAGGATCTTTTACATTCTATTTATTTTTTAAAACAAATGATAATAAATTAGTAATTTTTTAGTTTAAATTTGAAATATATTTTTTATAATCTTTTCGGCGTCTATTCTATACAAATACGTTAAATTTGAAATATAAATTTAGAAGAAAAAAAAAATAATTTTTATAACATGTAGACATGTAATTTTATATTGAAAAACATAATATTTTTTTTATCAATCTAAAAGTACATTTTCATAATGCTACATAGATATTTTAGAAACGGGGTGGTGAAAAACTTTAATTTGTCCAAATCATACGTATATTCTTCGAGATATACTTAAAAAGAACATATACACTACTCTATTTGCAATAGGCACCGACCTTCCCTATGGTGCACACATTTCTCTATATTATGACATATGGCAGAAATTTCGTTTATTTGGGGCAACAAAATAGTATATATATTTTTTAATTAAAGCAAAATACTATTAACTTTTATAAAATATATAAATATAATATTTAAATAAATTTAAAATATATAAGTGCTATAAATTATAATTGTTCTCTATTAGATTTAATATTATGAAAATAATTAATAATTTTTTTATTGTCAACACTATTAAAAATATATTTAATAAAACATTCAATCACACTCTATGAAGACTTAAAATAAAAATAGTACTATTAGCAACATATGTGTGTCAATTATGCTTGAAAAATATTGAAGGTAAATACCAGTAGCGGATCTTGTACAAAATATCGAGGGAGCGAAAATTATTAATTAAAATATTATAATTGAAATTCATAAAATTCGTAAAAAAAATTTAGAGTTTTACACAATTCATTCCTAGTCGATAAATTAGAAAAGTTAGAGTTTTAATTCACACAATTTTTACAAGTCACACAATTCATACAAGTTTTTAAAGTTTCATACAATTCAATCAAACAAAACGTATATGCTTTACAATTGTCATCTTTTTCGAATACTTTCTTAAAAAAATATGTTTAAACATTGTATCACTCTTAAAAATATACAAATTAATTATATGACGCATCCTAAGTTACAACTTACATTCACAAAGTAGAACGGTTTACAAATTCACAATCTCACATCCACAGTACACTAATTAGAAAAACAGTAAACAATTCACAATTACAAAGTCACATTTCACATACTAAAGTTGCTAAAGAAGGGCCTGAGGCAGATAGGGGGAGAGACGATGTCAAATGAAATGAGTTTCTTCAAACCTAAAACTTAGAGCAACAGCACCGTTAATTAATTGGTTAGAGTCTAACAGGATGGGAGATTTTTTTTTTATTATTGTATCTTTTGAAAAAAAAATTATTATATTTTATATTAAAATTTATATATAAGAAAATATCATACTTTTTTGTTTGTATGAGGTCGCAAGGAGGAGATGCAACTATTTGAAGGAAAACATTATTTTCTCGTATGGTAGGTCGCACTATGAGATGTGACCATATGTTGAGTTTTCTTTGTTAATAAATGAAAAAAGAAATATTAAATAAAAAATATATTATATTAATAAAATTAAACAAAATACATTTGAAAAAAACATAGATCAGTTAATGTAGTAGATATGCCAAAGAAAAAAAAACGTCCTCAGATGTTTTAACAACTTCCTCCTATTTTGTATCATATTACAAATAAATTATTAATTTCATCCTATATTGTTAACAATTCACTCGTATTTTTTATGTTATTTTGCCTCCTATTACAAATTAAGTAACAATTTCATCTTATTTTGCAACCAACTCCCTCTATTTTGTGATAGTAGAGGCTAGACAAAATAAGAGGGAGTTGGTTTATTTTTTTAACAAAAATATTAATAAAATCAAATAAAATATATTGGATGAAAAAATACATTAAGGATGTTGAGTAGATGTATCAAAGAAAATAAAATGCTATAATATTTTAACAACTCTCTACTATTTTACAAATAAATTAGCAACTCCATTAACAACTCTCTCTTATTATTTTTTTACACATCTGCTCAACTACATTAACTTTGATGTATTTTTTTTTATTTAATATATTTCTTTTTATTTAATATTTTTTATTTATTTTATTAATATAATTTAGTTTTTTTAATCATTTTTTATTTTAACATTTATTTGTTTGTTAAGAAAAAATAAGCCAACACATAGTCACATACACATAATTCAACTTCCTATAAAAGGAAAAATATTTGGTCACATCCCACCCTAAAAATTAAAAAAAATGGAATATTTCCGTATATAAATTTTAATATAAGATATAATATAAATTTTTTTTTTCAATAGGATATAATAGAAAAAAAAATCCCCATAGTGGCAATGTCTATTTGGTGAAGTATGTGTACTTTGTCATTTCTTTGTTGTAAATGAATAAAAAAAACATTAAATGGATTATAAAGTATTAATACGTGAGTAAAAATTGTAGAACTCAATATGAATTTTTAAAAGTTGTATTAAGATATGAGTTTTGTTGTAAATACATTAGCATTAAGAGTTAGATTTGTCAATGGCATAGAGACTTAACTTTAAAAAAAAAAGAATAGTTAGAAGATTTAATTTAGACACAACTTCAACGTAAGGTCAAAATTTTAGAACTTCTAAAAAATCTTAAAATTATATATTTATCTAAAATCTTAAAACATTAAATATACGGATTAGATCTCTTATATATTTCATTTAACTCATTTTCGGTAAATGTGAGTCTAACTAAATACATTTAAATTCTAAGATTTGTTTATCATTTTTCCACTTGCTTCCACTCATATAAATTAAACATTGAACCGTCATAGGAATAATATATATACACACACACATACAAAAACATATCACAATCCTTCTCAGTCCCTCTCTATGATCAATGCTGATTTAGCCTCTTAGTTGATACTCACCCTTCCCTTTAATAACCTTCCTTCCTTGAAAACAACACACACACACATAACACAAACTCACACAAGAAAATTTTCATTCTTTCACAATTCAACCAATCTTTTATTAGCTAAGAGAACCAAAATTTTCCACCAATACACAAAAAACACTTCATTAAAAAACAGAGCTTTTTTCTTCTTTTTGTCTCAAAATCCAACTAACAATTCTCAAAGAAAAAAAAACCAACCAACCAACCAAAATTTTGTCCTTATCCAATTCATTCTTTAACCTCTCCATTTTTATTTTTGTTCAATAGAAATATTTTCAAGATGGACTATTACTACCTAAGAGAACTAGAAGGAAAAAAAGCACATGACCCTTTATTCATAGAAACAATGAACAACAAAAAGACTTCAACTTTAAGTGATCATAGATGTTTATGGATTCCAGGTCCCTTAATCATAGGAGCAGGACCTTCAGGTTTAGCAGTTTCAGCATATCTAAAACAAAAGGGTGTTCCAAGTTTAATACTTGAAAGATCAAATTGCATAGCTTCACTATGGAAGCTAAAAACATATGATAGACTTCGTCTTCATTTACCAAAACAAGTTTGTGAGCTTCCATTGATGAGTTTCCCTATTGGTTTTCCAACATATCCAACAAAACAACAATTCATAGAATATTTGGAAAATTACTCGAAAAATTTCGATATTAGGCCTTGGTTCAATGAAGAAGTGAAAAATGCTGAATTCGATGAAAAAGTTGGTTTTTGGAGAGTTCGGAGTGTAGGGAAAGGAGGGATGGTTAGTGAGTTTGTTTGCCGATGGTTGATCGTGGCGACCGGAGAGAATGCGGAGGCGGTCGTGCCGGAGATTGAAGGAGTTGGAGAATTTGGTGGTATTATTAAGCATAGTAGTTTTTATAAAAGTGGTGAAGAGTTTAGAGATAAGAAAGTTTTGGTTGTTGGATGTGGAAATTCAGGTATGGAAGTGTGTTTGGATCTTTGTAACCATGATGTTGCTACTTCTATTGTTGTTAGAGATTCAGTAAGTACTCATCACAACTCTTTCCTTTCTTTTCTTTCTTTTTTTTTTGATTAAATTCTTGTTTTTGTGCTTATGATTATGAAAATTAGTATATACTAAAAATACTATAAAGTTGTTTTTGTATTTTTTTGGTTAAAAGTTTGCATGCCCCTCTTGTTTTGGAATTGGTGATTTAACATGAACAAAACTAATTTAAGCATAGCAACAAGACATCAACTTTTCTTGTTGCTTTTATCAATTTGTCAAATTGGAATATAGATTACTTATTAAATAAATATTTTTACATTAAGAGAAAATATTCAAAGTAAGTTATTTCTAGCATAAAATTCCATATTAGTAACTTCTATCTTCAAATAAAGGAACATGGAAATTTTAAGCCTTGTTGGGTTCATTTTGAGAAAAGAAGTTACAATACTAACTAGATTGTGACATTGTAAGATATGATATGTAATTAAAAAAGAATCATTTTTTTTTCTTAACCTCTTGATCCACATAAAAAAAGGATATTGGTAATTTAAAATTTAATTAGAAAATAATTAAATTATTCTAGTAGAAAATTATTCCAAATCAGAATTTAAACTCGAGTAGTACAAATGAATCCATCCTTTTGTTCTTACTAATATAACATTACTTGAGATATACATGTACATAAAGTTAATTTAGAGTCAATTCAAAAGTATTTTGATATTTAATTTTTTTAGCACTAGTAATATAAAAAGCATGAAATTTAACTTTTTTGAGGTTCTCAAGCATGCGTAGCATGGGATAGAAGAAGCATGAGATAATGGCCATTGATTCTCTATACTCATTTGCTTTTTCCCTCCTTTTTCTTTCCCATGATGTTCTTAGCAAAAG
>NC_021163.2:58616885-58680482 GCF_000331145.2 Cicer arietinum | reverse complement strand
CTTTCCCTATTGCAAATAGAGCATGAGCATGGCCACCCAACATTTTAAGGCCTACCAAGGGCCAAAATCCACCCACATAAGCTCCTACCCTTTTCACTTTCTTGTTTTTTCCTTTCACTTTTTTGGTGTTTTATAATGGAAAACACCAAGGCATCTATCTCCACAACAAAGTTTTAAGTCGCAATCATGATTGAGGTTGCTTCCTTAAACAAGTGTGAATTGCATTCAATCAAAACTATATGCAGTCATACAGTTGAGACATTTAACAAATTAAAAATCTAGATTATATGATCTTAATCAGACGGTTAAAAACTCGTTGACGGCATATGACACTCAAATTATAATTGATATGACTTTAATCAAAGTCATGTCATAATTGTAGACACAAAAAACTTAAATGTCGTATGACCTGAATCGTGGTTGCAAATATTTTTAAAGAAACTTCTCTCAAATAAATTTTATGATATAATAGTATTATAAAACTTAAATTAATGGCATGTGTCCTTTGAAAAACATGTGTTTGTGTTATTTTACATTACATTTTGATTAAATTAAGGAAGTGCAATAAAAAAAATATGCAAGAGATTAATGAACTCATCATGGTACTTTTTTCTCTATTTGTTTTGATTGAAGGTACACATCCTACCAAGAGATGTGCTGGGAAAATCAACTTTTGGGTTGTCCATGTGGTTGCTCAAGTGGTTGCCGGTGTACCTTGTGGATCACATCCTTCTTATTGTGTCGTGGCTAATGCTCGGCGACACGGCGCGGTTTGGGTTGGATCGGCCTCGATTGGGACCCCTTCAACTCAAAAATATGTCCGGAAAGACACCGGTGTTAGATGTGGGTGCCCTTGCCAAAATAAAAAATGGAGAAATAAAGGTACTTTCTTTTTTTTTTTTATTAGGCAAATTTAAGGTACTTTCTATCAAATCAAATTCAACTTTTTTCCTTCATCAAGATTTTAATGTGACAAAGAAATCAATACAAAAATGGTCAAGATTTTAGTGTTACAAATATATTAGTTTAATTGGACCGTGATTTTTACTTTTTTGTTTAGCAAATCAATGTATAGGAACTACTATAATTGAGATTTATATTAAGGATTAATATTTCTTAACATATATTTTTTATATGATCGGTTCATTAATAAAACTCTCAATCAAATTATTAATAAACTTAAAAATCTATTATTTGTTTTAAACTTTGATGTATTCTATTTTTCACCCTTTTACTTTTGGTTAAACATGTTTGTAACTTAGTTTTTAGTTTCAATAAATAAAAAAATTTCTACAATATTTTTGTCACTAATTTCAGTATTTGTTGTTAAATTTACTCATGTGTATCATTTTTTTTAAAAAAAAACTCTTATATACTTTTAAAATTTTTAAACGATTTTTTGCATATATTTAAAATATTATAATCACCTCATTCGCAAAAATAAAGAACTTTTATTAAAAAAAAAAAAAAACATATAACTTTATTTATTTGAAAGATTTTCCAGCATGATGTGTTTTCAATCAAATCATGCCTAAATCACAAAGGTTAAAATATAGTACGAGATTTTCACAAAAAGTATAGACAAGATTTATGATAGATTCGATCAATGATGAGGCATGAATGAAATTATTATTTTTTGATTAGATTGTTTGTTTGAACTCCAAAGTTTCCTGATTCAGGTACGTCCAGGCATCAAGAGGTTAAAACGCAAAACAGTGGAATTTGTAAATGGAAGGACAGAGAATTTTGATGCCATCATATTGGCAACTGGTTACAAAAGTAATGTTCCCTATTGGCTAAAGGTATATCACTCTTCCATTTTTTTCAAACAATTAAAACAATTTCTTTTAATGGAATGCCACTATTTATTATTCAAAACAAAAAAGTTACATTTTAAATTCAATCAAATCTTATTGTGAATTTGTGATATCACATTTTGTAATATTATTTATAAAGAAAATGTAATTTTGTCACCTACAAATCTTTGCAAACAAGAAAAGCATTGAAAAAATTGGCAATTTTGTAAGTAGAATTGGAAGGAAAAAATTTATTAAAAAAATGAACATTTTGTAATACCGAACATGTGGTAAACTTTATTGAATTCGAATAACGAAAATACGGATTGGAATAAATTTATCTAAATAATTTGAAAATGATATAAAGCAAGAAAAGAAAGTAACATAAATAATTGAAATGGTATATGTGTAGGATAAGGATATGTTCTGTAAGGAAGATGGATACCCTACGAAGCCATTTCCTAATGGATGGAAAGGTGAAAATGGCCTCTATGCTGTTGGTTTCACCAAACGTGGACTTCTTGGTGCATCCATTGATGCCAAAAGAATTGCTGAAGATATTGAACGGTGTTGGATAGTTGAGGCAAAGCATACTACTCCTTTTGCTCTCTTATTGCCACAATATACTTCATGATTATTCCTTTACTTAGGTCAAATTAATTACATGTTATATTCAAGTTAACTATATTTACATCAACAATTTGGATTCTTTGCACTCATCAAATTTTGAATTCACTTGTTTGATCGAGATCAGACGGTTTAAAAAATATAATTTTTATTTTTATTTTATAATTAAAAATATTGAAATTGAATTTGGACTGTCTAATCTCGATCTAACGATTATCGATGTTCTGACTGCGTAAATGCAAGACGATTTTCTAGTTGCGTGAATGCAAAAGTACTTTAAGTGGTGATGGAGGAATTTTGTTGTGCCATTACATATGTGCATAATGATATATATCAAGGGTGGTGCTCCTCCTATTCATAAAAAGGAAAAATTAAAGTTGGCAACAAAAAATGGTGAGAATTTCTTTCCTATGGTGTGGTGCCCTTAATTCATGGATTCAGTTATGAGTTTGACTTTGAGAATGTGATATTGAAATTGATAAGAATGATGGGTTTTGTTTTATTAATTTTCTTGAGGTTCTTTTGGCGTAGGGAACGTATCAATATATAGTGCAATTTTTTGCTATGTAAATTTGGAGATAGTTTGTTGTAATTGTGGTTAAACCTATATTCCTATGAATTTTTATTTAATGGTATAGAGTACAATATTTTGAATTGTTCTTTAGCTTTTTAAAAAAAAAATATATATCTCCTTTTAAATCTTTTCTGTCGTGTGGTCTCTATGATTGGACAAATATACACCGATGCAGAAAGATATATATTAACTGATAGGATGTTGTTAATATGACGTTTGGGGTGGATTCGAGCTTCACTCCTACCATTTAATGATGTAATTGTGAGTGAATTTTGATTTTCTATAATCTATTTAGATTGTAAAATCAAAATCATACGACTCATATTCAAACTTTGGATTATGAATCTTCTTTACAAAACTTCAAAAAAAAAAAAAACTATTCTATCTTAACTCAAATTTCAAAAATGCTTGATTGCATAAAATAGATGTGTTCCAAACATATTAGGATTCGATCTCTGTCTTTAATTAAAATTAATTGTTGTCCATGTTTTATTTTGGATCTCACATAATGTTACTATCGACCACAACAAATTTTTTCTGTCAATTCACCGATCGAACTGTCTATATATCTTTGAATCATAAATATTTAGGTACTCAATCATAATCATTTTCTATGAAACTCCTCTTATTTCATAAAATATTAATTTAGGTATTGAAGTCTCTCTATGCAAATGTCGTTGTCGCATCTCCTCCTTTGTAACAAAGTTGATTTTACTTCTCATGATTAAATCGATACAAAGTGAAACTTTTACTATTTAAAATCTAAATCTACATTAGAGTTTATAGATGAAAGATTATATCATTTGAATTTCAACTTACAACTTACAGTGAGCATCCAAATTATAAACATTGAAGAGATTTGACTTCATGCTAAGATTAGTATATTTTATCACCGCCTTCATTTTCATTAATCTCGAATATAAGAAGAAAAAAGTATTCATATTTAATAATTTCAAATATAAACAAATTTAAATTTTATTTGATATAATAAATTTAATTATTTTTATCATGTTCCTAAAATACCTCTCTATTAACGTAAATTTTATTTTCTAGTGACTCTTTATCATGAAACAAGTTTTTATAAAAGAAACTTTAAAAATATTTATTTTTTATGAGATACAAAAATTGAGCCAATAAAAAATTTAAATAATTACTTAATAAAATTTCTTAATAAATATACATTTAATTTACTTTTATTACTTATAACTAAATAATTTCATACTTGTTTTGAATTAAAGTCCTCTTTTTTCCAAAAAAAAAACTTGAACTTGAGAATATGAATTGAAAAGTTGAAGAAGTTAGAATGCAAGTGTTAGTTGTTACTACATTTACTGTCTATTTCCTGACACACCAACTTTATTAAATTGACACAGCTCTAAAGAACTCTTACAACAGAAATTGGCCCTTTCACAGGTACCACTTACCACTCTGTGCCATGACCCATTAAGAGAGCAGTGTACAGCCCCCACTTGTTTCCTCCAAGTCTTTTTTTTTTCTTCTTAAAAATGATATTTATTTAATTAAATTTATATAAATTATATCAATTAAAAATATTATAATTTAAAATTGTTAAAATTTAAAATGATGACTTTGTAAATAAATTTACTATATTTAAGTTAATAGTATTATACTGATAAAATTATATAAATGTGACAAAACTTATAAATATAATAAAATTAATGTGTTTTGAATATCTATGTCTTCATATGTGTAATTTGACGATGCTAAAATTATTAATTAATTTATATTTGATCGAAGTTGATATGTCAATATAAAATAAAAAGCATCACAATATTAAGAAGGAAACTAAAGATAACGAACAAACATAACGCTGCACATAAATTACGAGCAAAGCATATAGATATGACCTCGCCGACGCATTATTTTTTCTTCTTGTTTTTTTGTTGTTGTTATTTCGTCTTATAAATGCGACATTGTTTTGTTTGTTATCTTAGTGCAGTATTGTTTGATTTTTCCATTTTATTGTTGTATTTATTTTGGTTAGATTGATAAACTAAGTTTGATTCAATAGACATTTTTTTGTATATTATTAATCTGAATGTTGTGAATATATTTATTGTTTTTGATTTTATTGATATATTATCCCAATTTAAATGATGGAAATTGTTTTTTTTTTTATAATAAGAAAAAGAGTGGGTCCCTCTAACTTGTGAGCAATACAAGGATCTTGATAGTAGTATTTGAAATTATAATTAATGGTTAATATTGTAGTTACAAATGGTACGAGGATAAACTCAATTGTAGTTGTAGTCTTTCTATTTTAACCAATGCATGAAATTTGTTCTTTTATTTTAAAATTCTATAGTTTGAAAATTTTGAACCAAAAAAATGATAATATGACATATTTTAAATAATCTCGCATGCAATCTTATGATATAGAATCATGTAGATGTATTAATTATTCATTTGTCATTAATTAATCTACAAAAATAAATAATTTCAAAAGTTTTTGTATAGTTTAATTACAATTTCATGAGTCATCATATCAATTTGTATAATATTAATCATTTCACGTTATCATATCAAATATCACATCATTTAAAATATGTCATATATTTATTTTTTAATTAAAAAATTATAATAAAATATCAAAATAGTCAAAATTTTAAAATAAAATAACCAATTTCTTAAATAAGTAATCAACAATTGACGTCAACGTTAATCTAAATGACAAATCGTCAATTTTTGAGAAATGGGAAAATGATGTTTAGTGCTTTTTAATATATAGTCGACAATACTAAACCGTTAATTTTGGAGCTCAAAGTTCGATTTTAGTATAACTGTTTTATGATTTCAATATACCCCACTCCTCAAAAAAGAATTCATTGCTCTTTTCCCTTTTTTTTTTTTTTTTTTTCTTTCCCTTTACTTTCCTTTTTCTTGCACACGTTTTGATTTTAGGATTTCGTAAAAAGAATCCTTTAACAATAATAATAAAAGCATTTTCAATCAAGCAGAGCAAACACTATTACTACAGCCAATAGAACAAATAGCATGCCATCAAAGTGAGAAGAGAGTGATTGCACACTCTTTTTAACTTTCACTTTAATATTATTTTTTATTATGTAAAATCAACGTGGATTTAGCAATATATTTTTTATTAGTTTATATTAATTAATCTTACATATATTTTTAATAATTTAGATAATTTTTTATTTTAAATTATAAAAAATAAATTATTTATTAATTTGATGTATTTTTTTATTTAACTAATTTTTTTATTTTAAATTCTAATAAATAAATTACTTTAAACTATTATTTATTAAAATTATTTTAAAATATATAAATTGTATATAAATAAATTTTTTATTAAAATTATTTTTATATATTTTAAATTATTTATTATAAATTATAAAAGATAAAAAAAAATTAGTTACAATAATAAAAATAAAATTGACAGAAAAATTATAAGCTATAAAATCATAAATAAACAATACCAAATAGAGTTTATAGTTTGTAACTTGTAACCTATAAACCATATTATGTCTCTTGTCAAATAGAATCTTAAACAAGGGTAGATCATACCGAATTACCTATCTCCATTTTCATTTTAAACAAAAATAAATTGAAAAGTTCATTATTTTTCACTTTTAAATCACTTGAATACTTTGGTGGCAAACCTTCTCTCAACTGATCCCAACATAAGTCACTTATATTTGCCACAATCTATTAGAATTTTTTTTAAATTGAGACGATGTTTTTAGACATTTTATAAAAGGATATAAAATGACGTGAGTAGTAACAACCGCTGACATAATAGCAAATTTGATCAATGTTTTATAAAGTTGAAGATTAAATTGAAATTTTCATACTCTTATCTTTTGATCACCAAATTGAGAGATCGAAGTTTTATAAAATTGACATCAAATTAAAAAGTTCATACTCTAATCTATAGGTCACCAAATTGAAAGCATCCTACAATGTATTAGTAAAAGACTATTATAATAATTTACTTGTAATTTTTTTTTGTTAAAAATGTTACTTTCATTCGTCAGTTTACTCGTTTAGGATACATTATTATCTTAACACAATTTAAAGAGAAAAAATAAAAAATAATATATGTGTTTGATTTTGTAGTGAGATTATAAAATTACAATAAATCACTGTAATTTTATAAAAATTACATAATGTAACTTCTATAAAATTAAGGTGATTCACTATAATATTGTCATTAAAATCGTAAAATAAAAAACCGACATAATGGCATCCATATTTTGATATCAAAAAGACTTCATAAAAGACAAAAATATAATTAAATAATTTGAAAGAATATTAAATGTATTTTGCCTTTCATAGATTACTATAGGGATGGACTATTGATGAAGTGTAACAATCATCCATCAAATAAATACGCAATTATGATTGGTATATATTCCTTAGAGTTAGAATGTCTGTTCTGTTCATATGTCTAGTCTAGTGACCCTCACACATACGCCATTTCAAAATATATTAGTCTTCATCAATCATTTATTGGATACACCGTCCAAAGTGATACTAATTTTCCTCACTAAATTCATCTATACTTAATATTATTGTGGTCCAAAAATATGAATGGAATGTAAATTTAATGTGATAATTATTAATAAAAATATATTTTAATAATAATAATAACTAATTTTTTAATTAATATGTGTGAACAAAAATTATTTATAAATAAAATCATAGGGAGTATATTCATTTTTTTCTAACAAGTGTACTCAATGCACTTGTCAAATATACATCATAGAAATATTTTATTAAAACTGTATTAAAAGTTATGTATTTAAAATTTTCAAAGTCTAAATTTTGTTTTTTTATAGTGCAAGTTTTCTTGAAAGTCTAAATTTGTTACTCATAATTTCCTTAACAAGAGCCTTACTCCTTTGTTTTACCATGAGTGTAATTTTAATAAAAAAAATTATTTTAAAACAAATGATATTTTTTCAGTTTTTAATGTATATATATATATATATATATATTTTTTTTTTTTTATTTTTATCTTTCAACTAATATTATGTACAATATTTACAAAATATTAGTTTCACTTTTTATTTAGTCATACAGTAAATTTATCAATAGATAATAAAAATAATTTGGTAAAATAAATATAAAATGAAGATTATTTTTCTTCTATTTATTATTTTTTAATATATTTACAAAAAATATTAAATAACACTCATTTAAAACGAATGCAATAACAAAGTTCTATTAAATTCTTTTTCTTTATACTACTGTCATCTTTAAATAAAAGTTTATTTCACAGAAATTTAGAAAATTATATGATAAATTAAATTATTTTTTACTATGATAAGTTATTGTTATTAAATTTATTAACTTTTGTATTTATCCAAGATTATTAAACGTATATAAAACTATTATTCGTGTTATATATAATATTTATTAAAAATTGTATACTTTATTCATCATTACAATTTTATACCGATAAAACATTTAATAGAATAAAAACGTTTATAGATCCAATCGTAAAAAATGTATATATTTATATTAATAAATTAAAAAATGACTCGTGTAAGAACCCTCATTTTAATAAATCAACTGATACAATGAAATGAACACACTTTCTGTCAAAAAATAATAATTAATGAAGAAACGTATTTTATATATATAATATTGATTTTTTAAAATTTCTCTTAAATTTGAATTTTCATTAAACAATGACCTAAGGATTCGTTTGTTATAGATTCTAAAAAAAGTAATTTTGATATTCTATAATTTAGAAATTATCTTTTAAAAAATTATTTTTTAAAAAAAAATAGTTTTGAATTTATCTGTTATTTTAGTAAAAATTATTTTTGTTTAAATATGTTATACAAAATTAATTTTTAAGAAATTATTAAAAATGATTTCTCATTTTTAACGATTTTTAGAATATTTTCCAAATTTTTCATTTTTCTTAAAAACTATAACAAACAAAAATAAACTTTCAAAAGTGATTATTTATATATATATATATATATATATATATATATATATATATATATTTTACTAAAAAACCTATAACAAACAAACCTTAAAAGGGCAGAAGAATCAATTAATGATGTTTTTGCAGAAGCATTAATAACTAAGGAAGTGACTTGTATTGATAATTTTTTTGTATCGAGGTTTATATTTGGAACATTTTTTTTTTCAAATAACGTTTAATTATATTTAGATTACAATATTTATTAAGATTTTCTTTATTTCATGTTTATTAAATGATGGAGAGATTTTTGTTTTGTGAGTAGAAAAAATGGTAAAAATATTCGCACGAAATAAGGGGTGTTCACAATTTGGATTGGAATGGTTTTGGCTAAATTCGATATCTGATTCGATCAATTGTATTTAAGTTGAGTTGAATTTTCAACTCGTGATTTTTACATTAAATTTGAACCAAACCAACTCGATTAAAAGCAGATTGTGTTTGTGAGTAGTAGAGATTTTTTTTTAAAATGTAATTAAATTTAATTATTTGAACATATCAAAAATCGTAAAATTCTATCACAACACATCATTCGATACTTAAAAATACATCAATAAACACAATAAAACACTTAAATTAATTAAATTAACAACAAATCCTCAAATAAAATTCAATAACTAAATTATAAATATACATCAATAATAGAAAATAAAAAACAAAATCTATATGTCATGTCAATTGGTTGAATTTGCAGATCCACAAGTTCAAAATATCAAATTCGCTACCAGAACAAACATTATTGAGTTTAAATGGGTTGATTCGAGTTAGACCGAATTTGAATAGGTTGGGTTAAAACATAATTTGAGTTGTTTTGGGTGATCAAGTTTGCAAGATTGTTGTACCCATAATCACTCATACACACAACTACGAGTTTCTGGATTTGAATTTAGATCATAATATTCAATCTAATAATATCGATATTTTCAGTTGAGCTAGATTCTACGGATGATTTTTTTTTTGTTTTTTTTTAACTAGACACTTTCTTACAAACTTTTTATAAAATGCTTACATTCATATGACATAAAAAATAAGAAAAATCAAGTATCCATATTTGATGGGTCTGTTTGAAACTCCTCTTTGCAGACACTAATGTATTTGTCTTTTTGCTTTTTAAAAGAAAATATAATAAAAGTTGTAAAAATAAAAAGTAAATGAGGCTAAAAATAAACATATTATCCTTTTATAAAAAGGTATAGATATTTGACAAATTTGATTTTATAATTAAAGAAATAAGGGTTAAATTGTAAAGAAAATGGTTAGGGTAAAAGTACAATTGGAAGAAAGAGAACCACATCAAAACTTTGTACTCCCTTTTACATATAGGTGTATAGATGATATATGATTGTTGATTTTTAACTTCAAGAAATAAAAGTTTGGGTTGGTTGTCTATTTTATGAAAACTTTCCCTTGTCTATTTTAGGTTAAAAAAATCATGAATATATGTGTGTATAATTTATCAAATGATATTTTTTATTGTGTGATTGTATTGTGATGTTTACAAGTTATTACTACTTTTCATTACCTTTCTAGCACAAAATGGTATACATAACTTAGTTTGGGGGTTGCTTTGAGTTAAAAGAACATTAAAAAATCAATGGCATATTCCACTACCATATAAAAATACATCATTTATAACCTTTGATGTAACCGAAAGAGAGAGAGGGAGACAAAAATAATTAAAACAAAAAAACTGTAGATACATAGATATTGGAGAACATTTCTGCTCACAGAACAAACAATGTCTATGCTCTTCTTTCCCTTCCCAAAATGCACCTTGCTAATATTCCTATTCATCACAATCCAATGGACCAAGTAAGTAATACATCCTTAGCCAGTTGACATAAATATCAGTGTTTGTTCTTCTCATCCTCATACCCAGCTGCCCTTCCACTCCTTCCAATGAAAAATGGCTCTGGAGACGTATTCTCATCGGGCATATTCAGACCTTGATAAGATCGATTTGCGAAAAATTCTGCTCCTGATTTGGCATCCACTTTGATTAGAGAATTACAGTTGTCCCGCAACTGCAGTGCCTTCTCCGTCGCATTGGCTAAAGCAAGAGTTTCTCTTTCTTCCTCCACATTTTCTGATAAGATGCAAGAAAACAAATTTAGTGACAGCAAAATTTAATGCATATTAGATGTTCCAATATGGTGGAATTAGAATGAAACTGAATGTCACTAAGGTAGCTTTCATTTCATGTAGACAGTCTAATCTTGCTAACCACAACATATCATCACTAAATCTTTTTTTTTTTTTGTTAAAATGAACTTTTAAAATCATCTATAATTGAAGTATCATTTAGTTCCTTACATAGAAGTAAGAAATATCAACTACCTTGATTTTCAAAATCTTTAACATATCCACCCTGTAAGAATGAAAACCGTGCTTCTTCCTGGTTTCCAACTTGTACTTGAGGAAGATTAATTAGATCTCCAAATCCCATTACATAGGCTCCTGTCCACTGGCTTCCCCTGGAAGCAGATTAAAACAATAGCATCAGAAACTAGGAATGTTAAATCATAATTGAAAAGCCTGGAAAGATATGTATTCGCATGAATTAGTGTATAGATGTCAATAAAGATTGCAATAACCATCTAAAACGTTGGGTTGCGAGGAGAGTATGGGAGATCATCATATTGGACTAAGAGCAATTGGACACGGCATCTTCACCCAAAATCTTAAGAGTTAAGAGTATGTTTAGGAGAAGGATTTTGGAGGGCTAAGTCTATTTTAATGTATATTTGAGATTTTAAAAAAATTAAAAAAATAACATGACATATGATTATATAACATATTACCGTGTAAAAAATGATTATAGAACTTAGTTACACTTCATTCACTCTTAAAAACATTTTATAGTTTGCTTAATTTCAAGCTTACTTGGAAGTTGGATGCCTGGCAACCCCTAGATAGAATATTTTGGTTATTTCTCCTTTTTACGGTTGCAGTTATTAAAAAATGACATGTATTGGTTATATCCAGTTATAACATGTATCAGTTATATCAAATTACAATGTGTATAAATTTAAAAACAAATTAAAAATCGGGAGCTCACAAAATTTTTAGCAATCATTAGGAAAGACACTACAAAGAGAATTTTTTTTATGCATAGGTATGAATGACAGTGACATGGTACCTGTTGAAAGCAATTGTTGCTTCAAAGGGAGTAATAACTGGAGCTAGATACTCTTTGCTATCGAGTAAAGCAGTTTGGGCACAAGAAACATATACGAATACATCACACTGATGAACAACAAATTGTCAGTAAACTTTAGGAAGAAACAGAAAGCTGAAGTATGTACTAAGAATGAATCAACTTCACCTCAGGAAAGTTAGCAAGTTTTGCTGGGTTTGGTTTTCCCATAACCAAAGTATAGGCCTTCTTGCCAGCCCCAGTAATAAGCTCCATCATCTGATTAATTATGTGTAGATAACCAGCTGCATCGAGATCGGGTATGTTAAATTAACGCCGTGTATCTTGCAAACAAACAATTAAATAAATTCTCTACCGACGTTTTAATAACAACAAGCTAGAGAGATCATTTGCACAATTGTTATTTATAATGAACCAATTATCCCAAATGCATTAGCTATTAAGTGAAAATACATGAATGGTTTTTAATATCATTAACACAGCTCCTCACGCAAGAGCCCTTTGGAATTGAAGCATGGACAGCAAGGATTGAACTGTAAACTATTAGGTCATGGATGTTTTGCTCTCATGTCTTCAACAAACTAGCGGAAAAGCTTAAATCAAAAGGCGTATAACAAGGGTTCCCTCTCTAGATACTTTTCTCACTATAATTAGTTGATAATAGTGAGAAGGATTTGAGAAATTCAAATTCATGCTTAATAAGGCGCGTGTGACAATATAAATTTGGATACATACTTGTGTTACTTAGCAATAAATACGCAAGAAAAAATAATTGACAATGAAACATACCAACTCCAAGAGTTCCAACCAAAATTCCAACAATATTAGCATCCTTAGCCCTCTCCACCAGGTAATATCTGCAGAGTTCTCAACTGAACTTAGTAAAATTCAAAGACATACGATGGTTCCCAAAAGGATAGTGTGTTCATATTTGGGATACCTACCTACGTTTAAGAATCCTTCTCTGTTGCGACAAGTCTGTCACCATTTGATTCTTAGTTGCATCATACCTGACTAAAACCAACAGCATCATTGTTAAGACAATATAAAAAGAGAACCTATACCGGGATATGAGTCAAGGTTCATTCACACTAGATACATGATAGGGGTATAAAAAAAAGTTGTTTCAAGCAATACAATAATATTGGGGAGATTATCTTCACGAAATAAATCCTTTTGTTCGAGATGCAGTATATCATGATAAAAGATACCTGAAGTTGAAAAGGGAAGGATAGGTTTCTATATGTTGTAGCAATTAGAGAGAATCATAAAAATACATACACATTAGAACGAATTTCAAAAAAGGATAGGGGTAAATTATTAACCTATTTCACAGGCATTGAATGTGAGCACAATATTTGCAAAAGCAGAATTATCATGTCCAATCCAAAAGAGTGAGTAGTCTTCCATACTTTGCCCCTCCGGTAATTTCCAAGTCAAACCACCGATATTGTATACAGTCCCACTTGCCCCATCAGAACTGGATTTATGACCGCAATCACAAGCTGCTTCTTGGAGCCCATTTAATTTTTTAATATCTTTTGATGGAAACATAAATGCTGATGGAACATCAGCAAAGTGAAATTCTGACTTGAAGTCAGATCTGCAAGATGTTGACGATTCTAACAACACTTTTCTAATCTGTTGTATTGAATGTGCATATTCCAGCCCAAAGAGGACCTACAATTGTCAAAAAAACAAATAAATTAGAAACTTATATTGATAAAAATACCTTTAAACTTGTCTAGCCTAGGCTTGCAGGAAAACAAAAATAATCTACATTGCATGCACAATAAAGTACATCAGCCCAACTGAACTTTGTAAAGGTGTGAAAAAGAACACTAATAAATATTCATGAAACTTTCCCTTAGTAAAATACATGACAATTGCAGCTATTTTATTTTCTATACCATGATAGGCTTGCTATTTGTCAATGCATATTGTGACAATCTTTCAACACAATCGGCTGCACAAATGGAAGACTTTCCAAAAACAAAAAAAGCTGGTAGAGTTGTTGTCCTGTATAGAGAAAAGAGGACGTCAATCGTCAACCGAAGCACATGAAGTAAATAGCATTCATTTGTTGCCACAGAAACTGTAAGAACTTTTGAAAAGAGATACTCAGGGAATGAATTGAATCCTAAGAGAAACTTTGCAAATCAGGCATTTTCCACATTACAAAATAGATGATGCAATCAGTGTTGTCAATTGCAGATTGCAAAAAATAGCAGTTTGTTCTAATTTCATTACACTTCAGTGCTATAGCCGATGTTTAACAGCACTTTGTACTAGATCGTGTATTGCGGAAAAATAGCAATTTGTTAAAATTCCGCTATGTTATAGTGTTATAGCACTGCTATTTGACAACACTAGATGAAATACACGTTATAACAACAAAAAATGACTAGACAGAATCATAAACAAATGGTTATAATTATATAAAGTACATCTCCACACTTCATAAGATATTAGAAAAAGAAAGATACTTAATATGTACCAAGTCAAGACTACAAAAAAAAAATGTTACTCACGGGCTAAAACATGTATGACCATAATGTATGACACAGTCAGCATTAATGTGTGATGCTCCAACTTCATCTACACAACAACTGCCATAGGCCGTATCAGCCATCACATACAATCCGATTTCTGTCTCATCCCCACTACCTGTGATATCACATTCTCTCAATGATTGAAGTCTCTTGCGCAAAACAGTGACCACTTTTGTTGAATCCTTCAGGAGATCATCTGGAAACTGAAATTCACACAGGAAAATAATTGCAATCAATATAAACAAGTAACTACAGTTGATTTGCAAATACAATTGATGCATGAATACCTGAAAAAATTCAAACTTTATTTTGGAAAAGGGTAGTGTTAATAACGACAAAAAGTGTCTTCAACATTTTCTTAAGTGTTTTTCGTATGGTTCTTAACTTAACCAACTATGATTTCCTCAGATCAATAATTTTCTCAAAGTATGTTATAACCACAAAAAGTGTATTTAAAGTTAGGAGCCAAACGAAAATTACATAACGAAATACACCTAAGTTTTGCCCTTTCTTTCAGGCTTCTAACTAACTAAACAAGAGTCAAGTATCATATGTATTAAGGTCCTATTTTGATTGGCTGATTTGAGCTTATCTACTACCATGAAGATTTGAGGGAACTTATGAAAACAGCTTAGGGCAAGTCTATAAGTTGTTTTAGCTTATTTATATAAGCTCTCCAAAATAGCAAATGAAAACAACTTATAACTTATTTAAAAACAGTTTGACTTTATTCTATCATTTGTTATAGAAACAGCTTATATATATATATACCAAATGATAAGCATTTATGCTTTAAGAGCTTAAACAAGTGTTTATGCTTTAAGAGGTTAATTAATCAGAGTATTAGCCTAAGGAGTTAAAAATTTGAGGAATGTGGTCTTACTTGTAAAGCAACTCTGGTGAAATTATGAGTGAGAATGAAGTGAGCAGTTGCGGCAATATCGTAATTTGATTCAAAATCCATTGCAATGAAGAAAAAACAAAAGCTATTTCCTTTCGTCACAGTTTCTGGCGGCCAACGACGAACTCCGGCTGCGTTTTCCGGCCAGATTATTGTTTATACGGCGAAGCTGAGTTCAGTGTTTGCGATACGACAAGGGCAAAGCCGACGGAGATGATGAATTTTGTTGCTTTAGGGTTGTAAATGTTTTGTTTTCAACAAGAGGGTTTTAATTGTTTATAAATGCGTTCATTTTTTCGTGAATCTCTTTGTTTTCAATCTCAAATATAAGCATAATTGTGATCAAAATAAGCCGTTTTTGTTATAATTTTGTTAAAAACAATTATTATTATATTTTTAAAAATAATAATTTTAAAAAACTTCAAAAATAAAACTTTAAAAAATATTTAAAATGATAAATTATTTTTGAGATATATATATATATATATATATATATTTATAATGTGATTTTTATTTTTATTATAAGTAAATCTCTAACAATGGATAACTTATTTATTAAATGTCCAAAATTGTTTTATTTTTATTTTTAAGATATATAAATATAAAATTAAAATATATTTTTAATAATCTAGAATAAACAGACTATAAAAGTGAATTAAATCAATCCTTTAATAATTTTTGTGGGTATAATTGTTTAATATGTTGTTTTATTGCACCATTCACTCTCCTCCAAATCTACTATATTTCTGCTCCAAACACAATGGAGAGGAAGTTGTCTAGTGCACAGTGCGACGCAGATTGAACCGAAATGAAAAGATGGCGTCGTCGGTTTTAAGCATAACCAGAAAGAGTTGCATAAGAAGAACACTGCACCATGTCTTTTTCTTCCGCAATTTCTCCAATTCAACTTCAACTTCAAATCCTCTTCTCCTCAAATTGCTTCACCTCCCTAATTCCCACATCAAAACCACGCTGGATCACGAATTTCCATCCCTTCCCACCTCACTACTTTCTTGGGAATGTCTCATTACCTCTCTATCCCCTTCTTCTTCTCTAAAACCTCGCATGGTAATCACTGCCATTCATCTTCTCATTAATATTATTCTTTTTTACTTTTATTTACCTAAATACCTCTCGAAATACCTACATTGTGAATTCACCTATATTTTAGTTTTCTAATATATATGTTATATCAACTTACCTAAATTTCAGATTTAATATTTATGTTGTAATCCTCTAGCCTTAAGTTTAAGGGTCAACAAAAGTTGATGTGATTTTTTATCAAATACATCCACTCTTTTGTTGACCTAAAATTGCTTATATTTAGAAGTTAATATGAATTTACAAAGCAAAGTTTGTTGCTAAGAGCAAGTTTGTATAGAAAAAGACAAAACTTAGGACGATTTGCTTTAGGTACTTTTCCGTATGGTTTTTAACCTAATCAACTATGATTTTATCAAATTCATAATTTTCTAGATGTGTTTTATGTTAAGAACTATACGAAAAAGCCCATAAAAAAATGCACCTATGTTTTTTCCATAGAAAAATGCCCACATGAGAACCTAGTTGATAGGTAGTCTATAAGTACTTAGGTTAGGCCTGCGCTGGTCCTTGTGGAGTTTGGACTTGGTGCGGTCACTGACGGCAGATATTCACGCACTGCGTGACCGTTCGATTGAGAACGGATGGTACAGATGTCATGCAGGTTTTGAGATAGTAGGGACCGTCCGTCGCGCAATTGGACAGTCATGCAATCACTGGTTGTGTGAATGCGTGCAGTTAGTGATTTTTGGGAACCGGATTCGTCCTCGTGAGCTGAGGGATCCAATTCATAAAATCTTTTATTTACGAAAGAAATGGAGCCAAAATAAAATTCTATTTGCCAAAAATGACTTTTGTGTACAATGTGGTTTTACATACCAATTATACTTCCTTGATTGCTTATAGAGATTGTGGTAATTCAATTTCTCAATTTTTTATTGAATGTTCAGGTTTTGGAATGGATTTTAGAGAAATTGCTAAAAGAAAATGTAAAAGACCACAGTCTCTTCTCTGAGCTCATCTTTCTATGTGGAAAGCTGAAGAATGTGCCACTAGGAATGCAGGTTTTCACTTCTATGGAGGCTATTGGAGTTAAACCAACATCACTGGTTTTCAATTCACTTATAAATGCATGTTTGTCTTCCCATGACATTGCTACAGCATATAGCTTATTTGAGATCATGGAGAATTCAGAGAGCTATAAACCTGATTTTCACACTTACAATAACTTCATTTCAGCATTTTCCAAGTCAGGGAATGTCGATGCCATGTTAGCTTGGTACTCAGCTAAGAAGGCTGCTGGACTTGGTTCTGATCTTCAAATGTTCGAATTTGTTATACTGGGCTGTGTTAATTCGAAAAACTTTGAGATTGCTGATAGAGTTTTTGAAGAAATGAAGGTTTCTGAAATTGTACCTAATGTAACCATACTGGAAAGTATGCTCAAAGGGATTTGCAAGCAAAAGAGCTTGTGTCGGGCTGAAAAGTTTTTTAAGTTTGCGCTTGATAACGAATGGCAAATCAGCGAAACCATGGCTGAGATGTTAGTAGCATTGTATCATGAACAAGGGCAAGTGGAAAAGATGGAGGAGCTACTCGAAACTATGACAAAGTATCCAATTGATTCCAGCGTCCTCGCACGTATGCATTGTGCGATTGTAAGGATGTATGCCGAGTTAGATAGATTTGATGAAGTAGAGCTATCTGTGGATCGGATGCTGAAACAAGGAGTGCCATTCACAAGTACAGATGATATTGAAAAGGTTATCTGTTCATACTTTAGGAGGGAAGCTTATGATAGGTTAGACATATTCTTGGAATGTATAAAGAAATGCTATGTACTTCCGAGATCGACTTATGATTTGTTGATGTCTGGATATAGAAGAGCAAACTTGCATCAAAAAGTTGATTCAATTTTGGCAGAGATGAAATCAGTGGGATTAGCATAACAGCTTATGTGATGATATAACAGCTGAAATCCATTCAACTGCTTAACTTCTACACCAGGCTGCAATCTAGTGTTGTTAGCAGTTAATGAGTTTACAGTCAAATGAATGTTAAAAGGCATGTCATTTGGCCACTTCTTTGTCTCTCTATCAAGCTAACAATGAGATTGAGGAAAGGTTAATTTGTTAAATTAAGTTTTCTGTATAGTTGATAACTTGATACAGTCCAGGCAATTTTCCCATGTGACTGAATTCAGGACGATGGTAGAGACATTTTTATGGCACAACTGAAATTGCGATAGAACCTTAATCCATATTTGTTGTATTTTTTTATAGGCGAACGTTCCTAAGTTAGATTATGTTAGTTTTCAGGATTGAACTTGGGTCCTCCTACTTAGATCTCATTCAATGTTCTTTAACTCATCAACTGAGCTGAGCTACCTCCGCTGAACTTCATATTTGTTGTATAACTTAACCATGTAGCTAGATGTTAGATATTCCATTAATAGTTCAAGAAAGTTGTACCAAAACTTTGATTTTTTTAGAAAATCAAAATGTAATTAATGATGTTTTTTTTATACTTTTTAAAATCAAAAAACATGCATTAAATTAATTTTGTTTTTACTTAATAAATGAAGGGTAAAAAAGACTGAATAAATTTAAATTTATTATTTCTTAATAAGTTTAATTGGAGTTTTAGTAATTCTATTTTTACATATTCACGAAATTAGTCCATCTATTTTAAAAGTCGTTAGTTTTGTTCTCTCACTCAGATTTTTGAACTAAAAAAATACGATTTGATATATTTTTAATGACGTGACATATAATTATATGATATATAATCATTTAAATGCATTAATTATTCATATGTTATTAATTAAATTAAAAATATGAAAAATTCTGAAATTGAAATCTAAATTATTACGCCGTTTTATTCTAATTTCATGTGTGTTAACCATTCTACATTGTCGTATCATATGTCACATTATTTAAATCATATCACGTTATCATTATTTAGTTAAAAAATTAGAGGGGACCAAAATTGTCGACTTTTAAAATAGGAGGAACAATTTCATAAATCGTTAAAAATAGAGGGACTAAAACTGCAATTAAGTCTTATTAATATATATCCAAATTTAAAAGGACCAAAGTTCAGATAATAAACAAGTATGTTTTTTTTCCACTTGACAATTTATTTAAATTTATTACCTCCTAGAGTTTTTTTTTTCTTTTGCAAGTAAGCGAACAAGCACAGTATGTCCAATGGCATTGTATCATGTTAAGCATCCGTCTTAATTCTGTTTTTGTATTTTCTTGTTTTGTTTAAGTCTTTAAATTCATCACAGACAGAGAGAGATCATCAAAGAAAGTCATGCTACTAAAGCAATTAATGTTCTTCACTGAAAAGACAAATTTTTCGGCCATTAGAACTTGTTTTGTTTGATTTGTTTCCATTCCTAGGTATATTAACTGCCATTTGTTGGATTACCATTGTTGAAACCTACTCTTGTGATGTGCTAAAACATGAATTGCTTAAATGAAAAAAAGTATTTCGTAAATGTCAATCTCTTACATAAATAAATGTTGGTTATTTTGAGGGATTAGCTTTTGTAATTATGTGGAATGATACCTTGATTTATCAAAAAAAAATTGAATAGCTTAGTTTTGTTCTACCGTGATCATTGATATAAACAAATCACTCACTTTCCTTGGTGTTGGTTGATGTAGAAGGCAATTTAGTTGTCAATATCAAGGTAGGAGTTAGTGTACAATTTTGGTTTTGTTTAGATCAATGTTTGGCACATATGATTCTGATTTTGTAAATTGATTTGTAGTTATTTCAAAATAAATTGGTTTTCCTTGTAAAATTTATCTGATTTTAGATTTTCATCACCTTATCATGTGAACATGGATAATAATCTCTTCATCGTACTTTTTTTAAATCGTACTTTTTTTTATTTGTAGACGAAATGTGAACTACTATACTCAAAAATAAAGGGGGGAAATTTGAATTCAAATCCAAATCGCAGCAAAAAAATATTCGATCTAATAATATCATCATTACCAATTGAACTAAAACTTCTGCAAAAAGCATAAAGAAAACCATGTAAATTTTCATTAAAAGGGGATTCATTCCCATCTTTTTCCTTTTTTTCATCTTAAAAAGGAATGATGTTTTTTTCAACCGCTGAAAATAACACCATTAAAAATCATTCATTTAATTTTTTATCCTTCCATGCAGAAATCATAACACATTCTGGCTTCTGCGCCATTAAGTTCAAGACTGTACGTGATTCTAACAAAAATTATCTCCAAGAATCCATGCATAAAGAACAATGCAGGGCAACACGAAAAAGTAGCAGAGCTCCCCAAAAAGAAATGAGGGAAGCAAACCAAACAAACCTTTTTGTTTAAGGAGTGATATATCAACACTACTTGTAATGGATACAAATCCTGCAGAAGATATTGATGCACACAAAAAGAGTAAAGGACTAGGGAATAATGAGCAATTGTAACTTTGATTTATTCAATGAAATAAAGGAGTCAACTTGTATTGAGGATGAAATCATTAACCATATCATGTGAGAATGCAATTCCATCACTTCCAGAATTAAAAATTCCGAAAGTCTAGAAAATGTTTGTATGCAATCTAATCTAGTCACTTGTTTTAAGAAACAAACTTCCACTGGAAAGGCAGTGAATCCATCGAGAGAGATTTGAAAGCACTTATCAAGCTCGGTTACTTCAGAGGTATAAACGACTTTATCCATTCTTTCCACGGTGCGTCCTGTTGTTGTTCAACCCAAGACAAGAAACAGCTATCCAACAAGCAGAAGAAGTTCACGTAAAGAAGCTGATACCTTACGGGTACATACCGAAAATTCGCAACTTGAACAACTGGCCATATGCCTCCTTCTAGAATCAAAGCGGGGAGAAAGTCTCGCTTCACGTCTTCTTTTATTTGAGGAACGCTCTTTCCGGTAGAAAAACCCATGTAAGTAAAAAACACAAGTAAATCTAACGGTCCAAAGAGAAATCCGTCGGCACCAACTTTGGCGGCAACGAAGGGGAAGGAATTGGGTTTAAGCATGAGTTTCAGTCTAATAAACCGATCCAAACCTTCATACCTGTAATGATTAACATATTTAGAACAGGGAGAATTGGTAGGTTGATTACAAAATAAATAGTACTTGCTAACATCTCTCCTGAAAAACAAACATTCTAAAAGGCGATGCTTTTTACCAGTAGTGGCCGACAGGGCCAACAAATCCTAATCCGAACAAGCTGGTCGTAGACACCCGTTTCCAGTTGATCTTGAATTCTTTGTTGTCATCCTGTGAGAGATTGTCATTAAACAAGAGAAATAAGATTACTAGTTGGAAGTTCTTACCAAGAATAAAGTGTCACATCATATACTAATATGCAAACTAAAAAAGTGCAATTAAATGTGTGTAATTGTATTACATTTATCAAAGTCATATAAAGAGCAAAGATACTACATATTAATCTACAATTGAGGATCTTAAATAAATAGTATTCAGTTGCATTTGTAAAATGTTCTTTTCCATGTCTCGCTATTTTGGAGGAATGAAGAAGTGAAATTTCCCAAGAGTATAGTCACCAATAAACCAAATGCTTTTATACAATTTTACAACACCAAAAATATTAAGAGCATTGAGTGTTTTGAATTGCAGTTATGGAGGTCTTCAAAGTCGTATTGAAACCGAAATTATGCAATCCAATGGGACTCACGATTCAAGATTCAGCAGAGCGAATAAGGATTCATGCTGAGATTCAAGTCCATGAGATCTGCACTGCGATGAGTATTGATTGTGTTTGATTTCGTTTCAATTTGAGATCCGAATCACACGAGTCATAAGATACTGATAACATGCATTGCATTGACAAAGTTTCCTTTTCCATACCCTTTTTTTATGGTTCAAGAACAAAACTAAAGATAGGTTTCCGAAACCGCATTGCTGCTGCAATTGTGGCTGTACCAGCAGCATTTGCTCAAATTTATTCCAAGACCTCTCCTTGGCATTCACAACCCCAAATTTTCGTCCTTTCAAATTTTGGGGATAGGGGTTCAAGGAGGGTGGTACTGGCACTACTTCTGGTGGGAGTATCCTTCCTTCATGAAAGGACCAAAAAAGAGATTGATCATTCCTGTATATTCCCTTTCCATTCCATAATCACTCAATCGCTTCCGTTCTCTATATTCTACAAAACATACCTTAAAAGAATGCTAAATAACATTTCATCGACTAAAATAACATGAATGATATAAGGGTTTAAAATGTAAATTAACAACTCCCCTCCATTAAAATCCCCACCCTCTCCTCAACAAAACAAGATAAATCCTATGAAGTACCAACACAAATAAGGACATCGGACACAACACTGCATTGACAAGTAGATACCAATAATAATTTAAAAAAGTATAAGTGATTGAATGTAACTATAAGTTTAGGTGTTGTGTCAAAAATGTGTGTCGAACATGGGACACTTTGACATCAAACACACTTTCAATCTGTCTGAAGTGTCGGTGCTACACAAGATATATCTCATCTTATTCTTTCCCCACCCTTCCCCTCCCCTCCAACAGAATCCCCTGGTCCCTCGTTTGAACCAAACAAACCCAAAGTTAATGTAGTTTAGTCAGTCTCTATGACCTACAAAACCTCATGCCCTAAAACGGCACTTGAAAACATAAACCATCATCACAATATTACACTGTGAAGGCTACAAGAAAACACCCACATTTTTATGTATCACCTCAAACCCTTTCACCACACATCCCCAACAACACAAATGCAAGTTAACATTTCAATTCAACAACAAAACAATCACCAATTAAACAATCACATGCAAAAAATAAACACACCCATTTTCCAAAAACAAAATATTTTTCAAAAGGGTAAATCTATCTATCTATCTATCAATCTATACCTCAGTTGTAGTACGAGTCTTAGCAGTGTAGTGAGTAACACACTGAGCAGCAATATCACCAGCACCCCAAATGATTCCAGAGCTAATAACCTGTGTCTTAACAGGATGAACAGCCAAACATTTTTGGTACCATCTCCACAACTTCAACATATCCAAAAATAATCAAATGAAATAATAACAAATTGGGTTTTTTTGTTGTTGATCATGGAATATCATAAAACCCCTTTTTCGTGGTTTACTCAAAAAAACCGCAGAAGGAACCAAAACAAAAAATATTGAACTTTATTTATGGAGAATGGCACTTTAGGTTTTCTATGGATTTATGTTTGTAATCGATATTCATTTGTGATTTTGTTCGAAGAAAGGAATAAATTTGAGTGTGAGAGAGGTGAAGGAGGAAGAATGAGAATTAGGAAGTTCAGGTTGACATTTCTTCCATTGATAGTGGTATTATCGGAAATGCACCGACTGGGAAGGGGTGAAAATGTAATTTTAATTAATCGGGGTTTTTCTAGACCTGGGCCTGGGTTTTGTTATCCCCACCCCTCTTTTTTAAGTTTCATTTCCCCTCTCCTATGATTTTATATATTTCGACAATAAACCGCTCATAAAAAGAAGAAGTCGTGGAAGTTAGCTTCAATTCATTTAAAAAAAAATATATGAATGTATGGAGAAATTTTACACAATAATGAAAGAAAATAGAAATGAGATGTGTGATTTATAATCACATTTGCACTCTTATATTTAGTGAGGTGTTTTTTACAAAAAAAAAAAAAAATTGTGAGTGGTCGCACAAAACTCAAAGTGAGCAATATCTTATAAATGTGGCATTGTGGACTTGAGATCATAACAATGACATTGTGTGTAGGAATCAAACTCACAAAGGTTTCTACCATGCATGGGACTGACCCTTTAGCCATATAGTCTTGTCTTGGTGATTGTTGTTTTACTACACCAAAATAGTCTAAATGTGATTTATAAACACTCACTCTCTTTTATCCACCAAGACACATTTTCACAAAGGACAAATTTTGTGTGAGGGTTCACACAAGACCTCAACACGGACAATATATTAGAAACACAGTGTTGCGAACTTAAGGTTGAAAAATTGACGTTTATCATGGATTCACGAATTTGAGTCACTATCATAGAAGGAGACCATTTTTATAATTTATTTTATCTTCTTCTTTTTCTAGTCTTGTTAGGGTTTTAATTTGGGGGAAAGTTAAAGAAGGAGAACGATATCAAAGAGAAAAAAGAAGACGCATAGAAGTAGCAAGGAACAATTTTTTGGCTATTTCAGTAGTATAATGAACACGACAAATTTTTTAATGGATTATGTTTAATAGGGTAACAAAAGAAAATGGTGAAGGTAAATTGAAAATCATTGAAATTGATACATAGTGAGACGGTGAAATTTAAAATATATTTATTTGATCATTACCTTCAAATTCATACATTCAAAGAAATAGTAATATGGGTTTGCATCTATCCACGTATGCAATGAAGTGTGTGCCAATGAGACACATGTCGTCACACATCATCAAGTTGAACTCTACTAATTGAATGAAATTGACCTTTATACTAACTTTATCGACATAGTCAAACACTATTTAGGTATTTAGAGCATTCACAATGAAAAATATTTTATTTATTTAGTACTAAATTAAAACAATGACTATTGGAAGACCATTTTTCTATATATTAGAAACTTGAACCTATATTTTTACGGAGTTTGTTAAAAATGTAACATCTTGGAATAAGTCTCACATTGTCCAATATGTAAAGAAAAAGGGAGACAAAAAATATATATAGTATTAATTTTTCGTTACAAAATGCACTAATCATATATTTACACTGATTTATATCCTTGTATTTGAGTGTTTGTAAAATGTAATTCATATATTTTTTTTAGAGAGTAAGTTTAATGAAGTCATATGAGTTTTTCAAAAAATTCTATAAAATATTTGTTTTTAATCATAGTATTATTTTTTGGTTGTTGTTAAATAACAAAGAAAAATATATTAAAGCTTTTCACATTTTGTTTTGGTTTAGTCTTGCGGTGTTTTTCAACACATTTGTCTCTTCATCTCATAATTTTTTTTAGATAAATAATCGTTTTAGTCTTAAAAATGTATGTAGAAACTATCAATAGTATACAATATTTTACTAATTGAAGTGATAAAGATAGTAGCTTGCAACATGTCCTATTCAACTTGTGTTTGATTTTTCTGCAATATTTTCAACATTTTATTTTTCAGCAACATTTCCATCTACCTTTTCAGCAACATCTTCAACATTCTCAATTACCTTTTTAGCAACAATTTCATCCACTTGTTCATCAACTATATTTGGTTTTGATATTGAGGGTTCAAAATAAACGTGAACTTCATAATTGTTGTCGCGAGCAGTGATGCACAAATCTAGAATATCAAACTCGGTCACCAAATTCTCAAAACTCCTTCTCACGAATCATCCAATATATTTTCTCAAAGCAAATATACATATTCAATTCCAACACCAAATCTTCAAGCACAAACTTATTAAAGACAATTAATTTCAACATCACCGCAACACACAAAATTCATCCTCTTCATACTCTATGTTACCATTATCATATGTTCTAAAACATCTACTTCATGCAAATATATATATATATTATTTAACTTTACTATTGTGTTAGTCTTTGTCAAATCAACTATATCCATAAAAGATATATAAAGACATATTATATATCATATTAGCTTCCACGTCACTGAGTTAACCGAATCAACAATCTACTTAATATCAAAAACTAAATTGATATAAGTTTTAATAATTCATCGGTTAATTTGAATTTTTTTACTAAATTAAGAACAAAGTGATTATATGTACTTTTTCAACGACTAAAATAATATTTAACTTTTTTATTTTATTACCTTGTCGCATGTTGTGTTTGTGATAATAAGATTGCTTTTATGTGGATATAATTAATGTGACAAATATCTTATCTTTTCTATATTTTTCCTCTGGACATCAAAACACACATGTCCTTAAACACTGCTACACTGCACAAATTGTAACCTACTCGTGTCGTGTCTTTCACGTTTGTGCCACTTCTTCCATTTTCAACACTTCCTCGATTCACAAGGTTTAAACTTTAAACTAATACTCACTATTTCTCTCTCTCTCTCTAATTTAATTTATTTAACCTTTGTTCAATTTAATTCAATACTCTGTGTTTCAGTTACACTATTGTTTTTATTTCTTGATGATATTCTGTGTTAAGGTTTTCATTTGTTCTATTTTTTTAGTGTTATTGTCTCTTGCATTTTGAATTCTATGTGTGTGTGTGAAGCCCCAAAATTATCTTAGCTTTAAAAATGAGAACTTTGTCATATGATGCTACTCGAATTCTAGAAATTAGGGTTATAAAAAAAGAAGTAGGATATGGTAGGAAGAAAGATGGTATTTATTTTTTCAAAAGGGTGGATTTTGTCATCAATCATGGCATTCTATTGCATTAAAATAATGTTTTTCTTTCCTACCATATTATGCTGCTATACTCATAAAAAGAATAGAAGATTATTCAAATCATTTTTTCTCATATTATCTTCAGTTCTTGTTAAAATGCCATAATTTCATGTACATAAGGACATTTCTATGTTACTCTTTTGCTTTTCACAATTGTAATAATGTGGCCTTCTAATGGTTTCATGTTTCATTGTCAGGTGATTGAGGTTAACAAATACCAATTTAAAGCTGAAGAATATGGTTAAACCTGATTATGATGACACTGTTTCTGGAACTAGCAGCAGAAACCAATTAAGAAATGCCAACATGAAGAAAGGAAAAGGACTATTTCAATCAAGAACTGATAAGGTTTAAAATTAACTTATGATAACGATCTTACGAGTGCTTTTATCTCACTGCTTCACTGATTTTTGTTCATGTTTTTCACTAGTTGGATATGATTCTGAGAGCTTCTAATTCTAAGTTGGCTATATGCGTGTGTGTATTCAATGTTGTATCTATTTTAGTAGATATTCTATTAATCATCATTATTATATTTGATTTAAAATTTTCTATACATTTGAGGCCTTTGGGATGATTTGGCTTTAGCAATGGATGGATGTCACTGACCTCATATATGATGTTGACAAAAACCTTATGATGTTGATTAATTCTTGGTAGCTTTTGGAAATTGCTACTTGCTAATAATGACTGTGCACCCATTGTGTTGGGTATGACTCATCGTGTAGTGATAAATGAGCAGGTCACTCGAGGGGGACAAGGCCCAAGTGTTTGGTGGTCGTCAACCGATACTGTTTAGGGATAATCTTGTAAACTGGATCGTAGTATTTTTTAAACACAAGCTGTAATCTATAACCCTAACCTTGAATAATAGAAAGGTACTTCAGCTGGTATGCAGTCGGAGATGTAGGCACAATTTGCCAAATTCTGTGATCAAATCACTGTGTTTTTTGTTATCGTATCTGTTTTCTTTTGAATTGGGGTTGCTATTCTAACACTTTGGCATATAATTTGATAGGGGAGTCATTCTGACAGCAACAATCAAATGAATGGAATTGCAAAGGATGATAATTCAGGAAGTCAACTGACCTGCACTTTCTGCATATGCAAAAAAAGTTGCCGAGTTGTACGGTCAAGATCAAAATTAATGAATATTCTGATTGAATGCGGAAAACCACAGGCAGCTAATGTGATTTTTGATAAATTGAGTGAAGAAGGGCACCAGCCATCTTTAATAACATACACATCCTTGCTAAAAGCCTTGACCATTCAGAGGTGCTTCAAATCTATACGTTCCATTGTCTCACAAGTGGAAGAAAAACAAATGAGTCCCGACTCAATATTTTATAATGCTGCTGTAAATGCGTTCGCTGAATCTGGAAACATGGAAGATGCAAACAAAACTGTTAAGAAAATGAAAGATAGTGGACTAACAGTTAGCACTGGCACTTATAACACATTGATAAAAGGGTATGGGATTGTAGGTAAGCCTGAAGAATCAATGAAGTTGCTAAAGCTTATGTCAACAAATGGAAATTCGAAACCAGATCTCAGGACATACAATATGCTTATCAGAGCATTGTGTAAATCGGGGAACATGTCTGAGGCATGGAATATGGTGTGTAATATGTCTGCTTCTGGAATGCTACCTGATGCTTTTACTTTTAACACTGTGGCAATGGCTTATGCTAATAATAGTGAGACTTCTGAGGCTGAAGCAATGGTTTTAGAGATGCAGAGGAAAGGTTTCGAACCAAATGCAAGAACTTTCACTGGTGTTATAACTGGATATTGTAAAGAACGTAAAATTAAGGAAGCCCTACAGTTCATATACAGAATAAAGGATTTGGGGATGCGGCCAAATCTTATTATGTTTAATGCACTGGTTAATGGTTTTGTGGATAAGATGGATAGAGATGGTGTTGACGAGGTAATCTTGAACCTATGCTTGTCGGTCTATATTTTCACTTGTTAAACTTGCTTTGAATCTGTTTATGACCGAATGAACTGTTGATTATTGGTTGTAATTTTAGATGCACTCAACATAGAATCAGTTGGACCTCTTAACTTCATACCCTCTCACATTTATATTATTATCAATATACAGTAAAGCAGAAAGCAATGGTGAAAGAAAATTACCAATAGCAATGTTATATTCGAATGTTGTCAAGTACTACTCTATATGTAGAACTCTTCTGAAATTTACCACTTGCATGCTTTTTATACATATTTCCAGTTATAAACATGTCTCCATCTTCGTAGTCCTGTTGCATTGCTTCTTGATTAAACAGTTTTAGGATTATATGTGATTAGATTTGTCATTTTTGTAACCATCTACAGAACAATAAGTAGTTTGGATTTATTTCTCAATGTATTTGGTTTCTAAATCTTCCGAAGTAAAGTCACCACTCTTTTAATATGCTTGATGTAGTGGATATAGTTGATATGTATGCAATCCATCTTATTGCTAGATGCAGAGGAAGACCTAAAGAAACTATTAAGAAAGACCTTGATATTAATGAGTTAGATATACTTTATGATAGAATATTACGGCGTCATCAGATCCATGTAGCCAACCCCTACTTAGTAAAATAAGGCTTGATTGTTGTTGATGTTTGCATTCGAACTTGTAACAATTGGTGACCATCCTTCTGTATATAGGTGCTGAGGTTGATGGAAGAATTTCAAATCGAACCAGATGTGGTAACATACAGCACTATAATGAATGCATGGAGCCAAGCTGGATTTCTGGAGAAATGCAAGGAAATCTACAATAACATGTTGAAATCTGGTGTAATGCCAGATGTGCATACTTACAGTATTCTCGCTAAAGGTTACGTGCGAGCACAAGAAACACAAAAAGCCGAAGAACTGCTTAATGACATGATTGTATCACGTGTCCATCCGAACGTTGTTATATTTACAAATGTCATAAGTGGATGGGGCAGTGCTGGCAGAATGGACAATGCTATGAAGGTCTTCGACAAGATGTGTGAATTAGGGGTTTCTCCAAATGTAAAGACTTTTGAGGCACTTATCTGGGGATATGCAGAATCAAAACAGCCATGGAAATCCGAAGAAATACTCCAATTAATGGAAGATTTTCATGTTCAACCTGAGAAGTCCACAATTTCGCTTGTTTCGAAAGCTTGGCGTTTATCTGGATTAACCAAAGAGTCAAATACTTTACCGAGAACTTCAAGAACCAATCAAATGATCAATTTTATAGAGGAAGATGAAAGTACAGCTACAAGCTCAGAGATATTTTACCAAAAGCCACACAGTGCTTCTTTAAGTAGTCTCTTGCAGCCTCCGTCGGTAGGTTCGACTTATAAAAAAGGTACAAGTTTAGCAGCTAGAAGAAATACATTGATCACAAATAAATTCAAGTGTCATTCTCAAGTTTGTAGATTTGGTGAAGGGTTTTCCATCATGTGTTACAAACAGTTTCAAGGTCAGCAGCATGGTACATACCAACTTGCAAATTCATGTTCATCTGTATTTCTAAACTAAAAGGGTTTGAGAGGTGAAGTGTGGAATCACTTTTTGATGTAGCTCAACGAAAACTTTTCATGTTTTATAAAACCTAAGTACTCCTTACATTTTCACGTCATCAAATATTTAAAAGACTTGTATGTTATTCTTTGCAACTTTCAATATCTCTAGCTGTTACATTCCTGTTTTTCTTTCTTTGTTATTGAAGACAAGCCTTAGTCTCAGTGACAATCCAATACTAAATTTTTAAGCATTCAAAATTGGTACTATCACTAAACAAAAAATGGACTTATTAAAAGAGATTTTGTACAATGGTCTTACTATTTTTGAAGCATACTTTTAGAATACTTTAAAATATAAGGAATATGTAATAAAAATTCATATTTACTAAAGTTAATTCGCATGGTAGGTTTAAAAAGTTTTTTTTAATGAACTTATAGAATGATTTTTTTTTAGTTAAATGGACTTCTAAAAAAATCTTAACATTAATTCTGGTTTTATTGACCTAAATATATTCTTTAACATGAGAGGAGTAATGTTTTTTTGGACGAATCTGAGAGTATCTCTGCCAAAAAAATTGATGATTAATTTTTTTTAGATAAAAAATTTTAATTAAAAGGTTCACATTTTTTAACAAATGTTCTTCAATACAACGTTCAAATATTAAACTTTTAATTTGATGAGATTATTTACGAAACACACTACAAACATAGAGTGTTCATGGGTTGGATAACACAATCAAATCGGTAAAACCGATCCGGATTAATTCAGAAAAATAGTTTGGATTGGGTGATTGAGTGAACTTAGTTTTCAAAATAAGAAATTCGGTTACTTAAATTAAGTACTGGGTAAAACTGAAATTGGCTCGGGTAAAATCGGTCGACCCAATTTCTCTAATTTTTTTTGATAATTTTTAATTTTTTTTAAACCTATGATTTTAGAAGGTTTGGCCCATGACAAAACATCTATTTTTTAGGATCTTGCACTTTGATTATTTTAAGACTCGCATATATTTCATGTTATTTTAGGCTCCTACAATTTTAGTTATTTTCATGCGTGCAAATATTTTATGTTGAAATTCATTGTATGTGTATATATTTAATGTTAAAACATCATTAAATGTTATAATTCAAAATATGATTTTATTATTCCTTGATGGTACAATTTCCTAGGTTCATTGGTAGAACTCCTAGTCAAATACAAGTTTCTAGTATTTTAATGTAATTATTGTAACCTTATTCTAAATAAAAGATGCGTGATCTTATCTGAGACACACAAGAAACACAAAAAACATATGTTTACATGGTATAGTTAGTGGTTCATCCTAGGGCTGCTCTCGTTTTTTCAGCTCTCTAATAACCTTTTTTTTTCTCTCTTCAAAATTATGTGTTGTTTCAGTTGTGCTTTACTATTCTAGATGGGCGTGTACTATTCCAATGCGACCCACCACCTCAGACCGTTGCGCAATCTTCTGACGAGAACAGTGACATTTTCTGCGCCGCTAAACTTTAACACACACACCACATCCTTATCTGTGCGTGAGATCTATGCGCCTCCACTAACCCAAACAAAGTGATAAGTTGGCTGCAAAATCCCTTAAGTGTATTTTTGTCGGCTACTCTCGCTTGCTTGCAGAAAGGTTATCAGTGTTATTCTCCAGATCTTCGACGATACTTTGTCTCTATTGATGTTAGTTTCCTTGAGACTCGCCCCATTTTTCTCTCTACTGTAGAAAAGTTCAATGATTATGATTAGTCACAATCTTTTTCTCCATAGGTTCTTAATCTCCCAATTGCACCCACCCTATCTCTATTCTCACCCATGTTTCTAGCACCACCCTATGCACCTATCAACGGAGGCTCCGTCTAGCACCCGCTCCTCAAGATAACAAGTCATCTCAAAATCCTAATCCTATTTATTCTTGTCATTTGAATTATAATCAATTATCTACATCTTATTATGATTATGTGGATTCCTTGGATTATGTGTCTATTCTGAAAACTAAAAGGTGAAACTGTGTCTAATCCTAATTGGTGACATGCAATGATAGATGATATGATTGTTTTGCACTCCAATGTGACATGAGATCTGGTACCTTTACCTAATGGCAAAACCACAGTGGGGTATCGTTGGGTCTATATAGTCAAAGTTGAGCTCGATGGAAAGATTGATAGCTTAAAAGCTCGTCTTGTGGCAAAAGGATACACACAATCTTTGACCTTGACTATGGGGATACATTTTCTCCCATTTCCAAAATCGTATCCATCTAAATTTTTCCTGCCATAGCTGTTATTCATCACTGACCTCTCCATCAATTGGACATAAAAAATGCCTTCGTGCATGTTGAGTTACAAGATGAAGTGTATATGGCACAACCACAAGGCTTCACTGTTAATGGTACCTCTCATTTGGTATGTCGATTACGTTGATCTCTATATGGCCTGAAACAATCTCCTCGTGCCTGGTTTGTGAGGTTTCGCACCGTGCTCTAGGAGTATGGTATGACTAAATGTGAAGTTAATTACTTTGTTTTCTTCTTGCATTCTTCATCAACCACTTGCATTTACCTGCTTGTCTATGTTAATGACATCATCATCACAGGTAACGACCAGGTTGGCATTCATCAGCTCAAACAACATTTGTCTCAAAACTTTCAAACTAAAGATTTGGGGCCGCTAAAATATATTTTGAGAATAGAGGTTGCTCAATCTAAGACAAGCATTGCAATTACTCAATGGAAATATGCCTTTGATATACTTGAAGAAACATGCATGCTTGATTGTCACGCACATGATACTCCTATGGATCCCAACATCAAGCTCCTATCGAGTTAGGGGGAGCCATTGCAAGATCTTGGTAGATATTACTGGAATGTTGTGATTCATATTCTTAGGTATATCAAGAGTGCACCAGACAAATGTAACACCGAAGTTGTTGGCTACTCTAATGCTGATTGGGCACGATCACCATTAGATAGAAGATCCACTTCTGAGTATTGTGTCCTCATTGGAGGTAATTTGATAATGTGGCAGAGCAAGAATCAAAACATAGTCACAAGATAAGGGATATCAACGTAAAACAGCTACTCAAGCAACTCAAGTTAAAAGATATCAACATAATAAAACTAATTTGTGATAACCAAACTGCAATTCATATCGCTTCCAATTCGATCTTCCATGAGAGAATAAAGCACATAGAAATCGACTGTCATTTTGTAAAAAAGTTCTTTTCGGATAAATCACAACAAATTTTATTGATTCAAATGATCAATTAGCTTACATGTACACTAAGTCACTTATGGGTCCTCGAGTTGAATCTATGTGTAACAAACTTAGTGCATATGATATATATATTTCTATTTAAGGAGGAGTGTTAGAACTCAAAGTATGATTTTATAATTCCTTGATTGTACAACCTAATATTTGAATGTAATTATTGTAACCTCATTATAAATAAAAGATGTATGATCTTATTTGAGACACACAAGAAATACAAAAACCATATCTTTACCATAAAAATATGTTATATTATGTTTTTGAAAAAAAATATGATAAGATAACTTTGTTCGCCAAAAATGTGAATTTAAAAAGAAAAATAACTTAAGTAAACCAGGACTCAACCCAACCCAATCCTAAACGAAAATAAACGATTTGACCCGAACCAACCCATGTACAACCCTCTACTGCAACATATTGGGTGGGGTGAGAAATGCTATTTCCACAATATTACATCTACATTTATATGCAGTTGAGGAAGTGAACCTCATCTCAGATGATTACATTTCATTGTTAAATATACAATCACTGTATAAAATTTAAATAAGTAGCATGATTCTCCTCTATAAATAATCGCAGCCATTCAACAATTCCAAAGTGGATTATCGGTCTGAAGAATCGGAAGGAACTTTGCTAAGAAGCCAAACCAAGAGAACACCAACAAGAGCACCAGAAAGATGTGCAATATGATTGACATTTTGCAATGAGTAGCCTCCACGAATGGTTCCTGGTAATGATGTTGAAGCTTGAGCTGCTTCCATAACCTATTACACTCGCAAAGACCAGATCAATTATAAAGGACACTGATGCTCCTAGTTGTTCAAGCATAACCCAAATAACTAGTCCAAAAGATTGGACTTTTTAAACAAGTAAATAATTAAATGATCAGTATAAAAAATGAAAGACATCATAATATATTGCAAGTCATTTCTGCAGCATGAGTCACACATCATGATACTGGACAAAACATACAAAAACAAACAACATAATGTTGTATTTAAAACATTTTAAGTGAAGGGTTCGCCTTAGAGGTTAATTAAAGTGCAGGGTCGTGACCATTAATTGAAAAATCAATAGTTAAGGTTCTCTAACGGGTTCATAGTACGTATTTTATTGTTATCTCACCCATTGAGTCTCAATACAATGACTATGACCTGGAAATGATTATAACCGCATTTTAGCCGACAAAGTACACCCGTGAAATTTACAGGATTAGAATTCCATTATATCTATAAAAGATGCAAATCTGAAAGGTTATTTTCATCATAGTAACTTTTGCAAAGTTCTGCAATCATTGCTTTATAGGGCAAAAAAAAAAAAAAATTTGTTGCTCGTGCTTACCCTCTCAATAACAAACTGACCCAATATAAGCACTTCAAGGATCTTCCTCCAATCCCAGGACATCTAAATCAAGCTCAACCAAAAGTGTAAGAACTTGGATGAACAATTGGAAATCAAAGAATAAAAAATATCAGAATACAATTCCAGGTACCTTCACAAGGACGCTGATAGTAAATAACCCAAAAACAGCACCAGAAGCTCCAACTGAGACTGTGCTTCTTGGTAAAACCAGCCAGGAAACAAGGTTTGCTCCAACACCAGTAAGAATGTAAGAAAGCCACAAAGCAAAGCTTCCTCCCTCTTCTTCAACAAGCTTTCCTGTTGCGAAAGCAACGATATAACAAATGTTCATGCTTCAATCTGATGACAAGTCACATCGTAGATAGAAGAGAGACCCTGTCACAGCCTTACCAAAAATGTATAAGAAGAAAAGGTTGCTAGAAAGATGTTTCCTGAACAAGTGAAAGCATTCATCAGATTGTAAAACGAGATAATGAGAAAACCGTTCACAAACCCAAAAATATAAAATGAATAAAAAAAAAAGTTTCCAATCCTGTTCCAGTGCAATGCAATTTTTTAATAAAAATATTGAAATGAAAGAAGAGTGAACTCACCAATTAGCATGACAAAATGTTGCTGTGAGAAACTGGAACCAATCAGGCCTGTTATGAAACAAATATAAAGCCTTGATGCCATCAACCTACAGAAGAAGTGATGTAAAACCATTCATCATAAGGAAATACTTAAATGGGAACAAAATCATAGTGTAAGTTCACTCTAGAGTCTGTTTGATTTTGAAAGAATTTATGTGGATAGAATTTATTTTGAAAGAAAAAGTTAAAAATAATTGATTTTTATGGGGAATTATAGTTCAAAAGTGAAAAGAAGTATTTTTAAATAGCATCTATAGCAGCACTGTAGCGTAGCAGAATTTGAACAAATTGTTATTGTTCCGCAATACGCTCTTTACTATAAAATATTGTCAAATAGCGGCTATAGTGGCGCTATACCAATAAAGCATAGGATAATTTGATCCAACTGCTCGCAATTGACAACACTGGTGAAAAGTGAGTTTGAAAGTATTACGTTTATTTGGATGGTCTATATATGTTTCACGAGTCTTACATTAATGGTTACAAATATAAAAGTTAATCGTAAATGTAGTCTTTTAAATTGTAAGATTCGAACAATTTAGTAATTAAAATTAACGAAATTCTAAATCTATAAAATTGAAAATCCTCAACTTAGTCAATCACATTAGTCTTTTGGGTCAATCAATTAAATGTCTGTCTGAAATTGTTGTAAATGGACTAATGTGATCGAAAATTTTTAATTTCATGAATCATTTGCAATTTTGTTAACTAGTCCAACCCCAAAAAGTTAAAGACTAAATTAATAATTCACTCAAATTTTCCCAATGGCTATGAAGACTATACATGTGTTTTTTTTTTTTTTTTTTATCATCACCAGCTGATCCTTTTAGGAATAAACATTTAGCCCTAAACCAGTTAAGTTACCCATAAATAAGCATACACGTAAGATTTTTTTATATTTTGATAAGCAAGCATACACATAAGTTAATTGAGAAATGCAAAAGCAAAGTATATAAGTACCTGAAAAAACTGGTCAGCCACGAATATTCCAATGTTGAGGAGTATGATCCAGAATATCCCGTTGACTCGTTTCTCCTGTTCCCTCTCATGCTTCTCCGGTTTCCCCATTTCCAACTGTGATATCATATCTAACCAAACCAACCCGAAACATAATGAGATAAGATAAACGAGAGAAGATTTTTTTTACTCTTACACAACACGCAAGGTGTTCGATAAAATGCCAGAAACAAAACACAACAGTTACGTTAGTTGGTAGTGGTTGTTGTAAGTGAATTAGTTAAAAGACGGTTGTGATTAGTTAGTTAGTTAGTTTAGAAATTTGTTTAATGGTGGAGATGTAGTTTAGTACCTGATTTGTTGGTATTGCATGAAGTGAGAGAAGGAGAAGGAAGCATAAAGAGGGAATGGTGAGAAAGACGTGGATTGGGAGGGTGTTTGATTTTGAAGGTGGGAGGTGGAGAGAAGAAGGAGTGGTGGTGAGTAGGTTTGCAAATTGAAGAGTTGAATTTGAACGCTGCTGCAACTGCAACAACTTGTGCCATTTCTTCTTCCCTTCGAAATCAATCAATGTAATAATGGAAGAGGAGGAAGTTTGATTGATTGCGTTGCGCTTTCCACCGCCAAACCAATGTTATTGGAATTTGGATTGGATTTGGTATCAGTTACACGTAATTTCATCCGGTAGGTGATCTCGGTCGTTGATTTTAGATCGTACAGTTTAAATCACAGTTAGATTTATTATGTGAAATATTCTTAGACTTTTGATCAAAATCGAACAGTTCAGCGTTCAAACTGCGTGACACAATAACAACATGGAGTTGATTATAACAATGTTTGGGTTGATTTAATGAGTTGAATTCAGTAACTCGAGTTTTCTTTTGGTTTGATTTGGTTCGTTACACTATAATGTGATTGCACTTGATTAATCTAAGGTTGAATTGTGATTGCTCTTATGACACTTCAATTGATATAATCTAATGTTGACTAGAAATAAAGTTTGATTATATAATTAAAAAATTTAAAAGTAATTCTTTAATATGCGATCTTATAAAATTTAAATGTAATTCTTTGAAAATTGTTTTTAAAACGTCATTTTAGTTTTGAGATATTTACACCGTTATCTTTTTTATCAATTTTTCGTTTAATTTTGTTAATGTTTTTCAAATTCATCAATATTTATGAGTTTTAAATTCAGAAATTGTTTAAGAAAAAATGAGACGTTTGACAATTTTGATAAAAGAAAATATCTAAAATCTCAATTATAGTTAAAAAATGACAAATTCATCTCATTCTCTATGTTCTTAGATATATGCTTCAAATTTATAAATTGAATTCGAAAATCCATTTCATCTTTTTATAGATTTGAAAGAAATTAATACAAACAAAAACGTTTTGAAATGATAATAGATAGATAATAACAACAACATATTTTATACAAACTCATGAGAGATTCTTTCAATTTATGGGTATTTGGATTTTAATTTTTCAGTTTAATGCATATACCATACCTAGAAACCCAAAATAAATTAAACAAGTAGAAGTTATTCATGAACCAAAATTGTAGCTTTGAGATACAAATTTCAACCAAAAACCTCATTTTATTTTGAGCAACATGAATATCAATAAGTTTGAAAAACATTAATGGACTTAGACCTCATATAGATGATAAGGACCCAAATATTTATCGTTTATAACAACTAACTTTTCACACACAAAAATTCAAATAACGATAATATATTTAAAATAAAATTTAATATAATATAATTTTGATCTAGACACGTCTTCCACCTTATCCATGACATATCTCGTATTCTTCTTTTATTGCATTGGCTATCTATATAGATGATGTTTTGTTAGTTGTTCCATTGAATTTTCATCTATCAAGGTAGCTTTAGACACTGCATTTGGGATTAAAGATTTAAGCATCCTTATATATTGTATATTGTGTTGATGTAATAAAAAAAGTATTGTCTTGACCTCTTGAGTGTGATTTGAGACTGACTTTTGGAGATGTAATCTTTTGGACTTTTGAGTACAGATACAAATTATGATAATATACTGGTATATATATAGTTAAGGGCAAATTTAGATATTAGAATTATAAAAATCATACTTTCTTTTTAGTTCTCGCTATTTTAAGTTTCAAATTTTAATCTAATATTTTAGACATAATTATTTTGTGTTGTAATTCGGTCAACTCAATATGTTATACATCAGTTTTATTTGGTTTGAATTTTATTCAAAAAACATGTAAATCCAAACAAAACTCAACCAAATACTTTTGATTGGTTTGAACTTTAGATTTAATCAAAACCGAACAATATCAACCCGCAAACACCTTTAAATACAAGATAAATCTATTTTAAATTATTGCTTTTTTTTTTTGCTCTTCATTATTCAATTGGAGATCGAAGAAATAAGTAACAAATACTTATTCTCCTATCGAAGTTGAATATAGAGCCTTAGCATCAACCATGTGTGAGGTCCATTGGTTTGTCTATCTTCGAGAAAAGCTTTGTGTCCACTATGTATGAACTCCTACCTTAATTTGTGATAATCATAGTGATTTACACGTTACTCTCGGACAAATTTCTACATATCAATATTATTATAACTACTAATTGAGTTGTCCTCATAAGACTTTTTGAGATTTTTTAAGTAGATTTTTTAATTAAGAAAATTTATAATTAAATTCCTAAACATCTCAATAATTAGTAGTTAAACCATTGAACTAAAAAAAATTAAATCAAGTTCTTCATTTTAAAATAATTTATAATTTGTAATTAAATTCATAAATCCAATAACTTGATTACAAATAATTTTAAAGTTAATGACTATCATAATAGTTTATGGAAATAGAAATTTAAGTTGAATAAAAACATGAATGATTTAGAGAATACTGAAGTCGTGAGTTTGATGAAAAAACTCGACAAGATTTATCCTATTGATAAACATGACTCTTTGCTAAGAAACTATCTCATTTAATTTACTTAACAACTACTTAGTGTATTTGGTTTAAAATAAATGGTATTGTTTTCAATGAGAAGGTGGTTAATATGTTAAGAATAGTTAAGAGTTAAAAATTTATGGAAGAAATGAAGTTGAAATTTTATTTATTCATATTAGTGGTATAACAGATTGTCTTTTTTATAAATCGTATGACTTTGAAACTATTCTAATGAGTTATGAGTATCCTTTGTATTCACAATAATTTAATTTTACTTCTAATTCTTTTTTTTTTTTGGAGAAGTTTAGAGACTTAATTGGAACCTTTTCAATTTCACAACCTAATTTTAAATATTAAAAAATTTAAAGATGTTATTACAATTTTTTTTAATTTGAAAATCTAGGGCTTATAAATTTGCAAATAGAACATTGATTTCCTAAATAATAGTAATAGTTTAATTATGTTAGACTGTGAGTGTAAATTAGTTTTACCTATTTTATATTGACATGAAAGTTATTCATTTTGCTATGTTTTATCATAAAAGTAGAGTAAGATGGTGGAATATAAAAAAGTACATAATTCAATTGAATGTCAATATAAAATTATTTTATATTGACAACACAATTATTTTCTTTAACAATATATAATATATATATATATATATATATATATATATATATATATAAAAGAAACTTTTCAATGCAAATAAATCACATTTTAAATTAACAATACCATCTCACAATATAGAAGAACATAAATTCAAGTTAAAATATAATTTTGGTAAAACATAGAGTAAACAAAATATCTTTATTTGGTTTGTGTGATGCACAGCAAAATAATGGGCAGGGAGTATATTATGTATTTTTCAGGAAGAATATTTAAAAAAATATATAAAATGATAAAATAATATTAACTATTATATAATAAGATTGAAAAATTTGCTAGACAAAATAGAAGTCAGTATGTATTTAATTCAGTCAAATAAACTATTTACTCAATTCAGTCAATGATTTATGCTTGCAATACATAGAAAAAATCAATTACTTTTTTTTCAAGGGACAAAAAAGGAATAAAAAACTCATTTACTTAATGGACTATTTTACCCATTTCAGTCAATGCTTCCAATATATAGAAATTACAATATATAAGGAAAAAGTTTATTCCAAATATTGAAATGATAAAAAAAAAATAGGCTTCTCTTCAAAGAAATAAAAAAATAATAAAAAACTTGTTAAAAATCAATTTCATTAATTTCTTTCGGAGATAATATATACAATTACTTTTTTACTACTTTAAAAAATTAAATAAAATCAATTATTCTTTAAAAAATATAAAATAATATATTTTTAACTACCAATCTAGTTTTTTTTTTTAAAAGGATTATTATGAGTATGAGGTGTGGGTTTTAATATTTCACACTTACAAAAAAAAGTTAAAAAAAGCTTACGTGGCAATAGGCAAGTTTGTGATTGGTGGAAACGCCCAATTCCACGTGGGTTAGTTACCCGAATCTGCATTCATGCATTTCATGGTAACCGCGGGCTAACAATTACAAATAAAATAAAAGTTATAAAAAATTAAAATTCTGAATTTGGTAGAAATCTTTAAACCCTAACCCTTTAAATTCTTCAAAAATCATCCTAATTTCTTTCTTGCCTTCTCCGATCTGCAATCAACCTCAGCATTTTTCTATTGCTAACAGGAGGTTTCGTAAAATCAAATAAAAAATAATTTTTTTTTGGGTATATATTGATACATTTGGGTTTATGGAATTGACGTTGTTTCTGATTGCAGGTTGAGGCAAGATTTTTGCTTTGAGTTTTGAAAGATGAAAAACACCGAGAGAATTGCGAATTTGGCTTTAGCAGGTTGCTTTTCTTTTTGTTTAGTGTTTCTTGTGTAAATTTTATGTTGTTGATTATTTTTCTTCTTTATCTTGTTATTCTATTTTATTTTTTATTTTCTTCAAGTATTAGGAGTAAAATTATGTGGGTGTTAATTTGTGGTGCCAATGTATGCTTAATGTTGCAGAAGTGTAATTGCCCTTGAGGCATTTTAGTACAATGCAGTTGTTGTCTATATTCTCCAGTCCTATGTAGCACCTACATTTTAGATTTAAGGCATGTCCGGTGTCTGACATGTGTTTGTGTCCAATTGGCACGGCACATATATATGTAGTTACATTCAATCATTTCATTTTTCTTAAATTATTATCTGTGTCTACGTATCACTGTTAGTTGTTCTGTATCGGTTCATAGTGTGATGAAGGGGGCTTGAGTCTTAATGTGCTAAGTTGTGGGCTTGAAGAGTGGAAAAGTGATTGTGGTATAGCTGTATAGGGTTTAGTGAGATTTTGGATAAGCAATTTAATTAAGATCTTAATCCTTAAGTGCTTAACATATAGTCGTTTTTTTACAATTAATTGAGGAAATGAGGGTTAATTTCGCTTGTATATACAAGTTATCTTGGGGAGCTTTGACAATAATAAATTGTTTAGTATAAGCAATTTTAAAATATCTTATAAACATTTATACAAGTGCTTATGTCATAGGATAAGTCTAAATAAATTCTTTTAATTACCCCCTTAATAGGGTCTGATCTGACGTTTAGATGGTTGTGCTGTTGTATACATTTTGGTTTTCGATGAGTGAAGTAAAAAACAAGTGATGTTTATAGGTTTCAAGTTCTTTGTTTTCTAATTTTATTGTATCATTGAGAGGTAGAGTGGGGCCCTTTACATGATCTTTGTTATTAACCATTTTTTTTATCTCTGCTTGCAGGTTTAACCTTAGCACCTCTTGTTGTGAAAATAGATCCAAATGTAAATGTTATCTTGACTGCTTGCGTCACTGTGTTTGTGGGATGTTACCGTTCTGTCAAACCAACTCCGCCTGCTGTAAGTAGTAGCTTTTATGCCCGATTTCTTCCGTGTTGTAGATCTTTTCAAGTCTCAAGAATCATGATCCGACTTATATGAGTTGCTTGCCTTTTAATAATGTAGGAGACAATGTCCAATGAACATGCTATGCGTTTTCCCTTTGTTGGGAGCGCAATGTTGTTATCACTTTTCTTGCTCTTCAAGTTTCTATCTAAGGACTTGGTCAACACTGTCTTGACTCTCTACTTCTTTGTACTGGGGATTGTTGCCTTGTCGTATGTTCTTTTTTTAGCTCATTGTTTTCCTTTTGTTAAGTAGACACTAGACAGCACTTATTCAAGAAATTTTGTTTGCTATTTTATGATACCTTTGTTCTTTCTCTTTGTACAGGGCAACATTACTACCATCTATCAAACGATTTTTGCCAAAGCATTGGAATGAGGACCTCATAGTCTGGCACTTTCCATATTTCCGCTGTATGTTATGTGCTTGCTACTTTGTTTGTCTGTACTCTTGCTACGAATGAATAATGCTGGATCCCTAAACTTGTAGGACTTACATGGTCTTGTTGTTATAATTTGCAGCAGAGTCATTTTGTGACAATCTTGTTATTAGGCTAGTTGGTTCTAGTGACTAATATAGGATTTGTATTACCCTTTTGGGCTTGCATGAAGTTTCTTTTTGTAAGGGCACGGTCATTAGTTGAGAGAAAAGATAATTCTGCAATAACACCACATGTTGCTTTATTTATATTTGCGGGACATGTTGGAAGATATGGTCTTATGACCATACATGTTTCCATTGTTTCTTTTCTTGACGAAACATGTAAAGCTTAATCATCTTTGTTGTTAATGAGCTTATATATATATATATATATATATATAGGGGGAGTCAAATTACACCTAAAGAGTTACACTCATTCAATAACATTGTGTCGGATAAATATTTTTCAAAATCTGCCATTGGATTGAAAGTTAATATCATATAGATCATATCTACAAATTATAAATTAATGTCAAAATTTATAGATATGATCTATATGATATTATTTTTCAATCCAACGGCTGATTTAAAAAAATATTTATCCGACACTATATTATTGAATGAGTGTAACTCTTAGTATAACTCTTCGGGTGTAATTTGATCCCTCTTTATATATATATATATATATATATATATATATATATATATATATATATATATCATGACATGATCATCTCGCTGTCTCAGAGCATTTGTGGTTTGCCTTTCTTGGCTGTTCGTATTTGATCTAGTTGACAATAGTCAATAACTTGCTTCTATCATGCAGAATGATATTTTTCATTACACCTTTCTTACACAGCTTTGGAGATTGAGTTTACAAAGTCACAGATCGTCGCTGCAATCCCTGGAACCTTTTTTTGTGGATGGTATGCTTTACAGAAGCATTGGCTGGCAAATAACATCTTGGGTCTTGCTTTCTGTATACAGGTGTGGTGCTTAAGCTGTTACATATGCATATCTTTTTAGTTCTGGTTGGTATTTTTTGGATACCATCTGCTGATTGTTGTGCATAATCTGAGCTGTAAGCTGTGCTAAATAATAGTTGCCATATTTCTAAGAGAATAGACATGAGAAAGCTACAGAAATGGTCTTTAATGACTGTTCATGCAAAATAAAATTTGCATCCAAGTTGTAAGCAGTCAATTGACCACAGTGATTCAATGTTTTAATGTTTACAGGGAATTGAAATGCTCTCTCTTGGGTCTTTCAAGACTGGTGCTATTCTGTTGGTAAGTATTTTTTCTCTTCAATTATGGTTTATGGTGCTAAAGCCTAAAAGCCCTTTTGCTTTAATTTTAATTACATATTACATATTTATCAGCATCTTGTTTTCTGGATCACCCATCCTTTGGCTGCAAATGAACCACAAGTTGTTCTGAATGGTCTCGTTCATTTAATTGTATTTCATACACATTCATTTTTGGATAAAAGTGCTGGGTTCGGTGACTTGCCTTTGTTCCTCTGTCTCACTTTCTTAGTTAACAATTTTATTTGTCCCTTCTGATCCGTATTTTATCTTGCTAATATAGTTAGGTTGTGGTTGCAATTAGATTAAGTATATATGTCTATTGCATTGTTCATTATTGATTTGTCAATATGATTTTTGAATCTTTTATTTTTGCTTTTTGCAGGTTGGGCTCTTTTTTTACGACATTTTCTGGGTTTTCTTCACGCCAGTGATGGTTAGCGTTGCAAAATCATTTGATGCTCCAATAAAGGTTAAGATCTTAGCTTATTCGAATGCCCTTTGTTTTTTCATTTTCATATGAAACTTTGAAAATATATGTTAATACTATTTCTTTGTATTGTTAATTATTTCAATCATTTTCCAGCTTTTGTTCCCCACATCAGATTCTGCAAGGCCATTTTCGATGCTTGGACTTGGTGACATTGTCATCCCTGGTAGGTTGAATGTTTTATGTTGATGTATTTTCAATTTTCGTGTTAATGTGGCCATATTTTTGTGAGCTGCAATGTTAAAATTTTGTACCTAGTTTATATCTTATATATTGGGTTCTGCTAGGCAACAGTAAGAAATTGGGATGGAATGAAATGGGTGTGTTCTCCATTAATGAGTTAGAAAGGAGGTAAAGGGTTACAACTTACAGCTGTCAAGTTTCAACATAACACACATTTTTGGGTTAACACAATTTATGAGTCCAAAAAGTTACTTGTATGATTTTAAAATATAAATCTATTTAGCCTCATTTTACCTCAATCTATTGAGCTCATTATTCCCTGCATTTCCTTCTCCCTCCATAAATTTTGAAACTCCAAGCTTTATCTCTCACAAGATAGTCAGTTACTTAAAACTCTCAGACAAGGGTCTTTATTTTCCTCTCATCTTTCTCTTCCATCCCTAAACTTACCCTCAACCATTTATGATATGCCCATTTTTTCAGTTTAGTTTTATAAACGTTCCATAATAACTTATAGGAAACAACTTAAAACGAGTTTATGAGGAGTTTCTTGTTCTCTCTGATTGTAGAAAGGCTTAAATATAAACACTTAATGATAAGTGCTATTTAATAAGTGTTTAATTAAGTGATATATGATCCATTTCCATGTAAGGTATTGGAAGATAATAACTTACATTTAATAATTTGGTTGGCACTCACTTGTATTTATTTTGATGGTAAGTGTTTTCCCTTCAGGTATCTTTGTAGCATTGGCCTTGCGTTTTGATGTTTCTAGAGGAAAACAGCCCCAATATTTCAAGAGTGCATTTTTAGGATACACTTTTGGCTTGGCCCTCACAATAGTTGTGATGAACTGGTTTCAGGCAGCTCAGGTGACTGGATCTGCAGTTTCATTTTTTTTTCCTTTTGTTGATATGCTTTTCATGGAAGGGGGTTGTAACAGTATTGTTAAATTGTTAAATTCACTACTAACAAGTCAGACTGGCAGAGTATGTGACTATGTCATGGATTTTTTATGATCAATCTTCTCTATTAACATTTTTTCTTTTTTTTCTATCGTTGTTTTCAGCCCGCTCTTTTATATATTGTACCCGCTGTTATTGGATTTTTGGCTGCTCATTGCATATGGAATGGTGATGTCAAACAGGTTTGTTTCATTTCCTAATTTTTCCTTTTCTATTTTCTTTTTTCATATCTCGTTTGTTTGCACCTTTTAACCTGAAATATAACACGTCAGTTTTGTGTTGTAACCATCTAAAATTCACAAAGTTTAGATATGAGCTATCGTTTAAGTGTCACGGTTTTTCACTTGCAATTAAACCATCTGACAATTTTTTAAAACAAGATGCACAAAATGTTGGGAGATGAGAATGTTAAGATACCTAACAAGATATGATTAAGAATACAATCATTAGATGGAAAGTTCAGGCAGTTCCCATAGTAAATAAAAATAGCAGTCTCAGATTGAGGTTTGGGCATGCATAGGGAAGATGTATTGAACGACTGGTAAGAAGGATTAATCGGATGGAGAATAGTCTAATAGTTAGAAGTAATAACTAATATAGGGCTAAATGTTCAACATTCACTTTTAATTCGTTACAGTTATTATGACAAAGTTTTATCTATGTTGCTTGATTCTACTTAGTGGGAAAAGCTTTTCTAGTAGTTAGTGCACAATTGTTCATTGACAATGAGATAAAACTGTATCGTAGTGTATTATTTGACACTACTAAAAGAAGTTATAGAAGCTGGCTCTCGTTAAATGACTGTCACTTTCTATTATTTTTATGAAATTATTCATAAATTAGTGGAAACGTGGCTGTGTCATATATAGCTAAAATTCTGTTTGTTACAGATTACTAAAAATGCGATTTCGACAATCCATAATTTTGAGATTATTTGATAGAGATTCCTAAAAAAAGCAGAAGATGTTGTGTTTGTGTATCGTAATGAAAATTCCTTTTTTAAAAACAATCACTTATAAAAATGATTTTTATGAGAAGCTATTCAAAACAGCTTCTCATTTGAAGTAGTTCATACTTTTTAGCTTATTTTCAGAATATGATTTTGTTTTCAAAAGCTGTAACAAAAAGATGAAAACTCCTAAAAGTGATTATTTTAAATTCAGTTATAACAAAAAGAACAAACAGGCTATAAGATTGCTTGATGTGGTTAGCTATAGTGTAACATCATTTTTCTTTGTTTCCATTCAGTTATTGGAGTTCGACGAGGCGAAGACAGCCAAATCATCTGAAGAAGAGAGTGACAAATCTAGCAAAAAGGTTGAATGAAGTAATCTCAATACCAATACTTTTGAGACATATAACAGTGTTATACCCCTTTACCTGTAATACTAAATTATTCAGCACCAAACAATGTAATAGATAGATTTTGTTATTGAGAAAAATATTAGTCTTATTTTCAGCTCTTGACTAAGGTTTGTTTTAGGGTGAATGTTTGTTTCTTTACAAAATATGTTGAAAGCAACAAAATTCTATAAAAAATTTAAACACCCCAGGCTTATAGAGGAAGCCATCTCTGCTGCTTTCAAGTATCATACACACTAATCAACATTACAGAACGCGAAGATGGAGACTGTGGTTTCGATTTTTGTTGAATGCTAATGTGGTAATAGCTGGAGAGCACAAAGTTGAAGAAAAAGTATGGTTTTGTTACTGTTTGTATGATTCTTTCGATATTCACTGTTATGGTTACTGAAAAATTGGGTTGATTGTAAATGTCAACCCACTGCACACAACAAAACCAAACAGAAATAAACACTCTTTAGATCATCCAAGGGATGTCTCAATCCATTCTCAAATCAACATATAATTGCAACAGAACACCTCTCCGTCAAAAATATCCCAATTAAAATCTATTAGAATAATTAAAATGTTAAATTAGTTCTCATAATGTTATTTAAAACTCAAATGCTCTATAATAAACAGATAAGAGCTTGAATAAGTTTTTTTAGTTCCGTTAGTTTTTGAATTTAGTCCTGGTTCCTATCTTAGAAGCTAATAAAATCAATAAAAACTCATAGTGTAAAGATTAAAATAAAGACATTTTGCAAAAGCTGGGGATTACTTTTCTTTTATTATTTTGATAATCTTTGTCAAATCAGCAATTTCAATCTCTTCAATGTTCCACGGATGAAAACTTTCCCAAAGCAATTACAAAAGGACGACACAGGCCAAATAGAATGAGGCATGCAATAGCAGCAAATAATAAATTAGCATTAAATCGAGAAAATAAAGTAATATTTGTCACACATTTACAAAGATGCCAAGAGCCAGATGCTGCTAAATCTATACATTGTAATGAATAGGCTTTGATGACTGTCAAAGAGCCGAACTCTAAAAAAGCTTGGGGGAAAAAAGAAAAACTATGCCACAGCTATTATTTTCCTATACTTTTTCTTTATGCTTTGATTAAAATTACAGCTTCTGTATAACTGTGAGGTTCCCATTGATGATGTGACGGGTTAGCGCTCCTTGTGGAGAAACAATAGTTGTCATCATGATCCGATAATAATAATATCCTAATTCATGAATTTCCTGCAGTTTGGTGCTTTACATAAACAAGGTACTTTAAATTCATCTGGCTCATCAGGATCAAATAAGTAGTCATACCTGTCAGGTACAATAAACATAGTTTATAAGTAATCTGTTCACTGAAATGAATGAAATTCTAATATGATTTCTGATATTGAAAATTCAAGATAAAAATAGTGATTAGTTTCTTTTGGACAAATTCATATAGAAGATCTTCAATGTCATGAATGATTTTAAGAATTTTGCTATTTCAATTTTATGAACTAAGATGTTGATTCACTCCAAAATGCATGCCTAAATGACATTACTGCACAAGTACACTGGAAAGCATGCAGCACAAATGCGAAGCATAGATAGGGAATATACGTTAGCTCATCGCCAGCAGATACGTTAGCCTTAGCAATGAGTGCTATCCGGCTCTCGTCATCACCCACACTCATGATCCTTGCATAGCAATTTGGCATACACTGTTTTAACATGAACCAAGAAAGGGTAAACTGAGATGATTAATAACCCGTAATGTACAAAAATGAATAAATATAAGTAATAATTGGTTCCTGTTATAGGCAAATATCAATTCTGTTTTCAAGATTATTTTTTAAAGAGAACAGTCTCACATGTTCTGGCAATGAAAAGTGAGCAGCGTGATGTACAATATGAGATAGATTGACTTACAGAATGGTTAATTAGCCGTGCTATATTTCCTTTGTCAGTTGCGTCAACTACCACTTCTTCACTTATCTTGAACAGCTGAGAAAAAAAAAAAGAAACCAGCACAATTTAATGTGATAAAATATTAACACTTAAGATGCACAAAACAAAAGGGAGGAGAATTAACTCACATAACAATCTTTCCTTTCTAACTTATAACGTGCCTCCCTTAGATCTGCAATGCTGCGCCTTACTTGTTCACCACGATATTCAAGGACCTACATCGGATAAAATCATGGACCATGGTGTCATTATTTCCAGTTTTCTACAATAAAAGTTGTACTGGTTTAGATGGAAAGCTGACACTCAGGATCATCATTGGATAATGATGTTATGTTTATACAAATTTTAAATCCATATTTTCATACATAATGGAAGAAAGAAAGAATTAAATTATGTCAATATCTGAATCCAAAACAACCCCAGAAGGATATGGAAATTGAACTCAGACTCTATGCATGCATTCAAAGCTATGACCAGGAATATGATTAAACATAATATCATTTCTAAATTTTAGCAACTGTGAAAGCAAAACTAATTAAAAACCAAATGTTGATAAATATTCGATTATCATTATACAGCTCTTTATAGTTTATATCAGCCGTGATTGGCAAAGCATTGAGAAAACAAGATTTTTAGATGCATGTTCTTATGCAAAGTGTAATAGAATAGATCATGTCTAAAAGGCTTTCATAATCTCAAATAGCCAAAGATACCATGGGTGTATGTAATCTTTTCAAATTTGATAATTTGAGAATGACATTCATACCATTTCTCCTTCTTGAATACTTCTTCGTGCAAAGAGGCCCCATCCATGTATGCCTGATCTACCGAAGTAGACCCGATCATTTTCGGTTCTCTGGAGTCATACAAGTGTACCCATAATACAATCAGAAAATTGATGACCAAATCAATACACCACCGCCAAAGGAAAATAAGATTTACCTGTAAGTGATGAAGGCGTTCCCTAAAAGATGAAAATGTCTGAGACTCATCTACCACCTATTTGAGGGAAACAGATGAGCAAAAGGGTGAAAATAAGGGGCGAGGTACACAGTTTAAACTTACATGCAAGATTAAATAAAGAATACGAAAATCCCATTTATATCAGAATAAAATATTTACTTTGCATGCATTTAATCTCTGTATTGCATCTAAAGGATGATGGGAGTGACCCTTCACTTTGTGAGGAATAGCTTCATCTGCCGCTCTCTGGCAAGTAGAAAAAAATAAAGATGAGAAATCTGTTGCTGTTTACTTGTTTTACAAGAACTGATAAACATCCCAAAGAGCATATTACAGGCAAAAGGGATTTGCAAGTCCTTAATAGCGAGCATGGAAAGTTGAGGAATCAAAACAATGCCTTACAAGTACTGCGAAGGCCTAATCTCTAGGAGACTGGAACGAAACCCATCTCCTCAACCCAGCACACTAAATGTGCTGCACTTCTGCAATTTAGGCAAACAAAGTTGGCCAATAACTGACCAGAGTGGCCGCAACAAAGGCCGATTTTCCAAAAGTATAAAATAAATAAGTTGATTATCTTACAAACATTCACCAAGAAGAACAAAAGTATACTCCAAGTTACCTTTTTTGTATGGTTTGTTCTAACAAAGATTCTGCACCTAGCAGCAGAAAATGGGTCATGTTCAGTGTCATCTGCTGGAGGAGTGTCTTCTACCTTTATTCTATTAGATGAAATCAATCTTGACCCAACTTTTCTCTTAGTTTGGACAAGGCTTTTAGTTGAAATGACCCCATGAGGGGTTTGCATAATCAAAACAGTGTCTGGATTGGGAGCCCTGCAGGAAATATAGAAATCATGAAGATGAAAAGCTAAAATAAACAGAATAAAGAGACAAAGGAGAAGCAATATTGTCATGATTGAGGGTTCCATACCTGTGATAAGCACAGTAAGAAACCATTCTTGTCGTCGGTTTACCATTTTTCTCCGAACAATGCAACTGCATTTACAGAGAAGAAAAGTCAATAACTTTATTTCATGGATCATAATTTATCCATATGATAAATGAAAATTATCAACTTAAGTCAGCAATGATACAGCATAATGCTGAAGCTCAGACCATAAATAAAGCTCGAGAAATGTAAAAAGGATATATATATATATACATTTAAATTGTTAACGAAATTCCAATCTAAAACTATAAAGCTATCGAAATTCTTAAAAAATTAAATATTATCTTAAAATGATTATATAAGGTATACAGTTAATTTTAGGTGAAAACATCTTTTCCATCAAGACCTTCAAGATTATGATTGTTAGTTTTCTTCTTACAGCATGAAAGTAACTTAATCTGATTGGTGAAGTTCTAGGCAGGGTTTGATGAATAATTGTAATCAATAATCAAATAGTATTAGTTAAATTATATTGAACCTGTTTCAAAATAAATTAAATTATATTGAAGTATATATTGTAACATATCAGCAAAAATTATGCAAATGGGAGTGAAGTCAATCCAAGTGAAGCCTCACCTCCATGCGATAACCGGCCCTTGATGCACACATGGCATGGAAATAAGTTGAACACTTGCAACATTGTGTGCACGAACCATGGATTTGCTTACAAATAACACAAATCTGAAATTGAATTAAGCAGACTTTAGACTGAATCAGAATGAACAAAATTAAGAAATCTAGATGACAATCATGCTAAGAAACCTGGACTGGAGTCTAGGTTGTTTTCTTTCATGTAAAAAACACTCACCTTCAAGCTTTATAATGTGGTATGAGGTAATGATGTAACTTAGTGTGAAATATGCAAAGAATAAACTACATCAATTGGTGACCAATATTAATTAGGAGGACACCTTTACTATATTTATTGTTAAAAATATACACAAATTGTGATACTATCAAATTATACTTCTTTTGAAAAGAGATATAAAGTACATTTTCAGAACAGACAAAGAAGAGTTGCAAATACCCCCCACCTTCACGAAAGAATTTGATGGAATACTCAAGATACCCAAAGCAGGCTCCATTTTCTCATCACTAGCAAAAGATACTTCGGGTCGAAACCAGGCACAAGTGACATGAACCCATAATGGATCAACATCAGTAGGCTTTAGAGCACCACCTGAGTGTAGGACAACACATTTTAGATAATTAGATCATAGACACTAACAACAAATACAAAGTTAAACAACAAACTTAGCAAAGCTACATGACATTATCCTAAATGCTAGCGTCAAAAAATGTAAACAAAAGCAAGATTTATTCATTTATGTATATACAAGGTTATAAGAATCTAGAGGGAAAATTCCAAAAAAATAGAATACATAGGGGGAGATATAGCTCATACAAATAAAAGAATGGCATACATAATACTTCTAAAATATCGTGGAAGACACACACCTTTTATAGGACAAAGACAACACTCTCGCGTGATGTCTGGAGTTTCACAAGCTTTACAAACCCATGATGTAAAGTCTCGGACATTTCTTGCTCCGTAGCATTCTTGATGAACGGCTATTTGACATCTATAAAATATATAACACATTTTTATATTAATTGCAATGCCATTAATTATATGAAAAAGAAAAACAAACAAACCTTGCTTTTTTTTATAAAAAAAAATTGGGGAAGAGGGAAATTTTTATTAATCAAAGTGGCACTAATGACCAATTTAAAATTTTACAACTGTCCTCGAAGGGATTTGAACTTGGCACCTTGAGGTAACAAGGCTAGCTCTTATCACTGAGCTAGCAACTCAAGTATAACATTTTTATATGCAAATGGTTTTATTGTCCCTGGTCTCACTGATCAGAAGGATGGGAGGGACTCATATGATAAGGCAAAACAAAATAATAGATTTACAATATATCAAGATACAAACATAAATTAAGTATTTCATTAACTGTCCAAATATTCATGAAATCTCAATGTTTATCAGCTACCCAATCTTTAGACCCGTGCAGAAACTTTTTCTAATCCCTAGTTTTCATGGTTTAAATACTTATAATAAACTGAAGATGCTATATTACCTGACACAGATGATAATTTTGTTGTAGTCCCAATCTTCAACCCATCTACATACAGCACATCGTTCTGTAGTCCACTTAGCACAAACAGGTTCATACTTGTCTGCAAGAGACAATAGTTTCCAATTTTCCATTCACATTATCACTCGGAGAAATTTAACTAGGAAACTTATTTTATTGTACAGTCATACAGGAAAATGGAAGACTTAAATGGTACCTTGAAGAAAGGTAAGCAATTTATGTTTTCTTTCTTTTGAGGAAGGTCTTTTAGGTTTGACAGAAATTATAGACTTAGCATGACATTCGGCCAACTGCAGCATCTGAGAAGTATAAAAAGATTGTATAAGTTACAATTACACTTATGTCTCACAATAAAGGTCTTGCACCACCATAAATCTCAAAACTGAATCTCAGTTGGTCAATATTATTCCCGTTTTGACAGTGAAGACCGCATAATACAAAAAAAAAATATCAATGTTGATTGTTGAAGAATCAAGAGAAATCATATTTGAATCTCTTTGATTATATATTATTATTTTTGTTTTTATTTTTATGTTTCTGTCATTATTAGTCATTATTACTATTGTAATTTATTTTCCTATATAAACAATCTAAAACATGAAAGTATTGTTCCATTAATTTCTTCATTGATGAATAGCAGTAATATATAGTATGATATCTTAATGATGAGATGGAAAAAATTTCATTAATAATATTGATTGGTTAATGCAAATATATATAGCCAGCCCATTAGTACATCAACCGTATGATATTGAGCTACAAGTCCAGAAAGCAGATGATGGAACAGACAGTCATATTGTGCTAAAGTAATCAAATAAGTAGCAAATTTTCAGGGCAAAGAGGTGGGGAATATTATGCACAAAAATCAAATAGTATAGTCAAATACAAACCCATTGTTCCAGGGACAGCATGCATCCTTTAACCTGAATACTTGTTCTCCAGTTTCTAAATTTGGAACCTGTGTGGCGTTCCCATTCACTAAGTGCTTGCTTTTCAGGCTCACAAAAACCACACTTGCACATAACTCTGCAGGAGATCATGGAAAAACAAGGGGGGGAAATTCCTCCATATCATAATTAGAATGAAGAAATGAATCATTCAGAAATGATAACATCCAAATAAAATTAGCATCAAACAGTTTAGAACAGGCAATGTCGCTGGAAATTAGACAGATCTCACTTTACCCCACCAATACCAAATCAAACACGCAACAGAAAGAGAACAAAAGCCAACAAATGTTTCATATAAATGTTCATCATATACCAGATTATGCGCAAAACAGAAAAGTATTCATTATCACATTTGGTCCATTGCAGCAATGAACTTATATTTCATATCTAAATAATGGATTTCCAAGAATTAGCATAAATGTAGAGCATGTGCAGTGCAGGTACAAGTATTTGGGTATCAAAGCTAAATGTGCCTAACTAAAATAATCCAAACAAATTGAAATGGATTTAAAAAATATACTTGAATTTGTTTATGTGAAGTATGAATGAGAAGGTATAATAGATATAAATTGGCACAATCATTTAAGAAGCATTCTATTTTCGTTTCGATTATGAAAAAGCACTGAAACATAAATAAGATGTTTTAGGCATATTTTCATGAGGTGCCTTTGCAATAGCTAAAAACAACTTAACATGTAGCCTTGTTAATCAAAATTCCAAATGCTTATATTTTATACACATTTTTCAAAGGGCCTATCACAACACTATTCAGTTTATAATAAACTTCACTTGTGTGAGTAGCAAGTATTTAAAAAGCATTACAGGAATATTGCATTTGTTTTAAATTTCTTAAATTTAGAAGGAATAATATTCTTTTCATATTTTATTATGAGGTCACTGGACCTATATATATACATGAGCCAGGGAAAACAGATCCCTGTCATTATGGGATTGATCCTAAATACATAAACCTAATAATAGCAAGATACAACTGTTACAGAAGTACAATAAATATAAAACTGTTACAGAAATACAATAAATATAAAACTGCCTAAAATACTAAGGGGAATCACAGTTTTGACATTCCCCTCAAGCTGGTGAATAGGTGTTTTCCATTCCCAGCTTGGATATAATTCCTTCAAAGTTAATGCAGTTCAGCCCCTTGGTGAGTATGTCTGCAAGTTGATTCTGAGTGGATACATATGGTGTGCAAATCATGCCACTGTCTAGATTTTCCTTGATAAAGTGTCTGTCAACCTCTATATGTTTAGTTCTATCATGTTGCACCGGGTTGTGGGCTATACTAATTGCAGATTTATTGTCACAATATAACCTCATAGGTTCATTCCACCTTATCTTCAAGTCTTCCAATATAATCTTTAGCCATAGAAGTTCACATATTCCGTGGGCCATTGCTCGAAATTCTGCTTCAGCACTCGATCTAGCTACTACACTCTGTTTTTTGCTCTTCCAAGTTACTAGATTTCCACCAAGGAAGGTGCAGTATCCAGTAGTTGATCTTCTATCTACCACCGACCCTGCGTAGTCCGCATCCGTATATGCTTCAAGACTTACACTCTTGTTTCGTTTGAACAAAATCCCTCTTCCTGGGGTCCCTTTCAAATACTGGACAATTCTAAGAGCAACTTGTAAATGTGCTTCCTTTGGTTGGTGCATAAACTGGCTAACTAGACTTACAGCAAAAGCAATGTCTGGTCTAGTATGAGATAAGTAAATAAGTCTGCCCACAAGTCTTTGATACATTTCCTTGTCCACAGCAATATCCTCCTCCGCACTTCCCAACTTTATATTTGGGTCCACTGGAGTACTTGCTGGTCTGCAGGCTGTCTTCCCTGTTTCTTTAAGCAAGTCAGTAATGTATTTTTGTTGAGATATGAAGATTCCTTTCTTGGAATGGGCAACTTCAATTCCCAGAAAATATTTAAGTCTCCCTAATGCCTTGATCTCGAATTCCGTGGCAAGGCATTTACTTAGCACTTGCTGCTCCTTTTTGTCATCCCCACTAACTATAATATCATCTACATACACCAATAAAATTGTTACTCCCCCTGAATCTGAATGTTTGATAAATAATGTGTGATCCCCTTGGCTTTGTTTGTAGCCTAGACCTGTCATAACTTTGGTGAATCTTCCAAACCATGCTCTTGGGGATTGTTTCAGCCCATATAGAGCCTTTCTTAGCTTGCAAACAGTTCCAGCAGTAACCTGCCCATTGTAACCAGGGGGCAACTCCATGTATATTTCTTCTTCAAGGTCTCCATGTAAAAATGCATTCTTCACATCAAACTGCTGCAGGTCCCAATCATGATTTGCTGCTAATGACAATATTACTCTGACCGTGTTCATCTTAGCAACCGGGGCAAATGTCTCCAAGTAATCAACTCCATAGGTTTGAGTGAAGCCTTTGGCCACTAATCTTGCCTTGTAACGTTCAATGGTCCCATCAGCCCTGTATTTAATTGTATATACCCACTTGCATCCTACTGGTTTTTTCCCAATTGGTAGGGTGACAAGTTTCCAGGTCCTATTCTTGTTTAACGCCTCCATTTCCACATCCATGGCTTGTTTCCATTTCCTGTCAGATAATGCTTCAGATACAGAGGAAGGTGTGTGTGTGGAGTTGAGGTTTGTGAGAAAGGTTTTATGAGTAGGTGAGAATTTTTCAAAGGATAGGAAATTTGATAGTGGGTAAAGTGGTTGTTGGGTGCATGTTCTAGTTCTCTTTCTAAGGGCAATGGGTAGGTCTAGATTTTGGTCCACCTGTGCTTCTAGATTTGCAGAAACAAACTCATTATAATCATTGGAGTTTATAGGATTCGAAGGTGTTACCTCATGCAGTGATGATGGGTTGGATTCTTGGACATTGCCAGATTCTAGAATGGCTTTTTCTCTCCTTGAATATACCAGATTTTTCCCAAATTTTCCATCATTAGGTGCAGGTTCAGGTGCAGGCCTTGCTGTTAGTTCAGGTGCAGGTGTAGGTGTAGGTCCTGCTGTTGATTCAGGTGCAGGTCCTGCTGTTGGTTCAGATGCAGGTGTAGGTGTAGGTCCTGCTGTTGATTCAGGTGCAGGTCCTGCTGTTGGTTCAGGTGCAGGTGTAGGTGTAGGTCCTGCTGTTGATTCAGGTGCAGGTCCTGCTGTTGGTTCAGGTGCAGGTGTAGGTGTAGGTCCTGCTGTTGATTCAGGTGCAGGTCCTGCTGTTGGTTCAGGTGCAGGTGTAGGTGTAGGTCCTGCTGTTGATTCAGGTGCAGGTCCTGCTGTTGGTTCAGGTGCAGGTGTAGGTGTAGGTCCTGCTGTTGATTCAGGTGCAGGTCCTGCTGTTGGTTCAGGTGCAGGTGTAGGTGTAGGTCCTGCTGTTGATTCAGGTGCAGGTCCTGCTGTTGGTTCAGGTGCAGGTGTAGGTGTAGGTCCTGCTGTTGATTCAGGTGCAGGTCCTGCTGTTGGTTCAGGTGCAGGTGTAGGTGTAGGTCCTGCTGTTGATTCAGGTGCAGGTCCTGCTGTTGGTTCAGGTGCAGGTGTAGGTGTAGGTCCTGCTGTTGATTCAGGTGCAGGTCCTGCTGTTGGTTCAGGTGCAGGTGTAGGTGTAGGTCCTGCTGTTGATTCAGGTGCAGGTCCTGCTGTTGGTTCAGGTGCAGGTGTAGGTGTAGGTCCTGCTGTTGATTCAGGTGCAGGTCCTGCTGTTGGTTCAGGTGCAGGTGTAGGTGTAGGTCCTGCTGTTGATTCAGGTGCAGGTCCTGCTGTTGGTTCAGGTGCAGGTGTAGGTGTAGGTCCTGCTGTTGATTCAGGTGCAGGTCCTGCTGTTGGTTCAGGTGCAGGTGTAGGTGTAGGTCCTGCTGTTGATTCAGGTGCAGGTCCTGCTGTTGGTTCAGGTGCAGGTGTAGGTGTAGGTCCTGCTGTTGATTCAGGTGCAGGTCCTGCTGTTGGTTCAGGTGCAGGTGTAGGTGTAGGTCCTGCTGTTGATTCAGGTGCAGGTCCTGCTGTTGGTTCAGGTGCAGGTGTAGGTGTAGGTCCTGCTGTTGATTCAGGTGCAGGTCCTGCTGTTGGTTCAGGTGCAGGTGTAGGTGTAGGTCCTGCTGTTGATTCAGGTGCAGGTCCTGCTGTTGGTTCAGGTGCAGGTGTAGGTGTAGGTCCTGCTGTTGATTCAGGTGCAGGTCCTGCTGTTGGTTCAGGTGCAGGTGTAGGTGTAGGTCCTGCTGTTGATTCAGGTGCAGGTCCTGCTGTTGGTTCAGGTGCAGGTGTAGGTGTAGGTCCTGCTGTTGATTCAGGTGCAGGTCCTGCTGTTGGTTCAGGTGCAGGTGTAGGTGTAGGTCCTGCTGTTGATTCAGGTGCAGGTCCTGCTGTTGGTTCAGGTGCAGGTGTAGGTGTAGGTCCTGCTGTTGATTCAGGTGCAGGTCCTGCTGTTGGTTCAGGTGCAGGTGTAGGTGTAGGTCCTGCTGTTGATTCAGGTGCAGGTCCTGCTGTTGGTTCAGGTGCAGGTGTAGGTGTAGGTCCTGCTGTTGATTCAGGTGCAGGTCCTGCTGTTGGTTCAGGTGCAGGTGTAGGTGTAGGTCCTGCTGTTGATTCAGGTGCAGGTCCTGCTGTTGGTTCAGGTGCAGGTGTAGGTGTAGGTCCTGCTGTTGATTCAGGTGCAGGTCCTGCTGTTGGTTCAGGTGCAGGTGTAGGTGTAGGTCCTGCTGTTGATTCAGGTGCAGGTCCTGCTGTTGGTTCAGGTGCAGGTGTAGGTGTAGGTCCTGCTGTTGATTCAGGTGCAGGTCCTGCTGTTGGTTCAGGTGCAGGTGTAGGTGTAGGTCCTGCTGTTGATTCAGGTGCAGGTCCTGCTGTTGGTTCAGGTGCAGGTGTAGGTGTAGGTCCTGCTGTTGATTCAGGTGCAGGTCCTGCTGTTGGTTCAGGTGCAGGTGTAGGTGTAGGTCCTGCTGTTGATTCAGGTGCAGGTCCTGCTGTTGGTTCAGGTGCAGGTGTAGGTGTAGGTCCTGCTGTTGATTCAGGTGCAGGTCCTGCTGTTGGTTCAGGTGCAGGTGTAGGTGTAGGTCCTGCTGTTGATTCAGGTGCAGGTCCTGCTGTTGGTTCAGGTGCAGGTGTAGGTGTAGGTCCTGCTGTTGATTCAGGTGCAGGTCCTGCTGTTGGTTCAGGTGCAGGTGTAGGTGTAGGTCCTGCTGTTGATTCAGGTGCAGGTCCTGCTGTTGGTTCAGGTGCAGGTGTAGGTGTAGGTCCTGCTGTTGATTCAGGTGCAGGTCCTGCTGTTGGTTCAGGTGCAGGTGTAGGTGTAGGTCCTGCTGTTGATTCAGGTGCAGGTCCTGCTGTTGGTTCAGGTGCAGGTGTAGGTGTAGGTCCTGCTGTTGATTCAGGTGCAGGTCCTGCTGTTGGTTCAGGTGCAGGTGTAGGTGTAGGTCCTGCTGTTGATTCAGGTGCAGGTCTTAAGGAACATGCAGGTATCACTGATTTCTGGGACCATTGAATTCCATAGCCACGCCATGATCATGGAGTCTTCTTCGTCCCATGATTTGAACTTGGGATCTGTTTTATCAGGTGCTTTATCAGTCAGGTGACTGACCTTTCCTTTTCCTTTCAAGATGGTCCTAATGAGTTGAGACCATTTGAGATAATTCTTCCCATTTAACCGATAAGCAGAATGAACATTCTGCAATTCTCCAGCAGTCTGGGGTCTGTCCCCAGTTTCTAGAATAGGATTCATGACCTCAGCCATGATCAAGGAAGAGAGGGTTGCGCTGCAATGAAGGCTGCAACAATGCTTAAAGGTAGCGCAGCAATGAAGGCTGCAACTTAGGGTTTACAGGCACGGTCAAAGGCTCCCAAGGATCAGGAGCTCTGATACCATCTTAAATTTAGAAGGAATAATATTCTTTTCATATTTTATTATGAGGTCACTGGACCTATATATATACATGAGCCAGGGAAAACAGATCCCTGTCATTATGGGATTGATCCTAAATACATAAACCTAATAATAGCAAGATACAACTGTTACAGAAGTACAATAAATATAAAACTGTTACAGAAATACAATAAATATAAAACTGCCTAAAATACTAAGGGGAATCACAGTTTTGACAAAATTGTTTAACCAAACAGGGACAGAAACCAAAGAAAACCATGTTTAGCATGGGTTTTGGTTGAAATCTGGATCGCAGTGGAATTTATGAAAATTAGCAATACTTTGACTAGAGCAAGAAATAAAATCCATTGGACATAACTTTTCTGTCAAACAACTAAACGAGTATGTTAAAAATTCCCATCAGTTTTTCATTTTAGTAAAAATGAAAAGCCCATTAATGAGCTACAGCCATTTTCTCCTTTTTTAAGAGAAGAACACAATCAGAATATCAGATAGCATTTTGGACAGTGGTTAGTTGTTTTAGTTACCAATCTAAAAAAGCTATTAATCTTTCACTACTTGCTACATATTTTACAAGCAAAGCAACTAATCATAAGTAATCAATAACTATAACAGATGAAAATTATGGTGATAAACACAACACAAAATAAAAAACAAACTATGTAAAAAACACTTATGTAGAAGTTTATGCTTACAAGTGAAGGCTTGGAAAATATATGCCTTCCACATCATTGCAGAGAACAGTGACCTTGTTTGGAAGTACTATCTGCCCATTGTTTTTGTTCCATCTATACCAAAAACCTCCACTACAATCAGAAATACAAACTACTTGAAGCAAAACAAAGCTGTTAGAATATTAGAAAATATCTTATAATATCTTTTATATTATATTAGAGTAGCTTGAGTATTTCCTAGGATCAATTTATAATCAGAGATATCTTAAAATATCTCTCTTTATTATTATGATTTGTTCTTGATTTAGGATGTCTATGTATCTCTATAAATAGAGATTAGTATTAAGTTTTTTGTATCAAGTTAGCATAAAACTATTATCAATAATATTCAAACTCTTATTAATTTCTCTCCTCTTTTTCTCTAAAATTCCACAACTTCAACAAAAGCTATGTTCAGAAAACTAAAGAAATATGTTAAGAGGGAAAACATAGGTGACTCAACAATGGGATTAGCTTCATGAAAAGTTACATGGAATTACTAAGTTAGGCTACAAATATCTATAAACTTACTTGACTTTTGGATGTGGTTTTTCCGAATCGGATAATTCAAAGTTAAACTTCACTTTGCAAGCAGGGCAGAAATAATCAGTGCTTCCAAGATTCTTCAAGAAACAGATTATATAAATCAGAATAAAACAAAATGTTTCTTTCTGAGCTTCAAATTCCACAAAGAGATCAGACATCAAGTGTAGCGGAGTCATGGACAAACCTTGAAAAGGATGCTGGAGATTTTGTCGCATTCGGCATGCACCCACACTTTACATCCATCACAACGGACCTAATTCAAGGGGAACATCCAGAAGTGGGGAAATTTTAATACCTCAAAAATAAAGTTTTTGGGCCAAACAAGACAATAGTTTAAATAGATGACAAGATACAAGTACAACTAACTCACCCAGCTTCCACTATCCGAATGGTTCCAAACTTTCTTACATATGCCACAATAATGTTTTGATTTTGTTAACTGTCCAAAAAGAAATTGATTTCAAAGACGATAATATATGACTTTTTACAACAAACAAAGTACTTCAATTAATAATGTTTCCATTTCAGATTTAAATATAAATTGTTAGAAGAAAAAGGAAATTCATACAAACCTTAGCACATGTTCTACATAGTGATTGACCACTAGGAGTCAAATCCTTTGTTTTCTTTGACACATTGAAAGGAAGGTCCAACCCACATTCTTCACAAAATTGTGCGTTTTTCTTCCTGTCAAATAATTCCTACATTTGGAATTCATAACAATAAGTGTTATTTCAATTTGACCATATATCAGCAGGCTACATCGACTCAGCATTTTGGTTTAGTATGGAGAATTGCACAATAATTTCACTATCAAAGCAGAATAAATCAGTATGTCAAATCTACAAGTCAAAAGACTAATACTCAGAAAAGGACCAAGTAGTGACTGAGTCAATTTTCAGTTGCAAAATTAATTTTGAAATTATCTGGTTTCCTTAAATATCATTGAAATACAATGCATAACCGCATTAACAGCCACTGAAAGCCAAGCAAATCCCAAAAATAAAAGAAAATATGCCATGTAGCTGACTTACCTTCTTCTGAACAGGACGTCCCACATTCTGGTATGAAGCAGCGACATTCTGAAAGCCATTAAGACTAGACTTATTACTGCAATCATTATTACCAGCCGCGGTATTTATATCTGCCATCAATTTCTCTACAAACCCCTGATCAGCCAAAAACGCCTCCTCAACTGCCGTTTGAAATTGAGAGGAATTACAGTAACTCAATTCAGACTGCTCTTGGAACCTAATACAAAAAAAAAATCATTCCTAGTAAGCACACCCTCTTTCAAAAAAAAAAAACAAAACAACATGTCTAATACAATGTAAAACAATAACATCATTCCTAGTAAGCATAAACTCTTCCAGTAAGAAAAACCAAAACAACAATTTTAATTTCTAATACAAACTAAAATAAATAAGATCATTCTTAGTAAGCACAAACTCTTCCAGAACAAAAAAACAAAACAACTTCTAATACAATGTAAAACAAATAGCAGTAAACAAAAATAAAAAAATTCCGCACCTGTCAACATAGTCTACAAATGGAAAAATCATTCCATACTTCACCCATGCATAATCCTGCTTAGCACAAATAAAAAAGCACAATAAATAGCCATTATATTAAAAAGATACACTAAAGAAACTTTCCATATATACATAACAAACTAGTACTAATTCAATTTCACATTATACCCTTTGGTTTTGATTCCTAGAGTAGCCAAGAAACATGACACAAGCAGCATCAGCTATACATGATCTCAAAACCAGCTCAGGTGCTTGACTCATAGGATCAATGACAATTGCAGGCCAAAAAGGTTCCTTTTTCTTAGCCTTAGCCCAAATTATATCACCTGCATAAAAATCTTGTGGTCCAAAATACCCCTCTTTCTTCTCCTCTTCAACCTCCTCTTTCTTCAAAACTCCATTACTTAACTTTGATTCCTCAAACAACTCACGCAAACTCAATTCCTTACCAAAATTCTTATGCAAAACCTCCTCACACAAAACCGAATAACCGCGGGGCCGGTTACGGCGACCTGTCCCCATCCCGCTCTTTCCTTTTCCGCTGCAATTCTTGAAACTGAATTCTTCAAATTCAAATTCACTAAAGCTAGTGGAGGCGGCGGCAGCGGCAGGGGCAGGGCGCCTTTCCCCCTTTCTCCCAATT